>NC_080425.1:7981305-8581305 GCF_029873635.1 Malania oleifera | reverse complement strand
CGGGTGTAGGACCAGTCACAGTAAGAGACTTTAGCAGAAATCAGGTAAGGGAAATATGCTATGCTAGGAAACCCTGGCATAATTTCAGTACAAAATATATATTTTTACCAAATTATTACTCAGACCATAAATATAGTTTTAAGAGCTTGATAACTTTAATATTTATTTATGTGGCATGAGTTGGTAATAGAATAGTACAATATTTATACAATTTACAAATACCATGTTTACAGCTTTTTAGCAAAAATATCATGATATTTGCAAGTTTATAGAATGATGAATTTTCAGTATACACCATACTCAGAGACATATATTTTTTGCAATTTTAGAACACCATGATTTCAGTACCATAACACCCCAATACTCAGATATTTAGACAACTGTTCAGTTATACAGAAACCAAATATTCAGTCAGTTATTTAGGTTTTCAGATAAGTTTACGTGGTTATGGTTATTTTAAAATCATGGTAAAAACAATGTTTTAGATATATCAGTTACTTATAGAGTATTAGACCCTGATGGACCAAATTCAGTTAGCAGAGCTCGGTACCGTAGCTATATTCAGTTCAGAGTGCAATCACATTATTCAGATAGTATGTGGTATTCAGAAGTTGATCGAGCCTATGTTCTGGATAGGCTCCCCATTAGATATGGGTTGAGGGGGGGCGATCTGACTGTCGGAGTTCAGTTGACTTACCCTGGTCGGCCAGCTAGGATAGGTCCCGCCTACGGGGCGCACAACCCTGTCATGAGGGGTTAAATCATGACATACAGTTATCCATCCGTAAAGGTTTTCTCTGTTATTATAAGTATATATAGATTTACAAAAACAATAGAGGTAACTATGAATATTAGAAGTATTATGAATAGTAAATTTATAAAGACAGATATGTTAAGCAACGTAGGTAGAAGTTATATTATATGTTATTTTTACCAGCATTCTTAGATTCAGTTATCCATGATATTTTTAAATTAGATATTTACATAAATGTAGCTCATTTGCCACACACTAGCAATAGCATATTTTGTCTTACTGAGCATTGTCTCATCCTAGTGGTTTAATATTTTTCAGGTGATCCAGCTAGGCGAGTAGATCAGGCTCGCAGGTAGAGGGGCTACGATGCTGCCCTATTAGTAGAGTGAGTATTTTGGGAGGTTATTTTTGTATAGCCCTAGTTGCAGTTGAGGGTATTCTAGGAATAATTGTATATGTATATTTTGGGAGCATTCTGGCACTCTGGTATTGTATATATACATGGTTATGGTTATATGATTTCAGCTTCTCGCTGCTTAGGTTGGTGGTTTTATATTAATTAGAAGGTAGCAAAGCAATGGAATTTCATAGTATATATTGTTAAAAAAAATTAGCAGGTCGTTACAGTTTGGTATTAGAGCCTAGGGTTCTAGGTTCTGTAGACTTTAAAGTGCAATAGAAGCAATGCCAGAGTATTGGAAAGGATTTGAGGTTTGTTTTGTAATATAGGTACAGAATTTCCGTAGTGGTTTTTGTGTTTTTCCTGGGATAACGAATTCAGGAAAACCATAGTAAACTATTTTTGGCTCGTGTGTCTAGGTTGCAGAATTGGATTTTGAATTAAGATCAGGGAAGGTAGTTAATTATGAATATGGTATTTCAGTTGAAAGAAATAATATAGGTTGGCACGGGAGATAAGGTCTTTAAAATGTGATCCTCATTTTTCAGGATGGACTCAGGAAGTAGTGGCACGAACGCTAGGGAAGACAGGCCACGACCTTCTAGTATGGGAGGTGGAGATACTGACGCAGTACTACACAGCGTTACCCAACAGGTGATGGCTGAGATGGCTAGGAGCTCAAGGGAGCGTAGCTGCACGATCGAGTAGTTTACGCGGATGAAGCCCCCATCTTTTGTTGGGGGAGATGACCCGGTTATCGCTGAAAATTGGGTCCAAGACATTAAGGAGACATTGGTTGTGCTTCCATGTACGGATGAATAGAAAGTGGTATTTGCTGCGTTTAAACTAACAGGAGAGGCGAAGCACTTGTGGAGATCAGCACGACTCATTGAGGAGCAGAGAATGATTCCAATATCGTTGATGTAGGACCAATTCAAGGAGCTGTTCTTTAAGTGATATTTCCCTACTGTCATTTGGAGCACGATGGCAGCAGAGTTTATGCACCTGGTACAAGGAAAAATGACAGCATCTTAGTACATAGCTCGATTTATTGAGTTGTCGCGATTTGCCCCATATTTAGCACCAAAGGAAGAGAAAAAGGCAAGGAAGTTCGAAGAGGGTCTGAGGCAGAGCTTGTTTGAACAGTTGATTGGTTTTAGGGCTCAGACATTTGCAAAGGTTGTAGATAGGGCTGCGATTATTGAGAGTGGTATACAGAGAGGTATTGCAGCTCAGAGTCGGAGGAAAAGGCCCACGCCTTTGGGTTTCCAGGTAGGCTCCAGTTAGGGCCCATGGAGAGGAGCCTGTGATAGGGGAGATCAGAGGCAGACAACAGGACCTCATAAGAATTAGGGTACGCAGACCTACCCAGTATGTCAAACATGCGAGAGACGACATTTGGGGGAATGTCGGGCAAGGAGAGATGTTTGCTATCATTCTGGGAGGTTTGGCCATATGGCACGTGCATGCCCAGTACCACCAAACTAGGTTCTAGCTTCTAGGCCCTATCAGGGAGGATATCAGGAGGCTCGGGCAAGCTAGTAGAGGAATGTAGCCCTGGCGAGGGTTTACGCTTCAATGTTGGGTGATGCTAAGACGGCCACAGATGTGGTGGTAGGTACTTTTACTGTTCTATCATATCCAATTGTTGTTTTATTTGATTCAAGTGCTACTCATTCCTTTGTCTCTGTATCCTATGTCAAATTATCTGGAAGTGAGACCCAATCATTAGATATAGAATTATCAGTAGCTACACCGTCAGGGCCAGTGATGCGGTGTCAAAGGGTACTTGGGGGCTATCCAATAGAAATTCAAGGGAGAGTGCTACCAGCAGACCTAATTGTGTTTGTTATGTGTGGGTTTGATGTAATACTGGGTATGGATTGGTTGGCAGTTAATCATGCCAGTATTGATTGTCATCAAAAAGAAGTAATTTTCATACCCCCTGGTGAGCAAAAATTCAAGTTTGTTGGCTCACGTGTACATGCTTCGTCACAACTAATGTTAGCCATGCAAGCGAGCAGATTGCTCCTGGATAGAGATCAGGGGTTTGTGGCTTTTGTAAAGGAAGTGTTAGAAAATGAATTGAAGCTTTACAGTACACCGGTAGTACGAGAATTCTCAGATGTTTTTTCAGAGGAGCTACTTGGGTTGCCTTCCAAACGTGAGGTGGATTTTGCTATAGATTTACCTCCAGGGACAACGCCAATCTCTAAGGTTCCTTACCTTATGGCTCCAACTAAATTAGGAGAATTAAAGGATCAGTTGCAAGACTTGCTGGAAAAGGGATTTATACGACCCAGTGTATCACCGTGGGGAGCTCCAGTGTTATTTGTAAAGAAGAAAGATGGGTCTATGAGGATGTGTATTGATTACAGGGAGATAAACAAGGTCACTATTAAAAACAAATATCCTCTACCCTATATAGACGATCTGTTTGATCAGCTCCAGGGTACCCGGGTGTATTCCAAGATCGACCTCAAATTAGTTTATCATCAAGTGAGGGTAAAAGTAGGAGACATTGCGAAAACTACCTTCAGGACCAGGTATGGGCACTATGAATTCCTCGTTATGCCATTTGGTCTGACGAATGCCCCAACCGTGTTCATGGACTTAATGAATAAAGTTTTTCACCAGTATCTAGATCAGTTTGTAGTGGTTTTTATTGATGATATACTGCTTTATTCGATGAGTTTTGAGGATCATGAGACGCATTTGAGACAAGTACTGCAGACACACAGGGAGGAAAAGCTCTATGCCAAGTTTAGCAAGTGTGAGTTCTGGCTTGAGAAGGTTGTGTTTTTGCGCCATGTGATCTCGGGATATGGTATTTCAATGGACCCCAGCAAGATTGATGCGGTGGTGAATTGGGTCAGGCTGAAAAACGTGCAGGAAGTCAGAAGTTTCTTGGGACTAGCAGGTTATTACCATCAATTTGTTGAGGGGTTTTCAACCTTATTAGGACCTCTCACCCGTTTGACTAGGAAGAATGTCAAATTTTTGTGGGATGAAGAACGCAAGCATAGTTTTTAGGAATTAAAACAGCGGCTCATCACTGCACCTGTACTGATGATTCCATCAAGAGGTGATCGTTATGTAATTTATAGTGACGCGTCTTTGAAAGGGCTCGGTTGTGTGTTGATGCATCATGGTAAGGTGATAGCGTATGCTTCTAGGCAGTTGAAAGAATATGAAAAGAACTACCCTACTCACGATATGGAATTGGCTGCAGTAGTGCACGTACTAAAGATTTGGAGGCATTACTTATACGGTGAGAGATATGAAATATTTTCTGATCATAAAAGTCTAAAGTATTTCTTCACACAAAAAAGAGTTGAATATGCGGCAAAGGATATGGTTAGAACTCATAAAGGATTACGACTGTACCATCAGTTATCACCCAAGTAAAGAAAATGTGGTGGCTGATGCACTAAGCCGTAAATCAAAAGATACAGTACAGTTAGTAGTAGTAATTCAGCACCCACTTCAGCACCCAATTTAGATCGACTTGGAAAGGCTTGGCGTGGAGTTAGTGGAAGATGATCCTCAGGCATTTATTGCTAGCGAAAGATGATCCTCAAGCATTTATTGCTAGCCTAGTTGTACAGCCTATACTATATGAAAAGATTAAAGATGCTTAGGGGGATGATCCAGAATTAGCGGAAGTAATGGCCAGAATACAGGATGGTTAGGGAGAGGAATTCAGCATTTCAGGTGATGGGGCTTTGAGATTTCGCATTAGATTGTGTGTGCCTGCAGATGATATCATTAGGAGAACAATTCTAGAGGAGGCTCACAGGTCTCTATACACTGTTCACCCTAGCAATACGAAAATGTATAGAGATCTGCGTGAGTATTTCTGGTGGAGCAGCATGAAGAGGGAGATTGCAGAATTTGTACAATAGTGCTTGACATGCCAGCAGGTTAAAGGTGAGCATCAAAGGCTGGTTGGTCAGTTGCAGCCACTTTTCATTCCCGAATGAAAGTGGGACCACATATCTATGGACTTTATTACTGGGCTACCGCCGGCACCGCATGGTCAAAATGCAATTTGGGTAATTGTTGATAGGCTGACGAAAATGTCTCATTTTCTGCCCATTAAAGTTAGCTACCCTATTAACAGACTAGAAGAGATTTATATACAGGACATTGTTCGACTCCATGGAGTGCCGGTATCTATAGTATAAAACTGTGATCCTCGCTTTATATAACGGTTTTGGAAAAGCTTGCAGGAGGCTTTGGGGACCTAGTTAGAATTCAGCACCGCTTCCCATCCTTAGACAGATGGTCAGACAGAGAGAACGATTCAAGTACTTAAGGATATGCTGCAAGCGTGTGTGTTAGATTTTGGGGGTAGTTGGACTCAGTTCATGCCGCCAGTAGAACTTGCATATAATAACAGTTATCAGGACAGCTTTGGCATGACTCCATTTGAGGCTCTATATGGTAGAAGATGTCATTCTTCTCTATATTAGGACGAGATGGGTGAGCAGCAAGTTGTGGGACCAGAGTTAGTGTAGCAAGCATGTGACAAGGTTTGACTCATTAGGGATAGAATCAGTGCAGCACAGAGTCGGCAGAAAAGCTATGTGGAAACTCGCCGCCGGGAAATGAAATTTGAAGTGGGTGATCATGTGTTTCTGAAAATAACCCCACTAAAGGGAATCATGAGGTTTGGGAAGAAGGCTAAGTTGAGCCCTAGGTTTATTGGCCCATTTGAGATACTCGAGAATATTGGGTCGGTTGCCTATAAGTTAGCTTTACCACAAATGTTATCCACGACGCACGACGTATTCCATGTTTCCATGTTGAGGAAATACATCCCAGAACCTTCTCATTTAATCAATTATAGTGAATTAGAGCTTAGTGATTCACTAGTCTATGAGGAGGTACCAGTGCAAATTCTGGATAGAAGAGAACAGGAACTACGTAATAGGAAGATTCCTCTGGTAAAGGTTCTATGGAAGAATCATGCAGTAGAAGAGGCTTCTTGGGAGCTCGAGGAACTAATCAGACAGAATTACCCACAATTGTTCCAAAAAGTTCAAATGTAACTAGGAAAATGTACGTAAATATGCAATATTTCTTTTATAGGTACATGTAATAGTTTAGTTATGAATGGTCTTTTAGTTTTGAGAGAATTTTATTTTAATTTATATATGAAATCTCTTAGAACTTGAAATGTAACCACAGTATTCCTCCTCCATAAGTGAGGGCAAGTAATAAAATAAGTAGACCATTTATCTTAAAGGAGGATAGATCATATGAATAGTATATTTCGAGGACGAAATTTTTATAAGGAGGGGAGAATATAACAACCCAAGAAATTTAATCAGGGTCTCATCGATGAACACAGGGGATTCGTCGACGAGGGTACATGAGGATCTCATAGACGAGGACACGTTTCATTGACGAGAAGATATCGAGAGATTATTTTTCCAAATTCTGAAATTTGTCGATGAGGAGAGGGCATTCGTTGATGAATCTCCTTCTTGACCTCGTCGATGAGGTGACGTGGCTTGTCGACGAAGGCCAAGGTATAAATAGTACAAATCTCGGATTTTACATAGAATTAACAGCAAAATATTTTCCCTCTCTCTCCTCCACGGTTTCTTCCTCTTCTCTCCCCGATCCCGGTCTCGTTTCTCGCCGGATCGTTTGTAAGAACCCGAACCATGATAACTGGATTTAAATATTAAGATAGGGGCAAAATTGGAATTTACCAGGCTTCGTTGACGAAGCCAAATTTCGTTGACGAAGTGTGTGCTTTTCTCGTCGAAGAAATTCAGAGACTCATCGACGAGGAGGAGCGAAGGAGTTTCAAAAAATGGGAATATCAGGATTTGTCAACGAGGCCACCGATTCATCGATGAATTCAATAAAAGATTCGTTAACGAAGGTACCATTTCGTCGATGAAATCGGGCCGTGTCAAAGGGCTATAAAAGGAAATTTCCATTACTTCCAAGCTAAGTAACTTAGGAAAAAATCTCTCTCTCTCTCTAAACTCTCCCTACTCTCCTTCTCTCTAGATTTCCTCGCTGATCGTTGATGGAATCGGAGAACGGAAGTTACCACGAGGATCATGGAAGGATTCTCTACAACTTCTACGGATCAAAATCTTGTTTCGGAGGTTTTTGAGTTTTGGCGAAAAATCGAGGTAAGGCTCGGTTTTCATTTTTGATCTAGTAGTTTTGTAGAGTATGGTCTTGTGAGTATATTCTGTACTGTGATTTTTAGGTTTTGGAACTGAATTCGCTATTTAGGAGCCTTGGAGTTCGAGTTTTGTTATACGGGGTTAAGGTAAGGGGAAATTGTGTTATATTGGTTATTTTTGAAATCGGACTCGGTGGAACTGTAGTCCATGGTCCTGTATGTGTTTTGGCTACTCATTTGGGGGGATCTAACGAGGAAACTATGAGTTTTTCATTATTGCAGTTTTGGGAAAAAGGGGGCGATGGGCTGAATCCCGGGTTTTGTTGAAAACCAAGTATATGTGTGCTTTACACTGTGATATTGGGATGGTCGTGCCTTGACTTTGTTTAAATTGTATTTGTTTGGAAAATCATGATTTAGATTACCAAATGAGTGTGGTTTGTTTGGTTATATGAGCATGCATGTGTGTGTGATATGCAGAATTGCTGATGGGACCGCGATTCCAATGATTCTAGGGACTGAGAGTGGCCGGCTCTATATTCGAGGGTGTGTGTTTATCGCTTGCCACGTAGGCAAGAGTGACCGGCTCTATATTTGAGGGCGTGAGCCTATCCAGACAGATCTGGCAGAAGGGTGATCCACCAGTTAGCGCCAGTATGATGCCATGGGAGTCGAGGACTATCCATGTGTCGGTGGCTCCATGCTTCACGGGTTGGCTACGGGCCAACGCCGGAATGCCGGACCGGCTTCGAGCCGAAGGGTGTGACGACACCAGGATTGCTGATCATGTGTTGTGTGTGCGTGTATGCACCGTGTAAATTAGTAATGGATTTGCATTTAACTACGTGTATGTTGCATCATGATAACACTCAAATGCCACACACCGATATAACATGTGTTCTTCCTTACTGAGAGGTGTCTCACCCCTGCTGTACGTACATTTTTACAGGTCCTTCGAGTAATCGAAACTAGAGTCCTGGTGTAGGGAGCGTAGTGGTCGGTGTACTGCGTTAGCGCTTGGGTAAGTGCTAGGACTAGAGATGAGCAAACGGTCGGTTCGGTTAAATTCGGGTAATTAACGGAATTAACCAAAAAATTCGATTAATTAATACCATTAACCGAACCGACCGAATTGACAAAGGACACCGAACCGACCCCGACCGAATTGCCCATTCGGGTAATTCAATTAACCGATTTTAACCGAAATCATTTAAAATTAATTGCTAGAAATATAATACAATTATAATTTTTTTTTTTAAACCAAATCCAGCTTAATTAAATACCTTACTTATTAATTTTATTAATGAAAATAATATTTTACCGTAAAACAAAGAATGCAAATAGGTTAATTAAACTCCTTAATGCACTTGTTTAAGCAAAATTTATATTCATAAATTATATTTAAAATCTAATTAATTAGTAATTCAGTTAATCGGTTAACCAAAATTTTTTTTACCCTTAACCGAACCGAAACTGATTAACTGAAATTTTGTAGAGTTATAACCGAACCAGGATTTTTAGCCGAACCGAACCAGCCAATTTCGGCCAGTTAATTCGGTTTTCACCGAATTATGCTCACCCCTAGCTAGGACTGTAGTTTGCTGGGTTGCCATTTTGAGTTGCATTTGGGCACCCAGTTTGTACGTTTTGTTAGAGCCATGTTCTGCTCTTGTATAGACTCTGATATGGTACTACATATGTTGATATAGAATGACTTTTTTCGCTACGTATATGATTGTGGTTGGATGTGTTTAGGGTGCTTGGGAACCCCATGAGGTCGGACCCTCATCCATTATACTGTATCTTTGGATGTTTTATCTGATACAGTGATAGGTTAGGTTTTATTTTCACCCCTGGGATTCCATTACGGGGTTCGGGGCTTGACAACTTGGTATCAGAGCTAACCAGGTTACTAGATCTTGTAGACTTGGTTAGGCTTAGTTATGAGTACAGACCAGAGTATAGGATGTGGATATGGGTAGATTTGGTTGAGGGTTGTTCGGTTGCTAGACCGGGATTTGTCGACGGTATTCCGTGTTTTTCCTAGGATGATGATTCCAGTAAAAGTAGGGCATATCATTGATGACTTTCGTGTTGGTGTGATAGGACAGACCTAGACCTAGCAGGGAGCAATTAACACGATTAGTGTAGATCATTGTGTTAACTGTATGTGTTGTAAGGATACTGATAGATTCCTATTGTGTTGCAGGATGGAGCGCAAGGATAATAACCTAGGAAGTGGCTCCGAGGAGACTGCGAGTGATAAGTCTCCTTCTGTGCCTCGAGGTTTGACGAGGCAGGTATTACAGGAGATCGGGCGGAGTGTGAGGAGACGCAAGCACTCTCCTACTGCTGCGGGGTGCACCATTGAGAGGTTCACACACATGCATCCTCCGACGTTCTCTGGAGGACCTGACCCGACGACAGCAGAGGATTAGGTGGAGAAGACTGAGAGGATCTTAGAGGTCCTGCACTGCACGAATAGGCAACGAGTCCTTTATGCCACCTTCCAGCTGTCTGGGGAGGCGTGTAACAACCCGAATTTAGAATGATATTTAAATAATAAAGAGAGGGAAATGGAGACCGGAAATAGAAGAAGGCCGTCGACTTCGTCGATGACATTGAAATTTGGGAGGAAAAATGAAAAAAAAGGGGATTAGTAGGACTTCGTCGACGAACACAGGGTTTCATCAATGAAGGCTTGAGAGAATTCATCGACGAACACAGAGGGGCTTGTCGACGAGAAAATACCGAGAGGGGTTTTTGAGCCAACTGAATTTCGTCGACAAGGGGTGGATTTCGTCGACGAAATTTGTGAAGGACTCGTCGACGAAGTACGGGCTCGTCGACGAAATTCCCTGTTCTATAAATATGGGAAATCCGGATTTTTAAAGCTTCATTAAGAAGCTAACTCATACTCTCTCTCTCCCCTTCGGTCCTCTCCCTTTCTTTCATTGATTTCGGGCCAGATTTACGTCGGATCGATAATCCGAAGTCACCACGACCCTCCTAGCGAGATTCTCTACAAGTCTGTCGAAGCGGATCGTCGGTGGAGTCAAGTTGGAAATCATCCCAAATCCAGGGTAAGGTTTTTTAAGGCAAATTTGAAGTTGTGACAGTTGAGAAAAGTGTTATGCGTGTTGAAATATTAAAGTTTAATACTGGGAGTTTTTGTTTCCAGGGGTGTTGATTGGGAAGTTGGGAATTATCCCTAAGTTGAGGTAAGGAGTCACCGCGATGCTCCTGGCGAGATTCTCTACAAGTCTGCCGAAGTGGATCGTCGGTGGAGTCAAGTTGGAAATCATCCCAAATCCAGGGTAAGGCTTTTTAGGGCAAATTTGAAGTTGTGACAGTTGAGAAAAGTGTTATGCGTGTTGAAATATTAAAGTTTAATATTGGGAGTTTTCGTTTCCAAGGGTGTTAAGTGGGAAGTTGGGAATCATCCCTAAGTTGAGGTAAGGCTTTTTAAGCCGAATTTGACTTAGTGGAAGTTATAGAAAATGTTGTACGTGCGAAAATACTGAACTTTAATTCTGCGAGTTTTCATTTTCAAGGTGTTGAGTTGAGAACCCTGCAGGTGTAGGGGAAATTTTCTTAGGGGCATTTTAGGAATCAGGTAAGGGGATAAACTAAGCTAGTTTTGTTTTGAGAAAATGTATGTATATATATATATATATATTTAGCATCTGATTTGCGGAAAATGTATATATATTTATATATATGTTTTATATTTGCAAATTACTGTGAAAATGATCGTATGATTGAATATGTGAAAATTCATTTGTGTGGCATGAGTATAAAATGTATGAAAAATTGTTTTCTAGGAATGTGATTATGGCACGGGTTTTTATGATGGGAAAACCGGCGTACGGGCCAAGATATTTTTATATGTATTTGTGATTTGCCGGCGTACGAGCCATGCTATGTGGATGAGATTTGCCAACGTACGGGCTGTGCTATGTGATTTGCCGGCTTACGGGCCGAGTTATGTGATTTGCCAGCGTACGGGCTGTGCTATGTAATTTTCCGACGTACAGGCCGAGCTATGATAAAATGTGTAATTCCGGCGTACGGGCCGATGATTTTCATGAAATATGTATATGTGAAAAATGATATGATTATTTTGATAATTATTGATATGAGATATCCATGTATCACGATTTTTAGTATATGTATATGATATCAGAACCTGGTTGGCTTGGTCTAGGCTAGCACTTGCACGGTACCGTTGCTATGTGTCCATGGTCCTCATGATCATGATATCTGTGTTAACACCACTGTACGGAGTGGTGTGAGATTGGATGGTCGATGTGGTTATTTTCAAGAAGTGTGCTGTTATCGCCCCTGGTGTAAGGACCAGTCTGGGTAGACCCATCGGACCTACAGACTACTATTTGACTTGGCAGTGGTCGGCCAACCATTGT
Source organism: Malania oleifera (assembly GCF_029873635.1). Taxonomy (NCBI): domain Eukaryota; kingdom Viridiplantae; phylum Streptophyta; class Magnoliopsida; order Santalales; family Ximeniaceae; genus Malania; species Malania oleifera. The sequence continues at coordinate 8,569,573 of NC_080425.1, read as the reverse complement.
CAGGTCCCGCCTTCGGGCCACACAACCCAGTCATGTAGGGGTAATACATGACAACAGCCAACTAACCTACCAGAATTGTTTTATGTTATTATTATTATGAGATAAGATATGTTATGAAAATGCAGTATGTTCTGCCATGTTTTGATTTATATATAAGTTTTCCCAGATTTGATAAATAGTACTGAACATGTTATGTATGATATATGTTGAACACAGAATACTCATGTTGCCACACACTAGTATTAGTTTATTTCCCTTACTGAGAGGTGTCTCACCCCTAAATTTGACAAACTTTTCAGGAGCCCCTAATAGGCGAGCGGGAAAAGCCCCGCTGACCTAGTGCTGGATATTTGCCCTTTTTGAATGGTAAGATTCTTTTTGTAGGGACAGTTAGATTTTGTGGAAAATGTCCCTAGATATGATTTTTAGGATGTATATACTGGGATATAGTGATTATAGTAACTCTGGTGTTGTAATACACATTATGATATATGATATGATGGTATGTATATGATTATACATTTTCTGCTGCGTAGGCTTCTGCTCTATGTTCTGATGTATCCCTGGTACCCAAGGGTCCAAGTGGATTGTGACCTGCTGAGCTGGAATGTGAGATGTGTGGTATTGATTTTATGATGATATTATTATAAAAGAAAAATATGTGGAAAATGAGCAGGTCGTGACAAGGCGGGTCGATGGTGGACTGCAGTGAATCTATAGGAGAAGCAGAGAGGTGGTTCAGAGGAGATAACATGGAGCCGATTCAAGGAGGTGTTCTTTGATAGATACTTCCCGGCTTCAGTACGTGATGCGAAGGCAGATGAGTTCTCTGCACTGACTCAAGGGAGTATCACGGTGCAGGGGTATGCGGCTCGATACGTAAAGCTGTCTCGGTTTGCACTATGTATGATCTCGAGTGAGTATGAAAAGACTCGAAGGTTCGAGAAGGGTTTGAGGATGGATATCCGTAGACTGGTGGGTATGCTTCAAATCCGTGAGTTCTTGGTATTGGTGGATAAGGCCACGGTGATCGAGACTGGTATTCGAGAGGATGAGGCAAATCAGGAATCGAGGAAGAGGACAATACCTTCTGGTTCTCAGACAAGATCTCGTGAGGGATTGTGGAAGAAGAGGAGCAAGTGCTACGGTTACTGCTAGAATACCGAGCGCCAGGATTCTCAGGGGAGCCAGACTAGTGGTCATTATATCAGATGTCACAAGCGGCACGAGGGTGAGTGCCGATCATTTGGGGGTAGTTGCTACAACTGTGGCCAAACTGGCCACAAGTCTCGCGATTGTCGAGCACCGAGGCGATACATGCCTATAGTTAGTGGGGACCGAGGGAGCAATCAAATACCTCGGGGAACCGCTCAGACGAATACAACTCTAGCCAGAGTATACTCTCTTACTCCAGCGGATGTTGAGCATGCAGGTAACGTGGTGACAGGTACCTTATTATTGCTTTCGAATAAAGCTTCTGTTTTGTTTGATTCGGGTGCAACCCATTCCTTTGTATTTGTAAATTTTGTGGGACGATGTGGGATTGAGACCCGAGACATGAATGAGGTATTATCTGTTACTACGCAATCTGGGAGTGTATCTTTCTATAAGAAGATGTTGGAGGACTACCCAGTGGAAATTCAGGAGAAGTTGCTACCAGCGAATCTTGTGGTATACGACATGTCGGGGTTCGATATCATTCTGGGGATGGATTGGTTGTTCTCCAGTTATGCTGTGATCGACTGTCGTAGGAAGGTGGTAGTTTTTAGACCTCCTGGGGAGTAGGAGTACGAATTCATGGGATCATGTGTGCGTTCAGCGCCACAGATTCTGTCAGCACTACAGTCGAGAAGGCTACTCTTGGACGGATGTCAGGGGTACCTAGCTTGTATAAAGGAACCACTGTAGGATGAGTTGAGACTCGAGGACATTCAGGTAGTCAACGAGTTCCCGGATGTGTTTCTGGATGATTTACCCGGTTTACCTCCAGATCGTGAGGTGGAGTTTGCGATAGAGTTACTGCTCGGTAAGGCACCGATCTCTAAAGCTCCGTACCGGATGGCTCTAGTAGAACTTCGGGAGTTAAAGGAGTAGTTGCAGGAATTACTGGACATGGGATTCATTCGACCTAGTGTTTCGCCCTGGGGAGCTCCAGTATTGTTTGTAAAGAAGAAGGATGGATCGATGCGGATGTGCATTGACTTCCGTGAGATTAACAAGGTAACTGTGAAGAATCGCTATCCTTTACCTCGTATAAATTATCTTTTTGACCAGTTGTAGAGGACACAGGTCTTTTCGAAGATCGACTTGAGGTTAGGATATCATCAGGTGAGGGTTAGAGCAGAGGATGTAGCGAAGACTGCTTTCCGAGCCAGATATGGCCACTATGAGTTCTTAGTCATGCCGTTTAGGTTAACGAATGCTTCAGTGGTGTTCATGGATCTGATGAACAGGGTTTTCCATGAGTACCTAGATCGATTCATAGTGGTATTCATTGATGACATTCTGGTATACTCAAGGAGTACGGAAGAACACGTTGAATATTTGAGGTTAGTATTACAGACTCTGCAGGACAAGATGTTGTATGCTAAATTGAAGAAGTGTGAATTCTGGTTGAGTCAGATTGCATTCTTAGGCCATGTGGTTACTGGGGATGGTATATCAGTTGATCCTAGCAAGATTGGAGCTGTGGTCGACTAAGTAAGGCTGAAGAATGTACAAGAGGTTCAAAGTTTTCTAGGACTTGCGGGTTATTATTGTCAGTTCGTTGAGAGTTTCTCTAAATTATCTAGACCTCTAACACATTTGACCAGGAAAGGAGTGCAGTTTGAGTGGACCAGTGATTGCGAGCAGTGCTTTCAGGAGTTGAAGCACCAGCTAGTTATTGCTCCGGTGTTGAACATTCCTTCAGGGGATGGTGGGTTTGTGATTTATAGTGACGCATCTCTAAAAGGTCTGGGATGTGTGCTTATGTAGCAGGGTAAGGTAGTGGCGTATGCTTCTTGGCAACTAAAAGAGTATGAGAAGAACTACCCTACGCATGATCTGGAATTGGCTGTTGTGGTATATGCACTGAAGATCTGGCGACACTACCTGTACGAGGTGCAGTGTGAGATCTTCATTGACTATAAGAGCCTCAGGTATTTCTTTACATAAAAGGAGTTAAACATGAGGCAGAGGTAGTTGATTAAGGACTACGATTGCACGATCAGTTATCACTCGGGGAAGGCTAATGTGGTGGCTGATGTGTTGAGTCGGAAGTTAGGGCCTACGGCTGTATCTACTGTTATAACTCAGTGTCACATTAGACGAGATTTGGAGAGCTCAGGTATAGAGTCAGTGGTTGGTGATCATCAGGCTTATCTTGCTGGTTTGGTGGTCTAATCGACTTTGTTTGAACGTATAAAAGCCGCGCAAGCTAGTGATGCAGAGTTGACCGAGGTTAGGGAAAAGGTACAGCAGGGACTGGCTACAGAGTTTAACATCTCTGAGGGAGGTGTGCTAAGATTTGGGACCAGGCTATGTGTTCCGAACGATGATGCGATCAGAAGAATGATTCTAGAGGAGGCGCATCGTTCTATGTATACGGTACATCCCGGTAGTACAAAGATGTATCAGGACTTGCGTGAGACCTTCTGGTGGTCTGGTATGAAGAGGCAGATTGCTCAGTTCATGGAGCAGTGTCTGACGTGTCAGTAGGTGAAAGCTGAACATCAGAGGTCGGTAGAGCCATTGCAGCATTTGCCTAGTTTGGAGTGGAAATGGGAGCATATTTCCATGGATTTTGTGACCGGTTTGCCATCAATGCTTCACGGTAAAAATGCTATTTGGGTGATCGTGGATAGATTTACTAAATCAGCTCATTTCATACCGATGAGAGTTAGTTATCCTTTGAGTAGGCTAGCAAAGTTGTATGTGCAAGAGATTGTGAGAATGCACAGAGTACTAGTTTCTATTGTGTCGGATCGAGATCCGAGGTTTACTTCTTGATTCTGAACGAGCTTGCAGGAGGCATTGGGGAGAAAGCTTACTTTCAGTACGGAGTTCCACCCCCAGACTGATGGACAGTCGGAGAGGATGATACAGATATTGGAGGATATGTTACGAGCTTGTGTGTTAGACTTTGGTGGTAGCTGGATACAGTTTATGCCACTTGTGGAGTTCGCTTATAACAACAGCTTCTAGACTAGTATCGGTATGGCACCGTTCGAGGCTTTGTATGGTCGGAGGTGTCGATCTCCCTTCTGTTGGGATGAGGTTGGTGAACGTCAGGTGTTAGGACCTGAACTTGTACAGCAGGCGTCTGGGAAGGTGGGTTTGATCCGGGAGAGGATTAGATCAGCTCAGAGTCGACAGAAGAGTTATGCAGATGTTCGCCGCTGTGATTTAGAGTTCGAGGTGGGGGGTAAGGTATTTCTGCGAATTGGTTCGATGAAAGGGGTGATGAGATTCAGCAGAAAGGGCAAGCTGAGCCCGAGGTATATCGGACCATTCGAGGTACTTGAGTGAGTGGGTCCGGTAGCTTATAGAGTTGCATTACCTCCAGCACTTTCGAGGGTACATGATGTGTTTCACGTCTCCATGTTGAGGAGGTACGTGTTGGATCCTTCACATGTTATTAGTTATGATGAGTTGGAAATTAAGGATACCTCAGTGTATGAGGAGATACCTGTTCAGGTTTTGGACCATAAAGTTCAGAAGCTTCCTACCAGAGAGATACTGTTAGTGAAGGTATTGTGGCGAAACCAAAAGGTTGAGGAAGCCTCTTGGGAACTGGAAATGGAAATATGCCGGAAGTATCCATAGTTGTTTTGAGCACTTGTACATGATCCTACTGTGGGTTAGGATAGGTGGTTAGTCGTCAGGAGTGTGTGTGTATTGTGAACTCCTGAGACCATTGTATATGTAACCACGGTATTCCTCCACCATAAGTGAGGGTATGTATGTGTATGTGTGTGATGGGACTGCGTTGTAGTGGTCGCCAGTTTTCTCTAGAGTGGTAGATATGCGACAGCTTGGTATCGATTGTATGTATGACTTTATGAATGAGAGATGACAAATTTCGAGGATGAATTTTTTTTAAGGAGGGGAGATTGTAAGAACTCGAACCGTGATAACTAAATTTAAATATTAAGAGAGGGGAAAATTGGAATTTACCAGGCTTCGTCGACGAAGCCAGATTTCGTCAACGAAGTGCGTGCTTTTCTTGTCGATGAAATTCAAAGACTCGTTGACAAGATGAAGTCAAGGAGTTTCGGAAAATGGGAATATTAGGATTCGTCGACAAGGCCACCGATTCGTCGATGAATTCAGTGTAAGATTCGTCGACGAAGGTACCATTTCGTCGACGAAATCAGGCTGGGTCAAAGGGCTGTAAAAGGAAATTTCCATTACTTCCAAGCTAAGTAACTTAGAAAAAAATCTCTCTCTCTCTCTAAACTCTCCCTACTCTCCTTCTCTCTAGATTTCTTCACCGATCGTTGATGGAATCAGAGAACAGAAGTTACCATGAGGATCGTGGAAGGATTCTCTACAACTTCTACGGATCGGAATCTCGTTTCGAAGGTTTTCGAGTTTTGGCGAAAAATCAAGGTAAGGCTTAATTTTCATTTCTGATCTGGTAGTTTTGTAGAGTATGGTCTTATGAATATATTATGTACTGTGATTTGTAGGTTTTGGAACTCGATTCGCCGTTTAGGAGCCTTAGAGTTCAGGTTTTGTTATACGGGGTTAAGGTAAGGGGAAATTGTGTTATATTAGTTATTTTTGAAATCGGACTCGATGGAACTGTAGTCCACGGTCCTTTGTGTGTTTTGGCTACTCATTTGGGGGGATCTAACGGGGAAAACTATGAGTTTTTCATTATTGCAGTTTTGGGAAAAAAGGGGCAATGGGCTGAATCCCGGGTTTTGTTGAAAACCGAGTATATGTGTGCTTTACACTGTGATATTGGGATGGTCGTGCCTTGACTTTGTTTAAACTGTATTTGTTTGGAAAACCATGATTTAGATTACCAAATGAGTGTGGTTTGTTTGATTATATGAGCATGCATGTGTGTGTGATATACAGAATTGCTGATGGGACCGCGATTCCAATGAGTCCAGGGATTGAGAGTGACTGGCTCTATATCCGAGGGCGTGTGTTTATCGTCTACCACGTAGGAAAAAGTGACCGGCTCTATATCCAAGGGCGTGAGTCTATCCCGACAGATCAGGCCGAAGGGTGTGGATCCACCAATTAGCGTCGGTACGATGCCATGGGAGTCGAGGACTAGCCATGTGCCGGTGGCGCCGTGCTTCGCGGGTTGGCTATGGGTCAACGCCGGAATGCTGGACCAACTTCGGGCCGAAGGGTGTGACGACACCAAGATTGCTGATCATGTGTTGTGTGTGCGTGTATGCACTGTGTAAATTAGTACTGGATTTGCATTTAACTGCTTGTATTATGCATCATAATAACACTAAAATGCCACACACCGATATAACTTGTGTTCTTCCTTACTGAGAGGTGTCTCACCCCTGCTGTACGTACATTTTTACAGGTCCTTCGAGTAATCGGAACTAGCGTCCTAGTGTAGGGAGCGTAGTGGCCGATGTACTGCGTTAGCGCTTGGGTAAGTGCTAGGACTATAGTTTATTGGTTTGCCATTTTGAGTTGCATTTGGGCACCCAGTTTATACGTTTTGTTAGAGCCATATTCTGCTCTTGTATAGACTCTGGTATGGTACTGCATATGTTGATATAGAATGACTCTTTCCGCTGCGTATATGATTGTGATTGGATGTGTTTAGGGTGCTTGGGAACCCCACGGGGTCGGACCCTCATCCATTGTACTGTATCTTGGATGTTTTATCTGATACAGTGATAGGTTAGGTTACATTTTCACCCATGCGATTCCATTACGGGGTTCGGGGCGTGACATCGTCGATCTGAGGTCACCACAACGCTCTTGGGAAAGTTCTCTCCAAGTCTGCTGGGGCAAATCGTTGGTGGGACTAAGTTGAATTTCATCCCAAATTCAGGGTAAGACCTCTTATTCAATATTTGGCTTTCTAGCAGCTGTAGAAAATGTAGTAGTCAAAGAAATAATAATATTTAATTTTGAGAGATGTTGTTTTCAGGGTGTTGAGTGGAAAACCTTGCGGGTGTAGAACTAGTCACAGTAGGGGACTTTAGCATAAATCAGGTAAGGGAAATATGCTATGCTAGGAAACCTTGGTATGATTTTAGTACAAATTATATGTTTTTACTAGATTATTACTCAGACTGTAAATATAGTTTTCAGAGCCTAATAACTTTAATATTATTTATTTGTGTGGCATGAGTTGGTAATAGAACAGTACAATATTTATACAATTTACAAATACCATGTTTACAACTTTTTAGCAAAAATATCATGATATTTGCATGTTTATAGAATGATGAATTTTTAGTATACAGGATACTCAGAGACATATATTTTCAGCAATTTCATAACATCATGATTTCAGTACCATAACACCCTGATATTCAGATATTTAGACAACTATTCAGTTATACGGAAACCAAATATTCAGTCAATTATTCAGGTTTTTAGATAAGTTTACGGGGTTATGGTTATTTTAAAATTATGGTAAAAATAATATTTTAGATATATCAGTTACTTATATAGTATCATACCCTAATGGACCAGATTCAGTTAGCAGAGCTCGGTACCGTAGTTATATTCAGTTCAGAGTGCAATCACATTACTCAGATAGTATGTGGTATTCAGAAGTCGATCGTGCCTATATTGTGGACAGACTCCCCATTAGATATGGGTTGAGGGGGGCCAATCTGACTGTCGGAGTTCAGTTGACTTATCTTGGTCGGCCAACTAAGATAGGTCCCGCCTACGGGCCGCACAACCCTGTCATGAGGGGTTAAATCATGACATACAGTTATCCATCTAGGGAGGTTTTCTCAGTTATTATAAGTATATATAGATTTACAGAAACAATAGAGGTAACTATGAATATTAGAAGTATTATGAATAGTAAATTTATAAAGACAGATATGTTAAGCAACGTAGGTAGAAGTTATATTATATGTTATTTTTACCAGCATTCTCAGATTCAGTTATCCTTGATATTTTTAAATCAGATATTTACATAAATGTAGCTCATTTTCCACACTAGCAATAGCATATTTCGTCTTACGGAGCATTGTCTCATCCCAATGGTTTAATATTTTTCAGTTGATCCAGCTAGGCGAGTAGATTAGGCTCGCAGGTAGTGGGGCTACGGTGCTGCCCTATTAGTAGAGTGAGTATTTTGGGAGGTTATTTTTGTATAGCCCTAGTACCAGTTGAGGGTATTCTGGGAATAGTTGTATATGTATATTTTGGGAGTATTCTGGCACTCTGGTATTGTATATATATATATATGGTTATGGTTATATGATTTCAGCTTCTCGCTGCTTAGGTTGATGATTTCACATTAATTAGAAGGTAGCAATGCAATGGAATTTCATAGTATTTATTATTAAAAAAAAAAATTAGCAGGTCGTTACAACCCGTATCCCATCACTCGCCTCCGCCATTGTCGTACCTCCTCAAGGGACCCTGCCTCACACCTGTGTGAGAACTAGAAGGCATTGGCCTCTTCTTCGAGTTCTAAACCTCCACATCTCCCTATAGGCTCGTCTCTGCCACAGTGACCTTATCCACCAGTGTAGTGAACTCTTGCACCTGTAACATTGCCACCTACTTTATAATCTCCTACCTCGGACCCCTATCGAACTTTCAAGCCTTCGTGGACTCGTCAGGTACCATATAGGGAGCAAAACGTGATAACTCCATAAATCAGACGGCGTACTGCTAAACAGTCAGCTGTCTCTGAGTCATGTTCAGGAATTCCTCTGCCTTTGCTTTTTTGATAGAAGCTAGAAAATACCGATCAAAGAAAACCTCTCTGAAGTGGTTCCACGTCATCAGCACCGGTACCAGTCTCTGCTCCTCTAGCAAATTTACTGCTTCCCACCATTTCTCAGCCTCTCCAGTTAGTTTAAATGTGGCATAGAGCACCTTCTGCTCATTGGTGCATCGCAGTACGACCAAGATCTTTTCGATTTCCCGAATCAAATTCTCCACAAGGATCGGGTTGGTACTTTCGCAAAGGTAGGAGCCTTCAAGAGAGTGAACTTCTCGATAGAATCTCCCACCTCAGCAGTGGGATGATCCTACCCTCAAGAACTCCGCATAACCTCGGCCATAAACTGTTGGGGGGCGAAATCTCGAAGCACCACTGTAGTATTGCTGCCACCTTCATGGCCAATCCCCTCACTGCTACTCCTTCTGGCTATAGCGTTACTATACCTGGGATCCATCCTGAAGATATGACCAAAACGAATTTAAAATTCTAATATCCTAACATTTATGGTGCAATTATAACACTAAAATGCCCACTTTAAATAAATTCCAAATACCAGCCTAAATCTTATCCCCTAATTTATGACATACTCTGCCAATTTCATATTCCTGTTCTAGTTTTCAAGTTCCTACCCTTTCGTTCGAAAACAAAACAATCACTAGATTGCCGTGATTTTCTAAACCCGTCGACTAATATAGAAAAACACAGAAGTTCGTCAAGAAATTTCTGCCTCCAGGTTTACTAAGCAAAACTCCAAATTTCTATTCTACCCATTCCTATCCTCGCCCTACTTGAACCTATACTCTGGTAAAATCATCCGGCCTAGTCTTCAGAACCTATCAACTTAAGTTCTAATACCACCTACAGTGCCTTGACCCGCCATATGGGCTCGGAGTGTTAGTAAAACATATAAATGTTTCTGATACCACATATAAATATACTGCAACCCACCCTAACCAGGGAATCCCGAGTGCACCTGTCATTACTAGAATTAAAACCATACAGCGGAAGATTTCTAGAACATCAAAACACGTTACCAGAGTTCTAACTGATCCCAAATACATACATACAACTACTTTTCTATATAATACAGCCCAACCAAATAACAAAATGTAACCGCCGGTGACTCACCAACTCTGTCTATAACCCCCAAAATGTCTAATCCATGCCCTGTAGTAAGCTAGACACGATTTCATGAAGGACCTGAAAAATGATTTGTATAATGGGGTGAGACACTTCTCAGTAAGACTGATTATATTATTACTAGTGTGTGGCTAGCATGAGTTCCTGTGTGAATATAAAACTTCTATTATTTCACCACATATGAAATGACATTTAACTGTACTAATCAATAGTACTGAAAATACATAAGTTCTTAATAATAAACTGTCAGCTCAATATAGTCCATTTTATAGTAACTTTTCCTATATATACATAAAAGATACAACTTGCACTACTGAATTAGCGTCATCACGCTATTACATACTTATACGACATGCTTCCCCCATGACGGGTTGTGCGGCCCGAAGGCTGGACTCAGCTTATGACCGGCTGACCATAGCTGAGTCAGAAAATAGTTGTAAGTATGATTGTGCCTATCTGCGGTCACCCAGAACTGCATCGGATGGCCCCCTTGGCACTGACCTCGGGGAAGTACTGTGCCCAAGTCTTTGATCGACTATCCCCTATCACATTTCCATCCCCTGTGTGACTGCACCTCATCCAAATTTAGCTACGGTACCATACTCATAATATCACATTTCATATCCACGAGGCTCTAACATCATATATGGCAATTTACACAATAAAAATTGTATTATATCTCATTTCATATAAAACCTGTCATCCAAGAAAACCCGCCCCTCGGCTGTAAGGTAAAACCCGGCCCCTGACCATTATGTGAAACTCGGCCCTCGGCCGTTATGTAAATCCAAGCCCTTGACCGTATGTAAAACCCGGCCCCCGGCAGTATGTAAAACCCGGCCCCCAACAGTTATGTAAAACCCGACCCCTGACCATTATGTAAATCCCGGCCTCCAGCCATTATGTAAATCCCGGCCCCCGATCATTATGTCAATCTCGGCATATAATTGTCATATCATAGTGTATAATATGAGTGAAAACATTTTATTTATATATGCCATTTAAACCATTCTCATGCCACACAATTTTCATCTGATAAATCATAATTATATTATTGACTGAAAACATGTCATAACATTCTAAATATCTACTTCGTTAAAAATACAGATTTAATTATCTCCATATATTTTATTTGATTAATATATATATATATATATATATATATAAATATAAAGGAAAACAGAGATAATCAACCCTACTCACTTTGAACCTTAATAAAACACACATATCAATTTGAAATCAATAATTTCAATCGATCAAAACATTCAGAAAATCTAGTACTTCAATCTAGTAATTTCATATTCAAATTTAATTGGTTGGTTTCAAAAATAATATTTATTAACTAAACCCTAGGCTCGAAAACCTCAGTTTGAACGGTTGGATTGGAAAATAAAAGTTGTAATCATTAAGTAAACATATACTACATTTTAATCGGTCCATAATGCAAAAACAACTGACATAATATAATCCCCTTACCTGTTTTCCCAAAAACGACCCGAAACGAATGAAAACCTGAAACTCTAGCTTTCCAAACCGGCCGAAAAATGAAATCCTACGAGCCAGAAGAAGGGAGAGAGGATCGAGAGCACCTGAAGATGATCTGGGAGGCCTAGGAGAGAGAGAGAGAGAGGATTATGAGAGTTACGAGAAAAAAAAATACATAACTTAGCCCTTAAGTAAACAAACCCGCAAGAAAATCGTTGCCGATTTTTCTGGGCTTAACCAAACCGGCGACGGTTTGGCCTTAAACCTGCTCTTGGTTCCTGTAGGAAAAACGTCGACGGTTTTTCTGATCCTCACAAAACCGTCGCCAGTTTTCTCCTAGCCAAACCAATTTCCTCTTTTTCCTTTCCTTTCTCTTTTCTTTTATTTATTTTTTTTATTTTCTTGGTTCAAGTTACTAAAGGATATGTATTCACAGTAGGTGCTACTGCCGTTAGTTAGGTATCACAAATACAGAAGATTGTTGCATCATCCACTACAGAGGCGGAGTATGTAGTCATGACGGAAGCAAGCAAAGAGATGATTTGGCTACAGAATTTGTTGACAGAGTTGGGTTTCAAGTAGGCGAAAAGTGTTTTGCATAGTGATAGTCAGAGCGTCATACACTTGGCGAAGAATTCACCATTCCACTAAAAGACCAAGCACATCGAACTCCGCTATCACTTCATCAGATCTCTTCTAGATGAAGGGGTGTTAGTAGTTGAGAAGATCTTTGGCAGCCAAAACCCGATAGACATGTTGACAAAGACAGTGATTAGAAAGAAACTAGAGTTATGCTCAGATTCAGAGGGTCTCCTAGATCTACTGAAATCAACCAGAAGAAGATCAATACATGAGCACCTCAGCAAGGGGGTGCAGGCACTCTCGCGAGGGGGTTCGGACTCCTAGAGATTAGGGTAAGGACATGGTGTTGCAGCATCAGAGCAACTGACACTTGGTTGCCCCCACATGTTTGGAGGGGGTGATTTGTTGGCCCACACATGTGGATACAATTAATGCTTGAAAATGAGTCAACAATTGCAGCCTCCCATGAATCACGCTAGAGCATGCGTGATTATTTTTTTTTTCTTTCAGCACCGACTCCTCCTACAGTCAAGATCTGCAGCTTGTAGTAGTTGGCTAATTAAATGCTGTTATCTCCGTGTCTCCTCTCCCTGCTATAAAATAGGTTGTTTTGTAAACGAAAAATAGGTGAGAGACATACAAAAGTGTAAATAGTGTGTTGTGTTTAAGAAGCATAGAGGTTGAGCTGAGAGTTGAGTTTGAGTGTGTTACTCCTCCTCAATTGTATTTCCTATTGATATAATGAGACACCTTCTCTCCCATGGACGTAAGCCGAGTTTGACCGAACCACATAATTCTTGTGTCCCTTGTGATTGCTTACTTGTGTTTGTGTTCTGAACCATTCCCAATCCCCAACATCATATACCAATTAATATTAATTTAGATCACAAAAAAAAAACAAAAAAAAACAGTGTGAATTGTATATAATGCATGAATAAGAAAAAAATGTTCAAGTAAAAAATAATCACAATATATATGACAATTAATTTATAACTACTTATATCTAACTCTTAAATATTTATAACTAATTCACATAACTTATAAAAATTTACAATTTTTTTGGTGTATATGTTTTTGAACATCTTAAAATATTTTAGAAAAAAAAAAAGTTAATCATAAAAACAAACAAAAATAAGAAAAAATGATTTAATTCTATATAAAAATTGTGAAAAATTAAATAAAGATAATTTGTGTTGATGGCTAATTAAATTAAACTAATTAAAAATCTGATAAAAGCGATCGACACAACCTGCATAATTCAATGTATAAAGTAACCAAGCCCTTATCCGACCACCTTTTCATTAAACTATTCAAATAATAAAATCTACTAAATGCTTTTCTTTTCTTTTGTTTTTTTTGGTGAAAATGTAACTAACGTAAGATCTAACAACTGTTTTGTTAGTACCTGAAATAGAACCAAACAATAAAAACAGCGCAGAAAATAAAACACAATCCAACAATTATTTGAACTTTTGTTTCTTAATCATTCTTGTTGTTGCAACCTATGGTTGAAGGCGGATAGGCGGAGTAGATGAGAGGGCTGTTGGGCAGGCAGGCGACACTGAAAGAGAGAATTGGCCATTTTCCAATATAATCTCTCTTCCTCTCTTTCTGCAGTTGAGGTGCTGCCGACGGCGGCGGTCCGCGGCGGCCCTCTCTTCTTATTTTTCTCAAAGTTCGAGGCTTGGGGATGGGGATTCTGAGGAGAATTGCGGGGTTTTTAGGGTTTGGAAAGGACGATCTGCACGAGGCGAGGGACGACGATGAGGACGACGAAGACGAACAAATTAATCGTGTGAATACAGAGGAAGCTCGTCTTCCTCGTAAGGGGTTCGGTGTGCCGGTTCAAGTGGCCGTGGAGAGAGCCCCAGTTGGCCCCGTTCTTGTTCCTTGTAGTTCCGCCGATGGTGGCGTTCAAGTAAGTTTTGCGATTTTTTTTTTTTCAATTGCTTGGTCATGGTTATAATTGATTCTGAAGATACTGAACTTTGTTCAACTGTTAGTTTGTGATGCATATTCTTTTTATTTTTTGGTGGGACATTATCATGCCTCTTTTGGAAACAGCTAGCATAATGGAGGTGTCTTTTTAAGTCTCTGTTCATCTGCCATGTGACTATGATAGTGTGATGGTCTGAAGCATACTAACAAATATCTGAAATTAGCAGAAGATATAATATGCATTTTTTTTTTTTTTATTAGTTGACGACAATGTAACTTTCGAGTTGGTCGCTGGATCAGCTAATTCAATTGGAGAATTGGTGAACCGGTGAGCTCAACTGGTTCCACCAGTCACTAGTGAAGGTGGGAAAAATCTGTAAAGGGCGTTTTCCATTTTCAAGTTAAGGTTCCCTGTCACTTTGGCACTTCTCACTCAATAGTTATTCCCTTCTCCCCCCGGCCCACTGACCACATTCTACACATTTCTGGCAATGGCAAACTGTGATCCGCTGACAGCAAGTCATCAATGGCTTCATGCAACCCCTTCTTTGAATTTTTCTGATTTGATGATTGAATTCAATTGAAGCCCTTTGTAATCTTTTGTTAGCTTTGATGAGATAAGCGGTGGGCAGTGTTGAATATTCTCTCAAGATCTGGTAGGAGTGCTAGATGAAATTTTGTATGGAAGATCTCTGAATTCTGTGACCAGATCATCATTCTCATCTTTATCAATCCAACTGACTTGAGTGGGTTTCTCTGTCATTTGTTATTTAATCAGTAATATGTTGGTTCTTGTCCCTTGGGTTTGATGGCTTTGGATAGATCAAAAGAGTTCCTACTGAGAGGCAAACTTGGTCTGGTGGAATTTGAAGCTTTGGAGTGGATTTGAGCTTCTTTTGAGGGGGTTATTGTGGAGATAAGGGGCGCCAATTTTATGTATTATTTAATAAATAAAGCCCCAGTCTTTGCCTAATTGTTGACATCGTTAATGTTTTGTGGTTAGGTTTGAGTGGTTGAACCAAACTAGTAGCCTAAGTGATTGATAGCCTGTGCTGTTATTACAATATTGGCTCTACGTGGTTGTCATGGTATCTGCAAATGCCTTAGTTACCTTTGATTAAGGTCCCAAGGTCCTTAGCAAATATTAGATTTTTGCTCCTGAGGTCTTAGATCATATGACTAGATCTTCTACAATACTAGCCGAGGTTCTATAGTGTTCTCTTTACTTCTTCTGGTGTGACTCTCATGCTATATTATCCCCCTTCTCTAGTATTGGTGATGCTAGTCCTTGCCTCACTATTAGTAAATTGTGTCAATCTCATAATTGTTTAGTTTTTTTTTTTTTTTATACCTTTTCTTGCATGTTGTCCAGGATTTTAAGACGAAGAAGCTGATTGGGGATGGGCATGAATGTGATGTCTTATATTACATAGATGGTGATGAGGTGGTATTGCTTGTCAAGCATCCACACAATCTACTTCATTTCAATGGCTTTGTTGATTTGATCATCCTTTGTTGGACAACTTCAAAGATATTAGTCAAGTTGTTGAAGTCTATGTCCATAGGTCTACATCCATCATTGACTCTGAAGCTTGTCAATTGTGTAGACACCGTATGGTGTTTCATGACTCTTATCCTCAAGTTGTTAATTTAGTTTGTAGTCTTCTTCATTTAACAATGCATTACAGGGTCTATGTTGAGTTACTTCTTTGTGGTGGATTTAGATATTTGTTGTGTTTCTTGATGATTACTTAAAAGTGATGTCGGCATTTTTTATGAAAGTTTGCTTTAAGTTGTTTTCTATTTTAAAGCTTTGTGTGCTGTGATGTAGACTCAAAATTTGTTGATAAGGTTTCTATTTTTCAGTTTGATAATGCCTTGGAATATTTTTCTACTCCTAATGATTTTAGTGTATCTCAAAGGCATGTGTCATTATTCTTTAGTTTTTCTATGTGGTTGATGTTTACCGCTACTCAAACCTAACCCGACATTTATTTTTAAAATATCTTTGCCTGAAAGCTACGTTGAGAAGATGGTGGCATGTGTCATTATTCATCTTGTGTTTCACTAGAAGCTGCTTGTACTATAATGTTTGAGATGGCTATGCCAAAATCTATTGGGATGATGATGCAGCATGAGTGGAGGAAATAAAATGCAGAATCAGATTAGAAATATGTGAAATATGACAGGTTAGGTTAATTACCAAGATATATGTTGGCTTTAGGATAGATAGAAATAAGATAAAAGGGCGTCCCCGGGCCATAAGGCTCCTCAATTCGCGAGGGTAAGGGGAGGGTTGCGACAGTGTATGCAGCCTTACCCCTACTTTTATGTAGAGAGGCTGTTTCTTTGGACTCGAACCCATGACCAACCGGTCACAAAGGAGCAACCTTACCATTGACCGAAGGCCCGCCCTCAGGTAGAAATAAGATAGAATATATGAAATGTAATTCAGTAATAGTAAGAGGAATATTGGACATAAAGTTAAACTTGATAATGAAGAAATAAATAGCACTACTAGATTTCGATACCTTGAATCTATTATGCAAGTTGAAGGAGAAATTGAATAGGATGTAATGCATAGAGTTAAAGTAGGTTGGGTAAAATGGAGAAGTGTTTCAAGTGTGCTTCGTGATCGTAGAATATTCTTAAAATGAAAAAAGAAGTTTTATAGGACGACTATAAGACCAACTATGCTATATGGATTAGAATCATATCCAAAAAGTAAAAGTTGTCGAGATGAGAATGCTTAGATGAATGAGTGGTATAGCATTGATAGATAAATTAAGAAATGAACATATTCGCGGTAAGTTAGGCGTAGCTCTTGTAGAAGATAAGATAAGGGAGTGACGACTTAAATGGTTTGGGCACTTGCAACGTAGGCCACATAATGCGCGAGTGAGGAAATAGTGAGTGAGTTACCCTGAGGGGCAGTAGAAGGGGTAGGGATAGACCTAAAATGACTTGAAATGAGATAGTGAGTAAGGATTCAATAGCCATGAATTTGTTGAAAGTAATTGTCTATGATCACATAAATTGGTGGAAAAGGATTTATGTAGCTGATCCCACTTAGTGGAACTTAAGACTTGGTTTTGTTGTTGTTGTTATGTTGGCAAGAGATCCTCTCTTGCAGAAATGTGGTGGTGGGGGTTATGGAAAGAGCCATTAGGTGAATCCTCGACCCACACTTCCAAGTTCCAAGTTATTAGGAAAATTCTGAACAGATGAGAATTGACAACAAAAATGAAAAGGAAAATTCTGCCTCATCGTCATTATCTTGCTAACATATACATAAGTACATAACAACCTTGCACCACATTAAATGTCCCTAGGAAAATGACTATTCTTGACTTCTTTAGACTCAACAGGCCCTGTAAATGAATGCTGGAACTTGACTCATAAGTGAACTTGGTAAATGGAGTTGGACTTAGGAAATGAAGCACTTTGACTACCATAATAGTGATCCCTAGGTAAAAATAACTGATAAATATTATTGCAATAAACAAAGTAGATAGTGGAATGTTTTCCAGAAAATATTAACTAATGCTTCATTGCAGCATATTGCTGTAATTAATCTTCATATGTCAAATTTCTGATTTGACAGATTCTAAAGTGTCTTTTCTCCTTCCACACTGCATCAAATTGGTAATAGAGCAGTTCCTTCTTAGGTTTGTTTCTGTTGCTTGCTATTTGCTGTTTCATCTTGGATTTTTGTGTTCTTTACATATTCCATTTCAGTTATTCCTCTTGTCTTTTTAAACCAAGTCTATTGGTTTGTTTCTTGGGTTTACTTGGTATTTTATTCAAGCTTCAACCATTAATTCCGGGTGCCCATGTATATGTCAAAGATAAATTATTCCATATGTCAAGGAAACCCTGGTTATTGCTAGGGGAAGGATGACCTTGGTTGATAAAATGAGTAATATGATTGTGGCAACCTCAAAAGATGATCAATAGACAGATTGTGAAAATATTTAGATGGAGAATGACATGATGCAGAGGATCATTTTGGAACAAGATGCACAGCAGGAGTAAAGCTTTGTAAGTTATTGATGGTGACAGTTGCAGAAAATGTAGTGGAAAAATTGAAGCTTGAGGTGGTGGTACACCCATAGCCGTATTTGCATTGTTTGGCACAATATAGGGGAGGAAGTATTTGTGCCAACAAGGCATATGATCCAAATTTTAAATCTCTTATCAAGAATATGTTTGGTGTGATGTATTCTACTTGGTCGTCCATGGCAATGTGACCAAAGTGCTATCCATGATGAGCACCACAATATGTACTCTTTCTATGTCAAAAATGGTGACAAGAAGAAGAAGCTAGTTTTAAAGCCTACAGAGGATGTCATTGTGACAAAAAAGGAGGAAGTGCATGCCACTAGTTTTGATAAAACAAACCAATATGTCACTGAAAATGAGAAGCACTTATTGAAGCTTTTGGTACATCTACTCTCCCTAAAGGTATGAGTTATGTTCCAACAAAAGCAATTTGTGTTACTAATGTCGATTCTGTTCCTATGCACAATAAGAAAGCTTTGAAAAGTCAGCAACAAGAAATTGATGAGATAATTGCTGCTACCGAATCCTAATCATGAGTGAGATAGCAATAAAAATAAGTTTTGGGGGCAAAGAATGCTGGAAATGTGCAGGATGTTCAACAAGTTCAAGGGAAATCTGCAGATGCAAGCGAAAAAGAATATCATGCGAATTAAGAAAGGATCAAGTGGGGGCTTGGGCTGTGAATTGCAGTCACAAAGATGAGTTCCTAATAGGGAAAATCTCTAGAATGATTATCTACAATGGAGAAGATGTGGCAAAAAAGACATTTGATCCTACTCGTGTAGCAATCTATTTTTCCAAATTGTGAGGTTTCATGACTTGCCCAAGACAATAACGGATTGAGATTCAAAATTCCTATTGGAAGTCCTAGATGAGCACACACTTTCAATTTCTAGTCAGGTGGATAGGAAAGCCTGACTAGGAAGTCCTAGATGAGCAAACAATGCAGAGTGATACCAAGATGCGTGAACCATTAAAGATGACAATTAACCAAGAAGCATTAGTTAATATTTTTTGAAAACTTGCTTCGCTCCTTACTTTATTAATTACAGAAATATATGATATATAATAGTTATTGTTATTTAGAAATTATATTTAAAGTGTGCCATTTCATAAATCCATCTTTATTTACCAAATTCATTTGTGAATCGAAGTTCCAGAGTTCATTTATAAAGTCTTTTGAGTCTATACTTCTCTAGAGACGTTCATTTATGATCAAGAATAGTCATTTTACTAGGCACATTCAATGTGCAAGGCTGTCATGCACACACACATGTTAGTCAGATAATGACGAGGCAGGCTGATCAATTCTGTTATATTCAAAATTTTCCTAAGAACTTGGAATTGTGGGTTGAGGATTCATATCTCCTTTCATAGCCTCCAATGCCATGTTTCCATGCATGAGGATCTTTATTTGCTGTTAAATATTGTTGCGACTAATCCTAACATGTCAGATTTCTATCCTGACAAATTCTACAGTGTCTTGCCTTCATGCATGCTGCATCAGATAAATATTATTCTTACTTTCTTCGGTCTCATTAATCTCCAATCCTCTTTCTTTCTTCATAATGCCGTGTGATTTCCATTTCAATGTACTTGTTACCAGATTATAGATAAATGTGATCCTAAATCTCTCAAATGTTTGTTTCTGAGGTATCCTCATTTCTCATACTCAATGGGGATATTTTTGTTTTCTTCTTCCTTCTTGTTGTCTACTTTTTAGTAAAGATGTCATGTTCTTTGAATCATTTCCTTCTTCAATGAATCACTGCCTCTATTTTGTTCTGTTCCTTTTCTATTATTCCTTTTGCATCTAAATTAGGTATGCGCAAATCTTCTAGGCCTCTCATTGCTAAAGTGTACTGATGCAAGAAGACCCATCAATTCATGCCTTCACTAGAAGCAGATAGGTCTGATAGTCCTAGCTCCAGTCCTGTATTCGGCTAGTCATCCAGGTAATATTATTCCTTCTAGTTCTACAACTAGTGACTTGGACCTTATTATAGCTATTTAGAAAGGAGCTATATCCTATACTGCCAATCCTATTGAGAGATTTATTGGCATTAAGCCCTTCATATCTTTGCTTTGATTTTATCTTTTTTCATTCTCTCTTTCAAAGGCTTGCACCAAATTTTGACGAGGGTCAGAGGACAACAATGGAAGAGGAGATACATGCTCATCATCACAATCACTCTAGGCACTTGTACCCCTTCCTCCTGTAAAGACAACTGTTAACTGTGGGTCTGTTTATGCCATTAAATATTTACCACATGGATCAGCTGAATAATTGAAAATTAGAACCCAAACTCGTGGCCTTGATCATGCCAGCATAATCAAGGAATATTCTAGAATTGTTGGTAGGGGTTCTTGTCATCTTAGAAGTTCAAATATTAAAATAGAGTAGGTAGGTTAGGAAATTCAATGAATCTTTAATAGTTAATTAATAAGGCTTTAGTCCTTCCTTTGGGAAATGATGCATTTTTTTATCCTGTTCAATTTAAGCTGTTTACTATAATATAGTCACAATGATACGGTGAATTATATAGTTTTTATGACATGTAAAAATGTCTAATTGGTGATTATGTTAATGGCATCTGAGTAGTCAAGGTTTTTTGTCATCTTACTTTCACATTAAGAATTTAATCATTTAAAACTGAGATACTTTTTTGGGGTTGAGGTGGTTTATTCTCCTGAGGTATTTGTTTGGCTTAGAGGAAAATGCACTTGGTAGTCCTCAAGGAAACATGATAACTGGGTGTGGAACAATTGATTCTCCTACAAATCCTAATGTGAAGCTGCTAGTTGATTTGACGATTGATCCTCAACACCATAGGAGGTTAATAGCGAAGTAGAATTATCTGACAGTTAGCCAGGCACGTCCTTTGATGTTAGGGCTGTAAGCTAATTTATGGATCAGGCTCGGATGTCTCATTGGATTGAGGTTATCCATATTTATGTCTCTTCTTTAGTAGAAGAAATCCCTTCTACTTGTCTATTATACAAATCCCATGGTCATATGCTGATTGTTGGTTTCTCAGATTCTAACTTGCCATCTGATAGGAGATCTACCAGTCAATATTGCACATTTTCCAGGGGAAATTTATTTTCGTCATGAAAAAATAAGAAAGAGATGTGACATAGGACAGTAAGAGAAGCAGAAAGGGAGAGAGATTTAAGGGAGAGAAATAGAAAGACAAAGACAATAAGAAGGGAGAAGAAGAGTGAAACAGCAGAGCAGATAAGAAATTAGAGACAGAAGTTACAGAATAGAAAATAGAAACAGAACAGAGAGACAGAAAAAGGAGAAGGGAAGAAGGAGAAGGAAGAAGAAGAAAAGAGGAGGATGAAGAAGATGAGAAGAGGGAGAGGCTGCACTGGAGAGAGAGAGAGGGAAACCAGTTTTGAATATCTGAATTTAAAATGGTAACTGTCTAATATGACACAAATGAAGCACTTAAACACCCATACAACTAAAATAAAAAATTACAAAATAACCCCTAAACACTTAAATTACACAAATGATCCTAAATTAACTAATCTTCTATTATAACTAGAAATTTTCCAAACTAAAATAAAAATCCTAATTTCTAGTTCAGCTCCAATATTAGCATCTAAAGTTCTCCATCAAACTCTTTTAAGGGAAAACTCGACCTCGAGTGGTGTAGTAGCTTGAAAAACTCCTTGCGTGTGAACAAATTGAACATACAGGAAAATCGAGAGGTGGCATGAACTGGATTGTGTCGTCAATCACCATGGGGGAGTATCTAAAAATCATCCAACTTTAAGTAGCATAGAAGACTCCAACATTCTCCAATAAATAACGAGTCTCCCGAACAAGAAATCAATTTAATATCCAAATCAATGGGCAGCTCAAGCAAATATTACATATGGTCCATATTCTAGAATGATTGATGATGTTTCACTAAATTTGGTTAAAGAAGATGTGGTGGGAGAAAATGTAAGGGATGTAGGAGGCACATGCTTACTGGATTGAGGAGAAATTTTCTCAAGGGGATTTTTTCAACAATAGGTTCCATATTTAGAGAATTTTCAACAGAGCAGCAACGATTTGTTGCTTATTCTCTAGGGCTAGAAATGGACAATTTATGTTGAAGAGTAGGGTCATTGACAAACATAGCTGTCCTAGCGGGGACTTTATGATGCAGCATGCAAAAAAGATCTATTTTACTTTCCTAATTTTATTGTATTTTCGTTTGTTTTAAGGGGAAATTTTTTATTAGGGTCATATCTTTTCAAAATTCTAGACTATTATTATTTAGGAAGCAAGATTTTAGGGTATTATTTTATTTAGGAAACTAGTATTTTAGTTTATTTAGGTTTCTTAATTATTTTCTTATTTCTCCAAGCATTGTCAGCCTATGAAAAGGCTCCTATGTATTAGTTCTAAAGAGATTAGAATTGAGAATTAAAGTTGTTGGACATTGGTCCTGCATCAAGTGCTATCAGAGCAGATTCAGATCTGACGTGGCTGTCATTGCTACTTGACAAGGTTCATGATTCCTGCTCAAATAACCATGGCTGTCAGTGTTTGATAGGATGATGTGTGAGTTCACACTTAACTCGTAGGATTCACGATTTCAACTTAAATCACCCCGTGCTCCTGCTGCAGCTACTACCGCCATCTGCACCCAATCCATCTTCCGCAACAGCAAGAATCACCAATTTTTTTCTAAAAAAATCATGCAGTTTTCAAATCAAATATGGCTTGTCGATTTCCAGATCTGAATAGTGCAGTTCAGTAGCAGTGCCCAGAAGATTTGTGGGGAACCTTTCACCAAATCCAACTTTTGCTAGAATCTATCCAATATTGCTGAAGGCCTTTTATCTTTCTTTCTTTGACTAACATAGTTGCTGCTGGCGTCAAATTAAGCATTTCTGTCACCAGGCCTTCTCCGTGAAGCCTTGTTGGTCAACTTCATTGGGTGTCGACCTTCTTCTTTGCTGTTGACTAACCTCACTCACTGGATTGGACCTTTTTTCCAATTACTTCCAATCATTGTCTCATTGCTCTGCTGCGAGATCTGCAGAGATTTGAAGAAAAAGGAAGAATCCAGAAATTTTTATCTCTTGTCGTGACATTGCCCTTTCAGCAGATCTGCATAGTTTTGAACCAAAGTAACACTACCTTGCTCTTATTTCATCCTAAGAAGCAACTTCTAAACAGTGTTCACTTCAAATGGACCAAACTGGTCCAATTAGATCAAACCAAACCAGTTCCGTCATACCAGACTATACTGAGTCGGTTCAGAACCGGAATAGGCCAGATGAAAATGGGGCAGAACAGGAAAAGAACACGAGCTTTAACTTGTCCTTGGAAATGCTTGACTCTAGGATGAGCAAGCTTGACTCTGTGCTTTGCGTCTCTTTGTCTCTTATATCAATCATTGACTCTGGTGTGTTGTGAATTAAAAGAAGAGTCTTCCTTTCAGCCCCAATCAAAAAGAGGTACCCCAGAAAGAAGAGATAGTTGAGGATGTTCCTATTGAGATTGAGGAACTGGTGCAGGAAATAGTGGATGGCTCAATATTGGAGCTCGATCCCCAACAATTTGATTTCATCATCCGCAATAATTTATTAGTTTTACCTCCATGGGCTGTTCACGAAAACAATCTCATTGTGCTTTGAAGCCGGCACATTTTGTTGGTCTCCCTCAAGCATGGTTGTGATCAGGGTTCTTCATCCTTTGAATTTTTATACTTCAAGGTTGTTGAATTTCTTTCTAATTGGGGGAGAATGATATGGTGCGGGAACGAGGTCTCTTTTAATTTCCTAATTTTTATGTATTTGTGTTTGTTTTATTCAAGGAAAATTTATTAGGATCATATATTCAAGATTCTAGAATATCATTATATCGGAAGCAAGATTCAAGGATATAATTATATAGGAAAATGGTATTTTAGTTATTTAGGTTTTGTAAATTTGTTTCCTTATTCTCCAAGCATTGTAAGGGTATGAAAAGCCTCCTATGTATTTGTTTTAAGGAGATTGTAATTGAGAATTAAAGTTGTCAGATGTTGGTCCTGCATCACTTGGAACAACCATCAAAATTAAGAGGACATCTAGGTTTTATCAGTTGTTGAGAATTGCCAAACAAGGGGGAACTTGAAATGTAGAATTGACTTGTCACTTTTTTTCCCCCTCAATCGAATGGGTATAAGGGCCGAATCAAATTCAAACAAGGATCAGGAGGCTCTTTGATGGTGGTGGAGGTGTTGCTGAATCTTTCTGCAATGGGGTGTTTGAAAATGAGTGGTGGTGTTTGTAATTTTGGGAAAATCGTAGATGTAAAACAGTGCAAGCACAATTGTCTCTGTGTGTTTCGTATGGCTGTCTGGGAGTTCTCTGCCCTATGGCAGCAATTGTAATTGTAGGAGGCAATTGGATCAAAGTGTCAGGTTCTTTGTGATTGTTTTTGAGAATGGTACAGGGAAATTCAGCTGTGGAAGATTGTGGATTGGAGTCAAAGTGGCTCTAATACCAAATTGATGTAGGACAGTGAGAAATATGAGCAGATAGAGAATTGCGGGATAGAAACAGAGAGAAGAAGAGAAGGAGAAGAAGAGAGAAACAGCAAGAGGGTGAGGGAAACCAGGAAGCAGTTCTGGGATTCTGAATTCAACTTGATAACTGTCCCATACAATATACAGAGTACTTACACACCCAACATTACAATTTTACAAATAAAACAAACAATAGCAAAATCGCCGCAAAATACTTAAAATATAAAAAATAACCCTAAATTAACTAGACTTCTAAAATGACTAGAAAATTTCCAAAGTAAGATAGAAGTCCTAATTTTGAATGCTATAGCTACAATATAAACATCTAAAGTTCTCTATTGGTGGTTCATTGAGATGGTTTATGCTCAATATATTGTGGAAGATGAGTATGGGACATTAGGACAATGACTTGTATAAACTTATGTGGTTGAAGCATCTCTTGCGAAAACTTGGTTCTGCTCCTGCCTTTCTGATGAAATTGTATCGTGACAATCTTCCCACTAGTCATATAGTTTCCAATCTAGTGTTTCATGAGTACACTAAGCATGCTAAGCTTGATTGTCACTTCTGTGGAAAAAATTTTGAACGAAGATACGTGTACTCTTCTCATATGCTGGCTTATTTGTTCAGAAAAGGGATAAATTTCAAGTTATGTTGAATAAAAACATGGCTCCTTTGCGTAAATGGTTATTGCAGTTTCACCTGGAGGTCACAAAGAGGATGTTGGTGTCTAAAAACATGGCTCTTATGGCCAAATGGCTATGACAGTTTTTAGAGGTGAAATCTGTAGGACTTAGTAGAAGTAAATTGTTGTGCAGATGAATTGTTGGTATCTTAATTTGAGTGCTAGATGTTCCTTTGAGAGCCCTTGGAGATTTGTTTCACAATTTTACCATTTGTTTATTCGTTGCACTAAATATAAATTGGGTGAGGTGTCTCATGTTCTTTTTTGAGATGTTATCCAATTGGGGGATTCTGCCTTATCTATTATGTTTCCTCATTTTGGTCATCTTTCCATGTTTCATTTTGCTGTCATTTCCCCCTTTTTGATTTCTAGTGGTAATACGTATACTTGGGATTGTGATTTTCGAAGAAATCTTAACGATAGGGAGGTAGAGGAGCTCTTCTTTGTTGGAGGATTCTGACCCTTCAAATAGGTCGAATGTTCGGGTTTGGGATTTGTTTTCAAGATATTTTTCTTATAAATATTTCTTTGATCATCTGATTAAATTGAAGTTGAGTTCTTTGGTCCATCATCGTATTTGGAAGGCCAAAGTTCCTTCCAAGATTAAAGCATTCATTTGGTTGGTGGTTCTTAAAGGAGTTATTGCTAACAATCTTGTAGAGTCAGAGGCCTTCAAAGTCATTGTCTCCAGATGTTTGTATGTTGTGTTTTAACAGTTCTGAAACTGTTTTTCACATATTCTTACACCATTCTTTTGTTTGGGGCTCATGAATCAAATGGTTTAGTATGTTTTGAGAAGATTGGGTTTGTCCACAGACTCTGGAAAATCTTCTGCTTATCTCTTTTAGAGGTTTTGAGAAGAGTAAGGATGCGGGTCGGTTGTAGAGTTGCGTTTTATTTGCTGTCTGGTGGCCCGGTGGGTGATTTGGTCAGAACAGAATGTCCCTTTTTGCTGGAAAGGGGTTCAATATTTTTCTACTGTGGGACAGGATGCGTTTTATGCAATGTCTATGGACTTTTGCATGGGGTTATTTTAAGGGAGAGGTGATTAGAGAGCTGTTTTAGCTTGATTGTGCTCTTTTCTCTTATTGTTGTCAGTTTTTGCATTGTTGAAGGATTTCTTATCCTTCTATTTGTGCATTCTTAATCTAAAAACAACTTTTTTTTTCTATTAAAAACATAACAAGATTGAACCATTATACTTGTAGTTTCTAGGTTGGAGGAGGGGATGTGCAATTTCCTACATAATATAAATACATTTGCAACAGAGAAGTCTTAGAATGTCTATTCTTAAGATCATTTCTCTTTCTCTCTCTCTACAGAAAGAAAGGGCCTGTTAAGTTGTGGAAAACAATTTTGATGTTCCAATTTAGTTTTTCAAAAATAGAAAAAATTAGCTATTTTTTCATTTTCCAAATATTTATATGAAATAAATGAACAACGATTGAAGAAATTTTGCACTATTCGCATGTGTTAATAGTTTTTATTTTCCATATTTAATTTTTCAAACAATTACAAGAATGCCACCTTCTTTTCCAATTTTCAAAGATTAAGAAAAGTTAGAAAACATCTTTTTTTATTATTTTTGTAGATTTCTAACTCTTACTTTGCATATGAGAGCATGAAATTCGGATCTTTGACTTTAATTTGTGTGGATTATCTATAAATTTTCTTCTAAATGCACACAAATCCAAATTCAAGCCCCAAAATCTATGATTCCAAATATTTACCTTACATATTTTTTGGAAAATTGAAAAACAACATGTCTTTTTTTGTAATTATTTTAGAATCTAGAAACAACAATTTGAAAAGTTGTTTTGCACATTAAAACAAACTCTTTATTTTTTACCTTTTTTAGTGCGAATTTTGAAAAGTTAAAAAATAAGCTAAAGGGAAAAAGACACTAACCTCCCCTGAGGTTTAAAAAATTCTAGGGAGGGAGGTTTAAAAAATTCTAGGGACCTCTCATAAGGTTTCAAAAATTTCAGGGACCTCCCTTGAGGTTTGTGAAAAAGACACAAACCTACCCTTGAATTTTGCAAGAAGACAAGTTTTTTGAGGGGAGGTATGTGTCTTTCAAGCAAAACTTAGTGGAGGTCTGTGGTATTTTCGAAACCTCAGGAGAGGTTTGTGTCATTTTTGAAACCTTAGGGGAGGTCTTTGTCTTTTTGTCAAACCTCAGGGGAGGTGAGTGCCTTTTTCCCTAAGCTAAAATTTTTTAATTCTTTGAAGGACTGAAAAATGAAGAAGGAAAATTTCCACAACTAAATGGGCCCTAATGTTTTTAATAAAAATTTGTTGGCCACCGACAAGTAAGGGTTGACTCAATGGTGAGGGTGTTACATCCAAACATCAAACAATCTCTCCAAGCATTGAAGGTAAGACTGAAACGGTAGTTACATTTCACTACAAAGGGAGGATGAGAATCCATTCAAAACTAATTTGTAGCCCAAGTCCAAAAAACCATGTGATACACTGTATTGTACATTACACATCGTGTGATATAATACAATAATTTATGATACCATTTGCTATGCACTTGCGATGCATAATTATCACACATTAAAGCTGGTAAAAAATGATATATGGAGCGCACTACCAATAATTATTAAACTATATTTGATCAAGGCAATGTGACAATGATAACATAAACAAACATCGTTGTATTCATTGGCTTATTGTAACTTATAACCTCTTCCCCCTGGTTGCCACTGACGGTAACTTAAGGTTTCTTTTGCTAATAGCTTGATATTGGTGTCTCTAAATAGTAATCTCCCTAGAGTGTTATTCACTAAGGCCTATTATATGAACGTAAACCTTCAAGATTGTCTCCTATTCCAAGTGCACTACATGATTAGCCAACATTTTACCTCTCCATTGAATGGATTGTTGTTATCTCTGGATCTTGTTTTTAAAGAGGGAATCTAGGAGGTTGGACATAGAAGGAATTCTACATCCTTTCTTAAGGGGGTTATCTGCATTTAGTTTTGTATGACATCTTGATGTACCAAGACTATATGTTTTTTCAAATCATGAGAAAGGGTGACGTTGAGGAGGAGCTTCATATGTTTTTCTTCTGCTATAGGGATTATCTTTTGAAGTGGATAGTGTTTCTCTTTCTAATATGGAAGGTAGTTTGGGTTTGGGCTAGGTGGGTGAGGAGGACTAGAGTCCTCATCTAAGTGACTGCATTCACCGAGATAGGGAGGTTTATGGGTTCTCAGTTGATTGATGGAGCAGAAGCTTCATTTTCTTGGGGCACAGATTTTGTTCCATATGTTAAGTGTTTTCAAGTTCATATCATCACTTTCTGCACAGGGGCATGTGGGTCATGGAAACACTGGAACAAGTCAATGATGTCATGTCCACAGGTTGTCTAGAACAGATCACTATACATTCCTCATCAACACAAGGAGAGGGTATTGAGCTGTCATGTTGAGATGGAAAAGGTGACAAAGTCGCAAGAGGAGTTAGAAAGAGGAGTTGCTTTGTGGCAATGAACCATTATATTTCCAGCTATAGAATATGAAAACACGCAAGTTCTATATAAATGAAGATGCATATATACACACATACATGCCCACATGTGCATGTGCAATCACATGTGTCTGTGAACACTCTGGAGGGGCAACTTGTCTGCTGCTTTCTTAAGCCTTGCTGCTCTTGTGTTCTTGTTCTCAGTCTGTCTCAGTTTCACTCTTGCTCTCACTCCAGATGTTGCTCCCACTTGTGAAGAAGCTGGCTAGGTTTCAAAGATGGCTTTGGATGTCCACTGCAGTATAAGATTCCCTATTGCACTCTTTATCATCAAGAACTGTTTTTGTCACCAAAGATGTTCAGATGAGTTGGCATAATATGCTTGGCACTATTTGTCTGCCATAATTGTTATTGTACTTCATTTTTAAGAAAAAAACATTGAAATTAGTGGATTCCAATGTTAAAAATTAAGGTTGCCTCTCAGAATGGTATTAAATGTGTTTCTTGTAAGTTCCAAACCATGATGGGTTGGGGTTGTTTACTGTTTTCATTTTTTTTTTTTTTTTACCTTTTCTGTAAAATCAAGAAAGGTGCATCTGTGCACTGTTATGCACCTTGATGGTAAGCAGGTTAAGGCTTTGAAAATTGAAAGAGTCAAATTCGATCCATTTAGGTTCGTCGATTCTCTTCAAACATGCATTCTAAGGCCTAGGCACATTTCAACCATGCTGTTTGTTGGGTCTTTGAGGAAAAGTCCATAATTTTCTTCAATTGCTGGACATTTTGCAGAGTTGGCGTAGAGATCCTATTCTTCCATGCATCATGGACATTAATTTTGATATGATGACCTCAGGACCTAATTTGACTTTATTAGTATTGCTTTTTAAAAAAATAGAACACCTGATGTTTAGAAGTAGTGGTTCATAAATCATCTTTATTATGTGTCATGTACTTAAAAAAACTTTGTTGTTCGTCCACCATGTTAAGTGCCTTGAACCTCTCCATATCCTTACTCCAATCACCTGTCCAAAAAAAAAAATCTTATTTCCTTAATCAGGTTGCATTTTTACTTATGATGTATTGTTTTTATGATATACACCTTACATACCCCTGTTTTTTTTTCTCTTTGAGAGTGTCTGAGATTCAGAGTTGATGCAACATCCTTGAACACCTGCATGTTCTACTTATTTCTATTTATTAATTATGTTTTTAACATGATATATTCCTTATTGATCTTTGGTCTCCCTCTCACTCTAGTGTTTCTGTAGATGCACGCGTCTCTGCCTTCTGTTCTTGAACTTGAGGTGTGTAATTGCAATGATGGTGCCTATGTGAAGCGATTATAATCTGTAAATGACTCAAGTAAATTAATCTTTATTCATATCATTAAAAGTTGAAACACATCTTTTTTTCATTGAGGAGCAAAGCATGGTTGTGATTGATTATAAATCCTAATGTCATTTTTTGGATGATTGTCGTTGATAAAGCTATAGTTATTCTGGTAAAGGAAGATTTAGCTGCTGCTTTAATTTAGTCCTCTTAATATGTCAGATAGGACATATTGCAATGATGCTGTGTCTACTTGGAGAAATAACATGTTTTAAACCCAAAAGCTGGTTTGCCCACGTTTTAGGGAATTTGAAGAGGCTGGGTAATGATTTTAATGCCTACTTTTGGCATTTTATTTTGGTTTTGCATCAGTTTTGAGACACCATGCAATGCTCTTGAACATGGATTTCATGTTTTCCTTTATTACTTATCCCAAAATGGTGGAGTATCTGAAATTTATTATCCTAGTTGTGGTTTCTGAATTAAGCATGTCAAATGAAGGTTTTGATGTCAGTGTCCCACTATACATTGAAGTATTGTATCTTAGTATGTGTTCTTTTCAGTCATATCTTTGCATCTCATTTCTCTCTGAATATCTTGAACAATCATCGCTTCATGCAACTTGGTCTTCCTGTATATTGTTCATTTGACCAGACATTATGCATGGGAT
The DNA here is from genome assembly GCF_029873635.1 of Malania oleifera. NCBI lineage: Eukaryota > Viridiplantae > Streptophyta > Magnoliopsida > Santalales > Ximeniaceae > Malania > Malania oleifera. Next base: position 8,538,794 of record NC_080425.1, on the reverse strand, counting down.
TCTTTTTTGGTTGAACATGCTTTCCTAGCTCATTTTTCTCATTACTGGTTTGAACATGATGTGCAGCTAAAGCAAAGCAATACTATTCTGGGTTGGGTTTATGGAATCTGGCATGGTTCAATTCAAAACTCTTATGTTTGGGTGGAAAAAACATTTATCCAAGTAGAAGACTATCTGTGCAGAAGGAAGAGAGTTAATTGTCTTGAAATTAGTATTGAAATATGTCTTCGTTTTGTATGATTATGAATCGGCAATGCTGCGTCCATCTCACATCTCTTTTTTTCTGTAACTGGAGGGAACATCAAATATAGAATTTAACGAATAAAATATGACAGGAGAAAAAAACTTTATATATTCGTCTAAAATTCCCCCTTTTTGGTGTAATGATACCAAACCAGACCCCCCATTTCCTCCTCCTCTCTCTCTCTCTCTCTCTCTCTCTCTCTCACACACACACACACACACACACATAATTTGCAGTATAATCCATTAGCCTTCATGTCATATCTGCACCATGATGGCAGGATATGGACAAATAGCACTGGGTAAAATTCAAGAGGAAACCTGTTACTGAGATCTCGAGATAAATGGAGGGACAAGATACACAGACTCAAAGTCCTTAAAATCCACTATTAGTCAGAAGAGAATGTTTTTCCACAGAATGGAAAATGGAAACAAACAACAGTTATGGACCAGGATAAATCTGGATAATTAAGTGGAGAGGTGATTATCTGAAACAGCAGTTGAGGTGGTTGTTGATGGATTGATTTTCCGATGGCACTTTGAAGTGTGCAAATTGATTTGCTTTGTAAATTTCTCAGTAGCTAAGTTCAGTGTGTTGAACTGTTGAGAAATCTTTCTGCTTAATTCTATAGTATATTTTCATAGCTTGTGTTTGTGCAAAATTAACTGATTGCTACATTGCAGGTGTGGTGGTTATAATCTTTTCAACTATTCATTCTGTTTCTTATCCCCTTCTGTGCAATACTTGTAGTTTCTGGTTACAGCCCTATATTTTGTGCATTGTATTTGTAATGATTTTGGGGTGTTATTTAAAATGTTCTTTCAGGGCCTGCAATGGTATGCAAAGCGTCTCAGGGTAGATGAAGACGGAGATGTTGCGGATGAGTTTCTCGGTGAGGTCTCCCCAGAGACATCTAATGCAGAAGATCACCAAAGACCGTTGCCAAGGTTTGAAGTGAAGTACCGCACCCGACCGGCAAAGGTGAGGAGCCAAGTTATGTCGCCTGATGGGAAAGTTCAACAATGTGTGGAATGCCAAGGTAGATTGCGGTGGGTATGATGGGCTGTGTGTGTTCTCATGATCATTGAGAAGCCCTCAGGCGTTTGAGGGTGGATCACTCTCCAATTTATCATCATGGCTACAGGGCTAGCTAATAGATTCTTTCAGGATGGATCCACATATGTTCTGCCATTCTGGTTTTAATCAAGGGTTTCTCAAGCAAAGATTTGGGTTGTACCTGTGCATCTTGTGAATCATCTGGAACTCATGCAGATGTTTAACATTTGAAATTAATGTATCCATTAGTTTGTGTCCACATATAAATGTACACAAGAAATGAGTTCATTAATTTTACTTTTTTTTTTCTGGGTGGTTTTACTGCTTTAATATTTCCTATAAATTAACATATTTGATGCGTGAGGATTATTCCGACCCTTTATTTTTGGTTTTGCTGTGTTGGCCTGCTTGGTACTTGCTCCAATGCTCAAAGTCAATTGTTTTTCTTGAATAATTCTGCTAGCACAAATTTAAATTTGGAATTTAAATTTTAAAAATAATTGTTTATATTATGTTCTATCCAAAGTAGGACAAATTTCCTGGATCTTCTCCTACTGAACAAATTTTTACTGCTCTTAACATTGTTCATATTTACATCCTACTATTTGAACTTTGAATTTTTGTGCAAGCAAATTCAATATTATTTATTTGCTCTGTGGCTCAAAAAGGCCATGCTCCTAAGACCACCACAAATTAATGTTTCTAGCATAATAAGAAAATTACAAATGTTTGTATACATTATTTCGATGTGAAAATTATTTTAACTAGCAAAAATGGCCAGCGCTATATGGCAGGACAATTAATAATATTAATTTTATTTTTTTTTAAATGTATATAATGAAAGTGAGAAATATGCATGAATAATGATTTGAATAAATAAGCAGATTGATGTAGACAACTCGTATATGAAATATAAATAAATCATTAATATTCAATTGTTAAAAAGCAAAATAAAAGGTAAATTTATTCTGAGCTCATAGGTAGCCAAAAATTTTCAGAAAATGTAGAGTAATTTTATCCTTTTGTACATGTAACATCTATGTAAAACTTAGAAAACTGAACTTTGGTTCAAAGTTTAAACAGTTGGCGCATAATTGTTTGCATAATGCAGTGTGATGGGAAGAAAATGACATACAAATGGATTTATAGCAAGCAAAAAATTGTAAAGTTAGTAGCAAAATTTAGTGGAACTTATAAGGTTTGCCTTTTAAATTCAATTCTTTAGTGTTACTTCTTCTGCTTGCTTCCATGTCAAATGCTTCTCCGGTTTTTCAGAGGAAATGAACAGTGAGCAGAAGCATGATAGAAGACACCAACGAAGATGAAGGTCGGTTCGCACCACTTATGGGTTGCTTCTATGTTCTCCTTATTCTCCCTCTTCATTTTTTGCAGCGTAGTAGATAGCTTAACTAATCCCAATCCATTGGAGACGCTGGCAATATCATTGTTTCCACCAATGGACACTTTCAACTGGGATTTTTCAACCCCAACAATTCAAAGAACTGCTACCTACAAAAAAATAAAGGATAAACTATAGTATTAGAGGTAATCTCATTTTTCACTTGAATAAATTTTAATTCAGATAAAGAGCAGAAAAAGAAGAAAAGAAAAAAAAACAATTTATGGCGACTTACCATCATAATACTTTAGACTTAGAGTCACCGTTAAAAGCCAATATTTATTCATTGGCCATATCAGCCTCAGCTCCCAAGGGTCTTCATTTGAAACTTCTATGCACTATACAATGGATGCTGAGTTAATAATGTAGACTACGACAAAAGAAACGAGCCTACCAAAATAAAGAGTATAAATACATTAAGAAGCCTAATACACTGAAAAAGTTCCCTGAATCGAATAAAATTCAGCACTTTGGTTTTTTTGTCAAAATCTTTTTCATTGTTTAAAAGAGCACAAAGAAAGGAAAGTTAAGATGTTAAAACAAAACATGAATTTTCAATGTGAAATCACATAGAACAATTATTTGTTAGAAAATAAAAGGAGCTAAGGTTGGTTTTGAGGTCTTCATTCCAATACACAACGAAATAAACAATGAAAATTTTATAAAGAAGTTTGCAAGAAATTCACACGTATAAAGAAAGATAGATGCAGCCTAGGAGAGAGGAAAAAAAAAAGATAGAAACCTTTGTATTTATATATAATTTTTTTTTGGGGTATACGTGGAAACTCCGGCCATTGACGAGCCCTTCAGACCCCCCCAATGTGGCACCAAACCCACAAGACGGCGGCCCTCCCCTGTTTGCCCTCCGAGTTAATCGGATGCTGTCACGGCTTCTGATGCCAGTTAGGCATTCGTCAAATCTGTATTTATATATATTTTAATTATATTTGTGTTAGACAAAATAAAAAGAACAAGCTCCCTCTTCTATTGCACCCATGTGTGTGTCAAAGGTGTGGTTGAGAACACCGGAGATCGTGGTGGCAAGGAAGAGGCAGGATTCGGATTCAGTGAATCGAGGTAGTTCAATTAGGAAAAGTCAGCATATAAGCAATCAGCTTGTGTAAGCATGGCTTGAAGGTAAGCGTGTCAGCTTGCATGCTGTCAGTCATATAATCACAGGAAGAAGTTATAGATTAAGTATGCATTTGACAACTAAGCAACACACAACCCAGAAGCAAGAGTAAGGTGAAATGGCATGACATTGCAAGATACTTTCAAAAAAATGGTTCCTTGAAAAATTATAAATCAATTGAAAAATCCAAAACAAATAAAATGAAACAGAGGAATTGAAACAAATAATATATAGGATAAAGGAAAGCTTAAAGCTCCATATGGCGAAAGGCAATGAATCTGACTTCTTCAAGGTTGTACTAGGACCAAAGAGTAGTTCGCATCTGTTGGAAACATCTTTGTTCAATAATAGGTTCTAGACAATCCTTTCACAATAATATGTGCTTGTATTTTTTGTTTAAAAAATATATGAACAAATAATTTAAACACTCTAGAGTACAAATTCATTAGTCATCTAATAGAATGTCAAAGTAATCCACAAAGGCAAATCAAATATTTAGGAAAAAGGAAAAAATACAGGCAAAAAGAGTGCAATGTATGCCTCCAAGGAGTTTGAGGGAGGGAGAGAGGAATATGCCTTCGCTCCTAACTTTTCTTTATCTTGGCCTTTCCAAAAGATACACAAAGAAATAAGAACAATTGAGAAAAAAAAAAAAACACCACCTAACAAATGTGATCGTATAATATTATAATGTAGGTTATGTTATAATGTTCCTTTTTTTTCAGCCTTTTTTTTTTTTTTTTTCTAAAATATAACTAATTAACGGAAGATATGAACATAAATAGATAACTTACTCAAGAATTTGTGAGGATTTGTGTATTTAAGGAGATGACCCAAGGCATATTAATTGGTGAATATGAATCTTCACATAAATGTAGAACCCTAAACGTAGAGTGCACAAAGTTAAAAGAATGTTTATCTAAAATTTATGTAAAATGTCAAGAGGAAGATAAACCCATAAAATGAAACAACATGATCTTAAGAATCTCTTCAAGTTAAAGAAATAGATAAATGTAGAAATTTTAAAGGGCATGGTTCAAGTAAGTTTTAGACTCATTAATACAATAACAACGTGATAAAACACGATGATCAAAAATGTAAAAATATACATTAATGTTTTATATATATATATAGACCAAAATAGAGATGTAAAAAAATTGAGCGAACTTAAAAACATAATTACTATGTTTTGTATGTAAATTTAAATAGGTAAATTCTTAGAGTTTTAACTCTGAAGGAAAAAGGAAAAAAAAAAAAAAAAACATCTCAGTTGGAGGAGAAGAAAAATGAAAAGACTAGGGGCGGGCTCTTACCCACATGATTTGGTTGTGACCTGAAGCAAACATTTTAAAGTTGAACTTGTCATTGTCTCAGTTAAAATGACAACCTAAAAAAAGCATTAAAAAAAGAAGAAAAAACCTAAGAGCTGAATTCTAGAAAGAAAAAAAAAACATAATTAAAGTTAAATTAAAGGCAACGAAAGGATCAGCAATAAAATGACAGATTGAAAGGAAAAGAGAGCCTATTTATCTTTTTGCGATAGAAAAATACAGTGGGAACCAAAACTAAAGAAATTTCTTATACACAGTTCAAGGAGAATAGAAAATTTTGATCCTCGGCAATATGCAGAAAGCAGGGGGAAAATCAATTATATATGCATACAATAAAAAGTGGGGGAAAAGGCAAGAAAATAAAGAGAGGGCAAATGAACAAGTAATTAAATTAAATTGATTTTTTAGATCTCTGTAATGGAAAATGAGAAAAAAAAAAAAAAAAAAGAAGCAAAGTTCACATTGCAAAAGAGTAATCTGATTTCAAGAAATGATTGCAAAGTTCACAGCCTCGAGCATGTGTATTGTTTATATTTCTGCTTTGTCTCAATGCTCCTCTCTGGCAAAATAAATACACTGCTTTGTAAAGGAAAGTGTGTGAGAGAAAATATAGAAGCAAAGTAGAAGTGAGCTGTGTGCGAGAGGCAGAGAGGTTAAGAGCTGAGAGTTGAGTTGAGCTGTGCTACTCCTCCTCTATTGTATCTTTCTTATTGATTATACAGTGAGACTCCCTCTCTCCCGTGGACGTAAGTCGAGTTTGGCCGAACCACGTAATCCTTTTGTGTTCTGTGCGATTGATTGTGTTGTGTTTGTATTCTGGATCATCTCTTTTCCCCCTAACAACTGGTATCTGAGCTTAACATTGGGTCGGCGACGACGAGACGAAGCTGGGACAACAAATCGAGTCGCAAAAACTCATCTCGGAAAGTCTTCACGCGCCCAACAGAGGTGTGAACGGCATCTTCACGTGCCGCCATTTTGTTTTCTTCTCATCTACCAGCTCCTCGTTGCTTTCCCGTGAAGATCTCGCGCAGCTGCTGATCGTGTCGGAGCTCTCCACCGCGAGTGATTGCAGCGTCTGGTGAGGTCTTACGAAGAACTCCATTTTCTCTGCGTAGAGACGGAGCAAAAGGTGAAGGAAGGAGGAATCTTCCCACGGCATACCATTAGGGCTGACAAAACGGGTCATGACCCGTCGGGTCACTTGTGACCCGCCCATTTTAAACAGGTTCGGGTTCAGGGAAATCAACCTGTTTACTAAACTGGATAAAAAAAAAAAATGGGCAGATCACTTCTTTATTAAAAAGAAAGGAGTGGATCAGAATTCCGGCACTTTTATATTTGCATTGGAGTAATAATTGCATTGGAGAAGGCTGTGAGCAAAAGCAGAAGAAGCTTGTCTGATGCGTCACATTCAGAAATATGATTTGTCTACGTCACTAGTGGGCCCATATGCCACAGTCACCCGTGGGGGCCCATGCTATATCATCATTGGGGCCCACATATGTCAAGCCAAACTCATTTCTAGCTATATTTAGGTGCTTCGGTCACATTGGTGCAATTGATTTTGCCAAAATCAACCACTAGTTGCTGTTTTATAATAGATGATAATTTATCCAAGTGGCATGGAGAAATTTGACAGTCGAAACAATTTCAATTTATGGCAGAGCACAATCAAGAATATCTTGATTCAGCGTGACTTGATCAAGCCGCTAATCGAGAAAAAGTCAGATAATATCAAAGATGATGATTGGGCAGAAATGGAAATGAAAACGGTTAGTACCATTCGTTTATGCCTGTCAAATGAAGATAAATATTATGTGTTAGATGAATCATCAGCTGTTGAACTATGAAAAAAATTAGAACAGAGATACATGTCAAAATCTCTAACTAACAAGTTATTTCTGAAGAAGAAACTCTATCAGCAAAAAATGGAGGAAGGGGTAAATATTTTTTACCATATAAATGATTACAATAAGATCATGACCCAGTTAATGAGTCTTGGTGTAAAAGTTGAAGAAGAAGATAAAGTACTTCTTCTCTTAACATCTCTACCACCTTCTTATGATAGTCCTGCCAAAGCATTGCTTGTTAGTAAGGAAACTTTGAAATTGGAAGAAGTGATGGCTTCACTACAGGATACTGACACCCTAAGAAAGTCAATCGTTAACCTCCAAGGGCGTGCCTTGGTCACACAAGGTGAGAAACATGTCAGGGGCAGAAATCAAAACATAAATTTTTCTCACAACCGTGGAAGATCGGGAAACAGATGGTCCAAATCAAGAGCTCCAAGAAATTCCAACAACAGTCAAAGCAAAAAGTAGATCAAGTGTTGGAATTGTGGCAAGACTGACCACTACAAAAATCAATGTCGTTCCCAGAAAAAGGAACTAGAAAATAAGACTGAAGCAAATGTCACCTCTTCTTCAAGAGAAGGAGATGCACGACTATGCTCTTTGGAAAGAAAGGGAGAGGCTTGGGTATTAAACTCTGGAGCCTCGTTTCATGCAATAAGCAACAAAGAAATGCTTAACATGTATATACTCAAAAATTTTGATAATGTTTATCTTGGTGATGACAAACCTTGTGAAATTACAGGAAAAGGAGAAGCAAAAATAAATTTGACAGGTACCACCTGGAGTTTGACGGATGTCAAATATATCCCTGATCTCAAGAAAAATTTAATATCTTTTAGACAACTTGCAAGTGAAGGTTACACTACAACCATCTGTGGCAATAGTTGGAAAATTTCCAAAGGCGCAATGACATGCTTGCGTAGTAAGAAAACTAGTACTCTTTATATGACCACAAATGCTTGCATGTCAATTTCAGTTGCTGCAGGGAATGAAGATTCAAACCTATGACACCAGAGACTCAGTCACATGAGTGAAAAAGGTTTGAAAATCATGAACTCAAAGGGAAAGATACCAAGTCTCCAGTAAGCTAATATTGATCAATGTGAGAGCTACATCCTCAACAAACAGAAAAGGGTCAACTTTTAAACATACAACAGAACTCCAAAGAAAGAAAAATTGGAGCTAGTGCACACCGATGTTTGGGGACTGAGCCCAGTTTCATCCATTGGCGGGAAATCCTATTTCATCACCTTTATTGATGAGCATTCTAAGAAAGTATGGGCCTATTTCTTAAGACATAAATCCGAAGTGTATGATATTTTCAGGAAATGGAAGGCCATGGTGGAAAATGAAACAAGCTTAAAAATCAAAAAGTCGGGATTAGACAATGGTGGTAAATATAAAGATAGAGAATTCAAAAGGTTTTACTACGAGCATGGGATCAGACTTGGAAGAACCATGCCAAGTAGACCTCAACACAACAGCGTAGCAGAACGAATGAACAGAACCTTGACTGAGAGAGCCAGAAGTATGCGATTACAAGCAAGTTTACCAAAATAGTTTTGGGTAGAAGCAATCAGCACATCTGCTTATCTAATCAACCAAAGTACATCAGTACCATTGCAATTCCATTTACCAGAGGAGGTATGGAGCAAAATGGAGGTAAAACTTTCACATTTAAAAGTTTTCTGTTGTCTTGCTTATGTACATACTAGTGATTAGGCTAGGGGAAAGCTTGATCCAAAATCTTAAAAATGCACACTCCTTGGATATGGTGAAGATGAGTTTGGTTACCGCATCTGGGATGACCAAAACAAGAAAATAATCAGGAGTTGAAATGTTGTTTTCAATGAAAAGGTTATGTACAAAGATGCAACATCATCAAGTAATCCCGCACTAAATAACCCCGATATTGTAGAGTTGGATAATTACACTAATAGCAATGTGGCACAACAGACTATTGATAATCTCAGACAGAGGAATCTATCATAGAGGAGTACACTGAAGCATCACAGACTCTAACTCCAACTCCTACTCTGACACTGAGGAGGTCTTCCCGATCGCTTGTACCAAAAAAGAGATATTTGGATTACTTGTTACTAATTGTTGCAGGTGAACCAAAGTGCTATGATGAAGAATGTCGAGTGGATGAGGCTAGCAAGTGGGAACTTGTCATGAAAGATGAGATGAAATCCCTCACTGACAACAGGACTTGGGAGCTAGCTAGATTACCCAAGGGAAAAGAAGCTCTTCAAAACAAATGGGTGTACTGCATAAAAGAATAGCATGATGGTTCGAGAAGATACAAAGCAAGACTCATGGTCAAAGGCTTCCAACAAATAGAAGGTATTGACTACTCAGAAATCTTCTCACCAGTTGTAAAACACATGACCATTTGGTCGGTTTTGAGCATTATTGCAGTAGTGAATTTACACCTCAAGCAATTAGATGTAAAAACTACTTTCCTCCATAATGATCTAGAGGAGGAGATATAAATGCACCAACCTGAAGGTTTTGCAGAGAAAGACAAAGAAAAACTTATTTGCAGGTTGAATAAGAGTCCGTATGGTTTGAAGCAGGCTCCAAAGAAGTGGTATAAGAATTTTTATGGTTCCATGCAAAAGAATGACTACCACAAATGCAATGCTAATCATTGTTACTATTTCAAAAGGTATAAATCAAGTTACATAATTCTTTTTCTTTATATTGATGACATGCTAGTTGCAAGATTAAAAATGGACAAAATTAGGAAATTGAAAAAACAGTTGTCCACTGAATTTGAAATGAAAGACTTGGGTCCAACAAAGCAGATGCTTGGGATGAGAATCACTAGAGACAAAAAGGATGGAACCTTGCAGTTGTCTCTGGCTAAGTACATTTGGCGGATTCTCAGAAGCTTCAACATAAGTGATGCTAAAATAGTTAGCACACCATTAGCCGACCATTTCAAGTTATCAAACCAAAGTCAGAGGAAGAGAAGAAAGAAATGGAAAAAATCTCATATGCTTCAATTGTAGGAAGTTTAATGTACGCCATGGTTTGCATAAGACCCGATCTTGGTCATGTAGTGAGAACCGTCAGTAGATTTATGTTGAATCCAGGAAAAATCCACTGGGAAGTGATAAAATGGATATTACGATATCTCCGAGGTATAATTAACAAATGTTTATGCTTTGGAAAAAGTGATCTGACATTGCAGGAGTACGTGGATGTAGACTTTTCCAGCGAGATAGATCATAGAAGAAGCACTACTAGATATGTATTCATAGTAGGCACTATTGCCGTTAGTTGGATATCATAGATATAGAAGACTATTGCACTATCCACTATAGAGGCAGAGTATGTAGCCATGACAGAAGCTAGCAAAGAGATGATTTGGTTATGGGGTTTGTTGACAGAGTTGAGTTTCAAGCAAGTGAAGAGTGTTTTGCATAGTAACAGTCAGAGCACCATACACTTGGCGAAGGATTCAGCATTCCATTCAAAGACCAAGCACATTGGATTCCACTATCACTTCATCAGATCTCTTCTAGATGTAGCGGTTGAGAAGATCCTTGGCAGCCAAAACCCAGTAGACATGTTGAAAAAGACAGTGACTAGAGAGAAATTACTGCTATGCTCAAATTCAGTGGGTCTCCTAGATCTACCGAAATCATCTAGACGATGATCACTGCATGAGCACCTCAACAAGGGGGTGCGGGCACTCTCTCAAGGGGGTGTGGTTGCTTAGAGACTAGAGCAAGGTCACAGTTTTGTAACACCAGAGCAGCGGACACTTGGTTGCCCCCACATGTTTGGAGGAGGTGATTTGTTAGCCCACTAATGTGGGTGCATTTATTTCTACTTGGGAAGGTGCAACTCCTTGAGCATGCGCAGCCTCATGGAGCATGCATAGCCTTGAGCATGCATATTGTTTTTATTTATGCTCTGTCTCAATGTTCCACTCTGGTAAAATAAATACACTGCTTTGTAAAGGAAAATGTATGAGAGAAAATATACAAGAGAAGAAGAAGTGAGTTGTGTGCGAGAGGTAGAGAGGTTAGAGCCGAGAGTTGAGTTGAGCTGTGTTACTCCTCCTCTATTGTATCTTTCTTATTGATCATATAGTGAGACTCCCTCTCTCCCATGGACGTAGGTTGAGTTTGGCCGAACCACATAATCCTTTTTTGTTCTGTGTGATTGATTGTGTTGTGTTTGTGTTCTGGATCATCTCTTTTCCCCCTAACAGATGAGATACATCAGCTTCTTTTTCTTTATTTTACTTTTATTTGTGAGAAATTTTATCTTATGCACTAATGGGTTGTTTATTAATTTATGCAAACGATTATACCTATGCAGGTCTCCATGGAACCACATTTATTCCTACATCAGTATCCAAATAGAGTTTAATTAATTAATTTACTTAATTAGGGTAGGTTTCAGCAGCACCGTTTTAGCCTTTAATTTGTTAGAGTATTGTATTTTGGAGTCACTGAGGAACTATAAAAAGCACCATCTCAACACTGGCTAAGATACACCATGTACATTCATCTATGCAAAAGAGAACAAGACTAAGGACTTGGAAAAAGGGGGGGGGGGGGGGGGTTACTGTTGATGCCATGCTTTCCAACAGGATCTTGACAAATAAAGTTATAATAAAATTATAATTTGATTTCATTTAAATTTTGTTTCGTAGCAATTGAAATGCAAGAGAAGATTTGGGTGAAAATAAAATATGATAAATTGATAATCATAGCTTATTGATTTAGGGTATTTTAGCCTTGCGATAAAAAATGTAAGAATTTATTCTAATATTTTTCTGTTATTTGATAAAATAGGATGTTTAATTATCATGATCTTCACATATATTACCTTTCTTCAAAAAATAAAATGAAACAATAAATTGACATACCGGGATCATTCATGATATAAATTCAATCGAGAAGAACACTCGTAGAAATCGTTTCCCTCGCTTTACCCCGATTTCTTTCTGTACTTCACCAGATTATATAGGAGAAAGGTTAATGAAAAGAGAGCACAGGTAGAGAGAGATCAATTCCTATATCTCTATTATTTTATTACCATTCAGCTACTCCTCATAACAGTAGTCATACAAGAAAACCCTTCAACTTCCAATCATTAAATCTCATAGTATTTTAAAAGCCAATCTCTTTAGTTAATCCATAAACTTGACTATTCATTACCCTTATCATATGGGACATATATCTCAACATTCATGTGGGATATATCTTTACAAAAAAATCCCTAAAATTCCCCTATCTGAAAATAAATCCACAAAGAGCAATCGGAAACCTCTAAATGAACAAAGAGGAGAAATAAAACCCACAAAAAAAAAAAAAACAGAAACACACATGACCTCATATGCTAAGCCAACAATCAACTAAGAAGAACACATCAAATAATATAAAGAAGAAGAGAACGAAGAGAAAGATAGTGGAAAGTAGATGATGAGCTAACCAAATAACCGCGAACAACATGGAGAAATAAAAAAAAAAAATGAAATGGCTATAAAGAGAGAATAATAATAAAAAAGATTCATTCAAAAGATGAGAGAAGTACGAAACCCCTTGGAATTGGAGTTTTTTCCTTTTTTTATATTAAAATATTTAATAACTTAAAGGTACGGTGGGAACTTTATTTCCCACTTTGATGCGAAGTGAAACTCGCTGGATGGTCCAAAAGACGTTGGACCATCCAATGATTTTTAAACAAGGAGGGCTGCCTGTTGGTTGATGCATGGCAGCCAGAACTCACTAGATGGTCCAACGTCTTTTGCTTAAAAATCGTTGGACCATCTAGCAGGTTTTACATTGCCTGAAAAATATAATTTTTTTATTAGAATTATTTGGATCTATAGATATCGATTTTAATTGATTTCATTGAATTCAACAAATGATCAAAAGAAAATTTAAATAAAAACCTTTATCACTTAGTTTTTAACTTTTTGGGAATATATGAGCCAATAAATTAGTTGTTGTTCTTGTTTCATTAATACTTTTAGTGGTTCCTATACTCGTTAGGTTCCTTTGATTATTTACAAGCGGTATTCAAGCTCTTATTTTTATAACTTTAACTGTGACTTATATACGCATCTATGGAGGGTCATCATTGACTTATTTTTGTTTTTGAAGTAGTTTTTTTTTCTTTTAAGTTTAGCCCAAAGCAATGTATGCACAATTCAAGATAATGTACTTAGGTAACATTTATACAAATACAATGCGATCTATACGATCTAGAATCATAGCAACAAAGATAAAAAGGAAAAATATTTAAAATTTTTGGCAAAGTACAAATTCACAGTATATCGAATTACTGTAAAAATTTTGGCAAAGTCTCCTCTTAAAATAGAGTATATCCATCCATGCTTAGACCTGTTTAAAGAAAAAAAAATGCATCGGCAATTGATACCAGTATTTTTCACAACTTTCATGGAACTTAGAGCTGGCGGAGTTCTCCTTTACTGTCGTTGGTAACCCTTTCGCAACCCACAACCTTTCCACCATTCATAATACCCTATCTCCCTCATCACCGGAAACCCAGTACAAGCCACAACAGTGTTAGCAAACTAACGACGCACCACCCCGACCTCATGAGAGACATTACCATCAAGCCCAATAGTTCCACACGCCATCGCTGTCGTCGTTGCTGTACCTTCGCTGCCGCATCTGCACCTCACAGCCGCTGTTGTAGTGAACCTAAAAAAATTAATTAATTAATTAATTATTATAATATATTAATATAATATTTTATATATATATATATATATATATATCTCAACAGGAAGTCTGAGACTTCCTGTTGTTTCCAGAGGAGACCCCCCATCTCACGCCTCTCTCTCTCTCTCTCTCTCGTTGTACTCTCTGTCTCTCTCTCTCCTCAATTTTCTCTGTGAAACTTGCGCCGATTGAAGAACAGAAAATATCCCTGGGTTAATCGGGGAAATTTCTGGTTTGGGCGTCGTAGGCACCACTCCTAGGATAAGATAAGGGGAATAGATTATGTCAGGTTTCTATTTTTAAAAATTTAACCAATTAAATTTGAGTATATGATTTTGGGAATATTGTTGGGATTAAATTAAACTGTAGGGATGTGATCAGATTGGGTTTTTGGGAATATTTTTGGGATTAAATTAAACTGCAGGAATTTGATTATATCGGGTTTTTGGGATATAATGGAATTAAATTGAATAGGTGAAATTAATCATACCCACGTTTTTATTTAAATTTACTGGATATATGTTTGTGAAAATTTCTCGGGTATTTTATGAAATTATAATTATTGAATAAAACGTCTGGCATGGGATAAGTTAATAATAGGTTTTAAATGGATCTGTTGAACTATTACGACATTATACTGCGAGTATATGTTGCTATGCTGATTTATGTATATATATATATCGGGATTACTGTGAAATTATGAAATGATAGGTTCGATATGGGTATTTGAATATAACAGTTTAACTTTGTTAATTATGAAATGACAGGCTTGATATGAACATGTGAAAATGACGGTTTAATTCTGTTTCATGGTATGATAGACTTTGCATTGATTTGTGAGATGTGAGTATACTGAGTTACGAATATGTGCAAAATTGTGAATTTATACTATGATGTAAGTATGTACAAAAATGTGACTTTTATACCAAATTAAGGAAGTGACGGTTGAAACTGAGTTACAGAAATGATAATTGACATGGACATATGCTTGATTGGAAATAGTGAAAGTACTAATGTTTGTTTCAGTAATTACGATAAAAGGAAAGGAAATGGGCGATGGTGACAAGAAACACCCCGATAAAGGTAAGGAAAGGCAAATGGGGACGACGAGGCAAAACGCCCTGATCCTTGGGACCTTAGTTCGAGAGCTTGCTGGTGTGAGGGACAGCAAAATGAGATGCCTCTCAACGAATGCCTGATATGAAGGGCTGGATTGGGGGATGGCCCTATAAGACACCTGATTGCGCACTTAAATTGCATAATTAGGCTATTTAATTTATGCATTGAGGTTTACGTTTTTAATTAAATACCTAATTACTCTTAATTTTTTAACACTGTGTTTTTTTTATAATATTTGGGCTTTATTGAGTAATTTATGAATTTTCGGTATTTTTTTATCACAGGGCAATTATTGGAAATTAAAATTGACGTTGCATCGTAATATGCACGTAATTTTCTTGTTCAAGTTCTGATCGAGACGATTCAAAATTATGTGGAAAGCCGAGAAAATTATCTACGACTTTTATGTTTTGAGTTTTAAGAGATACAAGCTCTAAGATGGTCAAAACTGCCCTCGTTCACTGAGAAGCAAAAAGAAGAAAAATGGAAAACAAGAAAAGAAGAAAAAAAGAAGAAAAAAAAAAAGAAAAAAAATAACTTGGGTTGATGTGACTCGGCCATGCAGCCGGGTCTTTCGTGCACTAGGCATAGGGCTTTCTTCCCATTCTCCATTATAATCCTTTTTTTCTCCTTTCAGATACATCACCCCTCTATTTTTTCCCTTACTCTCTCTAACTCGCTTCTCCCTCACTATCTTCCCCCCTTCCGGTAGCCCCTTCTCTTCTTCTTATCTCTTCATAGCTCTTCCCTCTCAGTCTCTCTCTTTCTTCCTCTCTTCCCTGCCCCTCAGCTTCCCTTCTCTTTCTCTCCCTTATTCTCTCCCTATCCTTCTCTCCCTTCTCTCCTTCTCCTTCTGACTTACCTGCGCTACTGTTGCTATCCCAGCTGAGAGACCTCCCTACTGTAGCTGTTACCTTTGGCTGCTGTTGCTGCTGCTCCTTCCTCATCTTCTTCCCCCAGCTGCTACCCGTGACCCCTCCTTGCTGTTCGAAGCTGCCACAAACCCGAGTCCCTTCCTTCTGTTGCTGCTGTGGCTGCTCAAGTACCTCCCAGACCGGAAGGCCATTACTATCAAGTTGCTGCTCTCCACGGCTCCTACAAGCCCAAGAATCCGAGAGGCTCCCTCCTGCTTCAGCACACGGCCAGCTAGCTATCTTCTCTCCACCACAACTTCTCCTTTTATTTATTTATTCTTCCTTTTTATTATTTGGTTGAATATTGTTAGTTCAATTAGACTTTCTTTTAAAGTTTTAATTTTAAACCTTGTTTGGGTGTTATTATTAAAGTTATTTATTTTCTTTCCCTCTTAATTACTATTATCTTTAGACATCATCTCTGCTCGAGTTAATTGTTATTTGATTAAAGTTCAGTTTAGTTTCTTGAAAGAAAAAAAGAATAAAATACTAAAAAAAAAAACTATATTTTCTTGAGGATTTAAATTTGCTGTTTTTGTTTTAGAATTAAATTGTGTTGGGGTTCTTTAAGTTTAAGTTTAATGTTATTAAAGTTCGATTTTTTTACCATGTTTCCTTTTACTGCTTAGTTCTTAAAATTTTGAATTTTTGTTTAAGTTCTTGATTGCATTAAAATTAGTTTTTATTTAAATTTGTGATTAGTTTAGTTTTTAGAATTGCATGTTTTAATTACGTATGAAAGTTATCGTCTTTAGTTTTTATTCCGAAGTTCAACGCGTGTTTCAATTCTTATTCAATTGTTAATGTAGGATTTCCGTTTCTTATTGTTAAATTCAACGCGTGTTAGGAATTAGAATTTAAATTGCATGTTCGTTTAATTTATCAAAAGAAATCTCAAACATCCTGAAAAACCCGAATCTAAACTGTGTTCAGTGCCATTTTGTTTCTCACTTTCCGATTGGAACTACGTAAAATTTGAGATTAAACTGCATTCCTTAAGGAGACTATCTAACCTTTGGGCTAAATATTATACGACAAAACTCCTATACTTGGGATAACTTCCAACCTGCTCATTTTTCGAGTGAGTCAAGTTTTTGACGCCATTGCCGAGGAATCTCAGTTTTAGTTTCAAACTACTATTTTTCCTGTTAGTTTAATTTTTCTCATGAAGAAAAAAAAATAAAAAATAAAAAAAATAAAAGGAATTGAGCTTTGAAGAAAATATGGCTGCACCAACATCACACACGCTTATGGATTTTATTGCAACCTACATGCACCACTGCACCATCTTACACTGTTTTACCTAATGACGAACTTAACTTGTTAGCTTTGGTGTATTCCCAAAAGGAGGGGGGTGAATTGGGTATTTAAAAATTATCGCCTAGGTTAAACCAAATCAACAGTATTACTCAACCTAGGGTCTGTTTATACAAAAATAAACTCAATCATTCACAATAAAACATACACGTGCAGTAAATAAATTGTGGAAATGTAAAGAACACGTACAATATGTTATCGGGGTTCAGCCAACTGTGCCTACGTCCCCGCCTCTAGCTCGCAAATTCGAGGATTCCACTAATGCTCACTTAACGGGAGCGGCACCTAATACAATTAGGTCAATTAGTACAGGGTTGATCTCAACCTTTATAAATTCTCCTTGCGGGGCGGAGAAGGCCCTAGGTTAAATTCATAGGGCTGACCTCAACCTGATCCTTCCAGGCTAAATCAAGCCCCCTTAGGCCACGCCTGGAATACAATAGTATCTTTCACACCAATACAATGATTATGCTTTTACGTAAAGCAGATATGTACCCAATACGCACAATCACATACACATCAACAATATAGGCAATGTAAGCTCAGTGATGTGAATATATGTGCAAATAACACTCAACAAGATATGATCACAATAATGTTCAAGAGTTTTCTAAGCAAGTTGTATCTTTGAAATAGGTTTATATCAAATCTCAATGTTCAATCAGAGTTTCAAAGATGCTAGTCAAATATTCAAACTAACTCAAAAGATTTCCTTCAATGAAATATGCACACGAGTAGTTTGAAAAATATTTTAGCTTGTAAAAAATATTTTGCACAACAAAATCAAAGCTATGTTACACTTGCAATAACAATGCAAATATCCTAAGCTTGCTAGTTTATCTCGTAAACCTTACCCAAAAATAATATTAAAAATTGATCAAGCAAATGGGAGTTTTAGCACTATCTAGCAATTACAAGCACACTCACTAAGCTCTTACAATACCAAGATATATAAAAGGAATGAGTATTTGAGGGTATTTGAGCAAAGTAGGATTTTTGGAATAGAGAGGATTCTTGGCTAATGATTTTTCTAATTGATTGCTAATCCTCACAAATGAACCTATATTTATAGGTAAGGTAAAAAAATATAACCATTTGGGATCTATTGGGTATTCTTAGAAAAGTTCCAAAATGTTTAAATGTAATTAACCCAAAATAACCCGTATTTACCACAGTTAAAACATTTTTAACTCGGCGAGGTTCAGGTGGCTGAACTGTGGTTCGGTCGCCCGAACAGACATAGTTATAAATGACCTTTAAATAGGTTCGGCAGCCCGAGTCCCAATTTGGTGGCCCAAATCAAAGTTAGAAACATTTCTTTGGACTTTTCGGGTGCCCGACCATAGGTTCGGTAGCTCGAACTCATGTGTTCGATCACTTGGGGCTTAATTTGAACTAAATATCTCGGTAGCCCAAGTTGGTGAAATGTCCTTTTTCAAGTGGTTTGGGCGCCTGTGGACGGTATGCACAAATTTAGTTCGTCACCTGAGAGTCTAAGTCAACTGTTGACTTCAACAACAGTTCGGGCGCCCGAGGAGTTTTGAACTCCTGGGGTTCGGTCACTCGAGCTCTTTTAATTTCCCTAATAATATTCAATTTAAGTGCATTTTAACACTCCTATAAATTATATGATATATGTGTGAGTGTTGGGACCTAAAGTCATATTAGCGTCTTACTGAGGCCGTCTTGAGATAATCCCAAAAATTTAGTGTCGGACGACCGATTCAGTCCCTATGGTCAAATTACGGTCTTGTTGAACTTACAAATACCTACATGCATGACATGCAGAGATTATTACAGACCGATATAAATTATTACAGACCAATATAAAAATGAATGCAAATACAAATGAAAATAGGTCTTCATTCATTTTGCTTCTCCGAAGGCCATCATACGGTGTGAGCATTGAGTTCCTTATGGCATCAACTGTATCTTTACCATCCATGCGTGCAAATAATTAACCCTGTTCATAAGCTTAGTGCACAAGTAAGATACATATGCTTTGTCAGCATCGAAAGTAAAGATTGGACACAAAAAGTCAATATAACTTCATGATGCAGCACGGGAGGACGTCATTGATACCTTAGTTCTACAGGACGAAATTTGAGTGTCCTTATCGGCACCTGACAGAGTTTGAGTTGACTTGCAATATTTTTTTCTCTCGTGCTAGAACTGATGAATGTACTAGATTTCGTTTATTTCTTGCCTCTTTGAAGGATAGGGCGAAGATGTGGTTTAATTCTTTGAGGCCTCACTCTATCTCTAATTGGGCAAATAAGGAGTGTAAATTTCTGCATAAGTTTTGTCCCTCACATAAAACTCAATTTTTGTAGGAACAAATCATTCAGTTTATGCAAAAGGGTGACGAGATTTTTCAGGCTTGCTAGGAGAGGTTCAAGGATCTGCTAAGTACTTGTTCACATCACGGGTTTGAATCATGGAGGTTAGTTAATAATTTCTATACAACTCTTACTCCTGATTGCAAACACTTTGTCTAGACCATGTGCAATGGAGAACTCTTCTGCAAGGAACTAGATAAGGCACAATCATTCTTTGATTACTTAGCTCAAAGTGTCCAACAATGAAATACACGATACGATCAGGCACTCATGGTAGTACAACCTATCAGCGCAATCATTGGTGGAAATAATTATGAACCAACATATTATCTAGACACTCTTCCACCTCAGTATCAGCCACAGCAGATCCCTCAGGGCTGTGTGCTATCAAGATTTCAATTTAATGTAGCACCTGCTCCACTGGAGAAGTCTTTTGAGGATGCTTTCTAGCAGTTAATGCAGATTCACATCATGGCCAACAATTAAAATAATCAAGCCATCAGTGAACTGAGAGAAACCATGAATAAGATAAGCACACAGTTGAATACCTTAGAAAAAAGGAAAATTTCCAGCACAACCTCAGCCTGATCCCCAAGTATATCGACAGCAACAACAACCAGTGCATAATGTTTCTGGGGATGCTTTTAAGTCAGCCAAGGAAATTATTACCTTGAGAAGTGGAAAGGAAGTTTCCCGTCCTGAAATGCCCATTGATCGACAAACAGTTGCTCCAACACCTCAAGTGACAACCGAGATAGATGAGGGAAATGAAAAATCAAATGAAGCGAGCTCGGATTCAAAGAAGTCAGATAATAAAGAGGATGAGACCGTTAAGGAGTATCAACCTGTGGTACCCTATCCTTAGAGATTGACATCTGGTTAGAAGAATAGGTATCACATTGATATTCAAGAAATATTCAAACAAGTGAAGATCAACATTCCACTTTTGGATGTCATACAGCAAGTTCTTGCGCACGCAAAATTTCTAAAGGATCTATGCACAGTGAAAAGGAAATTGAACATGAAGGAGAAGGCTTTCTTGACCAAGCAAGTTAGTACGTTAATATAGAGTTAGACTCCTCAGAAGCTTAGAGATCCTGATTCCCCCACTATTTCTATTATGAATGGTAAATCTCGTATTGGGAGAGCCTTACTTGATTTGGGAAGTAGTGTGAACTTGCTCCCATTTTCAATATACGAGCAGTTGGGTTTTGGTGAGTTGAAGAAAACACCTATAATGCTACAGTTGGTAGATAGATCACTAAAAGCTTCATGAGGCGTTATTGAAGATATGTTAGTACAAGTTGACAAATTTTATTATCTAGGGGATTTTGTGGTTTTGGATATTCAGCAGCCTGTCTCCAACATCTACCAGGCACCTATTATTCTTGGGCAACCATTCCTTGCTACTTCTAATGCCTTGATTAATTTTCTAAGTAGAGTACTTAAGCGCATATTCGCAAACATGAAATTGGAGATGAACGTGTTTAATAAGATGCCGAATAGGTTTGATGATTTAGAGGTACACGCAGTAGATGTGGAAGATGATTTGGATATGTTAGAACTGTTGTCAGCATCTGATTCTGATGGTTCATTTGAGAATGAAGCTCCTGAGCAACTTGAGGTATTTGATGAAAAAGTTCCCTTGATTAGAGAGTTACTTGAATCAGAGGGCAATCCACAAAGATAGATGCAAAACCAGTCCGTGATGCGTGATGGAGACCGAACCCAACCATGACGGAGGTGAAAAAGAAAGAAGTGCTAAAGATGTTAAACATCATCTATCCTACTACCGACATGTCACGTGGCCCTTGTTTTGATGATATGGTGAACTACCTTGCCACCGATCAAACGCCAGAACATGGGATAATGCAGGATAAGCATCAGTTCTTTGCAGAAATCAAGATCATACTTGAGAAGACGATTTGTCCTAATCGAAAAGCCTGATTTGAGAATTTAGTTGATGTGCTTTGGGCCTATCAAACTGCATTCAAGAAAAATTTAGGCATGACTCCCTACAAGTTGATTTACGGTAAGGCATGTTATGTACTTGTTAAGATTCAGCATTATGCATCATGGGTTATAAAAAAGATTAACTTTTCACTTGATAATGCCATAGCTTTGAGAAAGTTGCAGGTGTGCGAGCTAAAGAACCCAAGAGGAAAGTTTATGACAAGACTCGCTTAGTGAAGAAGCGGAAGAAGTTGCTGCATACAATTTAGGATAAACAACTTTTCCTAAATTAGCAAGATCTTCTCTGCAACTCTAGATTACATTTGTTTCCCTAGAAACTGAGGTCCTGAAGGAGTGGCTCGTACATCGTTGAACACATTCATTCCCATGGCGCAGTAGAACTGGTGGATCCAACAAATGATAATAGCTTCATGGTCAATGAACAGCAGCTCAAACCTCTCACGATCCCTTCGATCCAAATAAAGAGGTCTTGCAGGGGAGTCCTCTGACGTTTCTATTTTATTATTTTTCTTTTTTAATTTTTTAATTTTTTTTAGTTGTTCTTAGTTGCATCTTTTTTTTCTTTTTTTGTTGCATTAATTGGTAGTGATTTTTTGTATTTTTTCTTCTATTAGTTTGTTCACCCGTGCACAGTTTTTCTATTTTGCCTATGTTTTCACATTGAGGATAATGTTCAACTTTAGTTTGGAGGGGTGAGAATTTGCACGTGACACTGTGCACGTCTACTTACTGGGTTTTGTATTAATTAATAAAAATAAAAATAAAAATAAATAAAGAAAGAAAGAAAGAGTATTGAGGAATTACACTGACTTATGTCGTGATTAACACTGACTTATACCCTTCACATACTTACATATAACCTAAGAATTACACACTAGAGTCATTTATGTGCAGTTTCTCTTTATATGATTTTGTAACTCCATGAAGAATTGATTGGTAGTACACTCGTGTTAATTTGCCTATATAAGCTCTGGTATTTACATGGAATCTCATGAGGCTCATTCACGTGATTCATTGCACTTAGGGTTCCTTGTGAGCATTGAGAGAACACCCGTGGCGACTATGACACCTTGTGAGGTATCCTTGAGCTATTTATCATCATTTTCAGTGTTAACATCAAATTAGAGTTTATAAAACTCAGTTTTATTTTCTTCTAGACAATTCTTTGTACACTAGTCTCTATTTTTGATTTGCTAGCCTAACGATGATATCTAGTGGGGAGATAGAAACCTAGGTCTTGTAGCCTACTCAAGATGTGAAGGCTAAGCCACCCCTAGAAATAGACTTAGTTCATGGACTACTGTTCGAGCTTAATTTCCATTGGTGGTATGAAGATAATAAAAGAAGTGTAATGATTGTTCTAATTGACAATGAAAAGACAAAAATTGAAGAATAAGTAGAAGAAAGAATAATAAAAATAGAAATACACATGAAATGAAGGGCTAATACTTGCTCCACATAAATATCAAAAAAAGTCAGGGACACGACACATGTTCTTCACGTATGAAGATTCTTCAACTACTTAATGTCTCATATGTATTCATGTCAAGTTTGTGAATAAGTTGACCTAGGGTGGTCTTGGTTAGACATGGTGAATAGGTGAGAAGATGCTAGGGTGAAGGACCCGACACCTCATAAATAGGTTAGATCCTTTTTAGACTAGTCCACTCCATACATTTAGCGTTTGTGCCTTGCAATATGTGGGATATTTGATCGCGACACTCCTCCTCACATATGACGATTAAACCCATTCTTTTTTAGTGTTTTTTAGGGTATACCAGTTAGACTGAGTCAAAACGACCGTTCTGTAGGTGTCCACTGGTATCCTAGGGGTAACGAGTCACACACATTACATATACCTCAAGTTTTGGGCTAAATATTGCATGACAGAACTTCTATACTTGGGATGGCCTTTGCGCTGCTTATTTTTAGAGTGAGTCAAGTTTTTGGCGCCGTTGCCGGAGAATGTCAGTTTTAGTTCCAAATTAGTGTTTTTCCCATTATTTTAATTTTTCTCATAAAAAATAAAAAGAAAAAAAAAAGAAAAAAAATTGATTTTTGAAAAAAAAAAAAATATGGCTGCACCTGCACCACGCACGCTTATGGATTTTTTGTAGTCCACATGAACCACATAACCATCTTGCATCATATTGCTTGAGAATGCACAGAAATTTAACATTAAGTCTGGAATGATATCTGTGATACCTCAATTTTGTGGGATGGAGTGTGAAAATTCATATCAGTATTTAATTGATTTAGAGCTTGCATGTGTTACATTCATAGATGAGGATGCTACTAATCAGGCAATTAGATTGCGTCTATTTCTTTTTTCATTGAAAGACAAGGCTAAGATGTGGTTTAATTCTCTTCGGCCTAATTCTATCTCTAGTTGGGCTGATATGCAAAACAAATTTCTGCATAAATTTTTTCCCTTACAAAGAACTCAATTTTTGCAGAACAGATCAGTCGATTCATGCAAGGAGTTGATGAGACATTTCATGAAAGCTTGGAGATATTTAGAGGTCTGGTTAACATGTGTCCTCACCATGGATTTGAATCATGGCACCTGGTCAACTATTTCTACACTACGTTGACTCCTGAATCGAAGCAGTTCATTCATACTATGTGTTTAGGATATTTCTTCGACAAGGAGCTTGATAAGGCATTGGATTTTTTAGATCTTTTAGTTGACTATGCTCTGCAGTGGAACACTAGGATTGAAAAAAGACCGATTGCAACTCAACCACTGAGAGCAATACATGGTGGAGAGTGGAATGAACTGAAAGATGATTTTTGTGTTGAAGCACGTCTGGCTGAACTCACCAGAAGAGTGGAGGCTATGGAGATGGAAAAGGAAAATAGTACAAAGCAACTTTGGAATCAACCTTTCCAGTCCTATGCCCCCTCTTATCAGCCGTTATATCGTCAGGTTGCCCTTCAGCATCAGTATCAGCCACAACAGATCTCTCAAAGCTATGCACCTTCAGGATTTCAATCTAATGCAACACTTGGTCCACCGGAGAAGTATCTTGAGGATGCTTTCCAGTAGTTCATGCAGATTCAAATCACAACTAACAATCAGTACATTTAAGCCATAAATGAATTTAGGGACACCATTAATGAGATGAGCACGCAGTTGAATATCTTAGAAAAAGGGGAATTTCTAATAGAACCTCAGCCTAATCCTTAAGAATACCAGCACCAACAACAACAAATACATAATGTTTCTTTTGCGATAGCAGAGGTCGTTATTACTTCGAGAAGTGAAAAATAAGTTCCCCAACCTAAGATACTCATTGATAGACCAACAGTTGTCCCGACACCTGAAGTTACAACTAAGATAGATGAGATCAAAGAAAAATCAAAGTAAGCAAGCCCAGAATTGAAGAAGTCAGTTAACGTGGAGAACGAGACTAGTAAGGAGTACCAACCTATGGTACCTTACCTTCAGAGATTGACAGTCGTTGAACCATCATTCCTTATTGGACTAAATGTCAAGGAGTGCAATGCTGAAGCAAATCCCTGTAGTGGTAAGGTGATGGGTACACCCGATAAAGAGGGTAAGCAAACTGGTGAGAGTTTAATTTTCAAAGAATCAGGTAAAAATTTTAATGTTGATGCTTCTGAAGAACCAAAGGTAATTGCTCTGACAACTTTGCCTCAATGACCAATTCTTAAATAAGTAAATTTCCTGAAAAATATGTTGAATAAAGATCCTTTCTTGTTAAAATAAATTGTCAATTATGGGAAGAGGATATTTATTCTTGATTGTTAGTTTATTTATTTCCCTATAATCTATGCACATCCTCATGATCCCATATTTATTTTTCACAAATAGAATTGGGGCTCCCCAAGGTGACACACTGGACCTGATAAACCCCTTATCCAGCAACTGATCTTTCAATTACTTGAATTCGGCTGGAGCCATTCTATATGACACTTTAGATATTGGTGCTGACCCTGGTAGCAAATCCATGGTGAATTCGATCTCCTGATTTAGTGGTAAACTAGGTAATTCCTCTAGAAAAATATCTAGAAATTCTTTGACTAGTAAAATATCAGTCTGTTTCAATTCATCCTTCAGCAGCTCTTTTATGTAAGCTACATATCCCTAGCATCCACCCTAAATCAGTCTCCTCGCTTGAATAGCTAACACTAGCTGTGGCGAGGCACGCACACGTGAACCCACAAATATGTATTCTTACTCACCTGGAGGTTTGAAAATCACTTCTTTCTAATAGCATTCTATGCTGGCGTGATTGGCTGCTAGCCAATCCATTCCTAGTATTACATCAAACTCCTGCATATCTAATATCATGAGATTAGCTGGTAGTACTTTCCCCTGAATGTCCACTGGAAATTTCCTAAGTACCTTCCTACACCTCACAATAGATCCCGTTGGCATGGCTACAGACAACTCAACGTATAACAACTGTGCCTCTACCCCAGTTACTTTAACATACCCCGCCAATACAAAGGAATAGGTGGCCCCTATGTCAAATAAAATAACAACTTTATATGGTAAAACAATAAGGATACTTGTCACGACGTCTCCAACAGTCTCAGCATCTTCTGGCGTCAATGCATAAACCCTCGTCGGTGCTATGTTCCTCTGTTGCCCCCACGGGGCGCCTAGTAACCACCTCGAAGTGGTCTACAAGCTGCTGCTAGGATCGGTAGTCCTCGACATGATCGTGCCATGTGGCCAAATCTCCCGCACCAATAGTAGACATTCTCTCCCAACCAACATTCACCTGGGTGCCTCCGGCCACATCTAGGATAGATAGGAATAATCTGCCCACCCTAAACACTACTGTGCCCCATCATTTGCCTCTGGCCTCCTCTATATCGATCTCCTCTCCATGGGCCTCGGCTGGGACCTACTAGGAAACCCGGTGGCGTGGGCCTCTTCCTTTGGCTCGGTACTCCTACATCTATCTTCTCACTCTCCTCTACTACTGTAGCTCTATCAACCAACTTAGAGAAACCCCGCATCTTCAGTACTGACACCTGCTTGTATATATCTCGTCTCAAACCCCACTCGAACATTCTGGTTTTCTTAACTTCATCTAGTACTACATATGGAGCGAATCGTGACAGCTCGATGAATTTCACCGCATACTGCTGAACTGTCAACGATCCCTGGGTCAAACTCAGAAACTCTTGTACTTTAGCCCCTCTGACCGTGATAGGATAATATCTGTTAAAGAAAATGTCTCTGAATCGGGCTCAGGTCATCGGCACTGGGATGGGTCTCTACTCCTTTAGCTATTTCGTGGTCGTCCACCATCTCCTAACCTCTCATACCAACTTATACGTGGCGTAAAGGACCCTCTGCTCGTCGGTGCAGTGGAGCACCGTGTAACGACCTGAAGAATAATAGTATTTAAATAATAAAGAGGGAGAGAAATGGGCGTTCATCGATGACATTACATTTTGAATATAATAACCCAGGGGATTTTCTCATGGCTTCGTTGACGAACACAGGGGATTTGTCGACGATGGTACAAGAGGGTCTCGTCAACGAGGGCAAGTTTTATCGATGAGAAGACACCAAGAGAGGATTTTTGGAAGTCTGAAATTGTCGACGAGGGTGTAGGTTCATTGACGAACTTTCTATAGGACTAGTCGATGAGGTGTCGTGGCTCGTCGATGAATCCCGCAATATTAATAGCCCTAAACTAATTTTAATTATAGAAATTTGGCCGCAATCTCTCTCTCTCTTTCTCTCTCTCTCTCTCTCTCTCTCTCTCTCTCTCTCTCTCTCTCTCCTTTCCCCTATGGTTCCTTCCTCTTCTTACTTCGATTTTGGCTCCAGCAATCGCTAGACCGACGATCTTAGGCCACCACGACACTCCTGGCAGAGTTCTCTGCAAGTCTGTCGGAGCGGATCGTCAGTGGGATGAAGTTGGAATTCATCCCAAATCCAGGGTAAGGTCTTTTATTCAGAATTTGACTTTCCAGTAGTTGTAGGAAATGCTTTAGACGTAGAAATAGTGGCGTTTTGTTCTGAGATATATGATTTTCAGGGTGTTGAGTGAAGAACTCTGCGGGTGTAGGACCTGTCCCAGTGGGGAGATTTTAACAGAAATCAGGTAAGGGAATATATGCTATGCTAGGTAGTTCTAAAATGATTTCCAGTATGAAATGTATATTTTTACCAGGTTATTATTCACAACAGGACTTTATGCAGTTTATTAATTATAAATATTATGTATTAAATTACTGTGTGGCTTGAGAATATAAATATAGTACAGAAGCATGTTTTACAGTATTTTCAGAGTATGTTTTACAGAATATACAACCAATGGATATGCTTTAAAGTAATTACAGAATACCATGATTATACAGTTTCCAGTACCATGACTTACAGATTACAGTTCAGTTCAGAAATACAGTTGACATAGCTACAGTTTATTTCAGTGTCATGGTTAATACAATTATTTCAGAATCTTGGTAAATCAGATAGTTGTATATAGAAATATATTATATAGTATCAGACCTTGTTAAACCATACATCAGAGCACGGTACCGTAGCTACAGATATTCAGTTCAGAGTGCAACCACCTATTCAGATAATACGTGGTAGTAGGTCGATCGTGCCCAGACTTGGACAGGCTCCCCATCAGATTTGGGTTGAGGAGTGGCCGATCTGACTAAGGGAGTATAGTGGTTTACCCCGGTCGACCAGCCAGGGTAGATCCCACCTACGGGCTGCATAACCCTGTTATGAGGGGTTAAATCATGACACACAGTTATCCATAGGGAAGTTTTCAGTTATTATTATATATATACAGATTTGCAGAGACAGAGAATATACTTATGTATATTAGAAGTATTTTGAATAGCAACCTAAAATATAGATATGTTAAGCAACATGTAAATGGAGGTGGTTTTTATTATTTGTACTATATTTATAGATCCAGTTATACATGATTATATAGAAACAGATTTTCATAGTATTGTAACTCATTTGCCACACACTAGCAATAAAATATTTCGTCTTACTGAACGTTGGCTCATCCCATTACTTTAACATTTTTCGGGTGATCTAGGTAGGCGAGCAGACCAGGCTCGCAGATAGAGAGGCCTTAGTATTGCCCTGACAGTAGAGTGATTATTTTTGGGAGTATTTTTGTATAACCCTAGCCAGTTGAGGGTATTTTTGGGGAACAGTCATATATGTATATTTTGGAAAACATGTTAGCACTTTGATATTGTATATAATTATATATGGTTATGTTTATTTGATTCCGCTTCTCGCTGCTTAGGTTGATGGTTGGGTTTAATTCAATTTGGAATCAGGGCATTATAAATTTCATAGTATATATATATATAACCCAATTAAATAGCAGGTCATTACACACTGACAATATCTTTTCTATCTCATGCATCTAGTTCTTTGCAACTATAGGATCAGCTGTTCCCGAAAATGCTAGAGGGTTCATCTTTGTGAATTTTTCTATCGTGCACCCCTGCATAGTAGATGGACCTCCTTGCTCCTTGGAACTCCGTGCAATCTCAGCCATGACCTACTAAGCTACGCCGCGTAATACAACATATGAATCCCCGCCTCCCATGCCAGATGGCCCTGCTCCATCATCGCCGCTAGCGTGGGCACTACTACCTCCTAGGTCCAACCTACAATAATACCAAATTATTCTAAGAATCCGAACCTTACAATGCTACTCTAACTAAAATACCCCATGCCTCCTATCACTAATTTAGGGTCTAGTCCTACCATATGAAAATAGAAATCGACGATAGTTTACTATGGTTTCCTGAAATCGTCATCCCAGGAAAATCACAGAAACCACCTCGAAATTCCCGCTTCTAGAATGCAGAGCAGAACCATAAATTCTTATCCTAATTTCCCAACATTATCTCACTGATATTCTGTTCTATCCCAATTCCTATCATTCCTCAAAATTCATTCCTATATTCTAGTATTGTTTTCCGTTGCACTTTAAAGTCTATAGAACCTAGCAACCTAAACTCTGATACCAAACTATAATGTCCCGAAAGTTTATACCATTTTTTTTCAGTTAAACTTTACTATATATTGAAACTTAATTTACTTTGATACCCTTGGATTATTTACTATAACATCTCAGGCTCCAAATGAACATTGAGGAAACCCTGTTCAATTTACACACCTACGTAGCGGAAAACATAAAACTGTGCATCTATATTTGCAATATCAGAATTCAATAACTTTCCAAAATATACATACATAAAAACACATCTCCCAGTAACATCCACCAAAATCTTGGAAAACTACCCAAAAACACATCTCCTTAAAAAAACTTACCCCATAACCAGGGCAGTGCAACGATACCTCTATCGGTGAGCCTAATCTGCTCGTCTACCTGGATCACCTAAAAAATGTTAAATCACTGGGATGAAAAAATGCTCAGTAAGAGGAAATATACTATTACTAGTGTGTGGCGACTGAGTTCCATAAATACTATACTGATAAATATTTGAAACTGTAAAGACAAGTAAAACAATATACAATACAACTTGCATCTATTATAGTTAAAAATACAACTATAATGTGATGATCCGAAGAATAATAGTATTTAAATGATGATTAGGAGGGTGAAAAATGGAGACAGTACAGAAGGTTCGCGTTCGTCGACGACATTGCACTTGGAAGGAATAACCAAGAGAGAAGTTATTAGGGCCTTGTCGACGAACACAGGGGATTCGTCGACGAGGGTATAAAAGGACCTTGTTGACGAAGGCAAGATTCGTAGACAAGGAGATACCAAGAGAGGTTTTGAGCAGTCTAAATTTTGTCGACGAGGAGTGGGTTTCATTGACGAAATTACTAAAGGACTCGTCGATGAAATGACGTGGCTCGTCGACGAATCCAGTCCTATAAATATAAAAAAAATCCAGATTTTAACTTCAATGTTAAGAAATCTCTCACTCTCTCTCTCTCCCTACGGTTTCTCTCTCTTCGCTCTTCGATTTCGGGTCAGATTTCCGCCAGTTCGACAATCTGAAGCCACCACGACACTCTTGGGGAAATTCTTTCCAAATCTGTCGGAGCGGATCATCGGTGAAAACCAGTTGGAAATCATCCGTAAGTTGAGGTAAGACTTTTTAAGCCAAATTTGGTCTTATGGTAGTTATAGAAAATGATATACACGTGAAAATACTGAAGTTTAGTACTGAGAGTTTTCATTTTTAGGGTATTGAGTAGGAAATCCTATGGGTATGAGACTAGAATTTATAGGGCTTTTCTTTTTAGTCAGGTAAGGGAATAAACTAAAACAGTTATTTTTC
Source organism: Malania oleifera (assembly GCF_029873635.1). Lineage (NCBI taxonomy): Eukaryota > Viridiplantae > Streptophyta > Magnoliopsida > Santalales > Ximeniaceae > Malania > Malania oleifera. The sequence goes on along the minus strand of NC_080425.1, from coordinate 8,508,103 downwards.
CACGTAAATTACCATTATTTCTCAGTAAATTGATTTTCAAAAAAACATGTATTATATATGAATATTATTGAGTAAATGTATATTTGGGAAAATACTGCGGTATACAGGAATTACGATTTTAGATGGAACGTATGATTTAATTCAGCATTATGTGGCATGAGTATTATTTTTCATGAAATGTATTATGTTACGACAATTTTTACAAATAAGCATATTTTCAGGAATTACATAATAATGCAGTATATGATGATTTTGAAATACATGATAATTGATTTATTTTCAGAATGATATGTGTGAAATGTTTGACACGAGACCGTATTTATGTATGATTTCAACGCGAGGCCGTATTTATAAAATGATTTCGGCGCAAGGCTATATTTATGAAATTATGAAAAATGCTATAATATCATGTATTATATATTATCAGAACCCAGATGTTAGTTTAGTTCAGTTTCAGGAGCTCGGTACCGTAGTTATATAGATTAGATATCTATGTTCAGACTTGTGCTAACCACCCCACGAGGAGGTGGGAGATGGATAGTTGATGTGACTTTCAGTGTAGAGTTGTAGACGTCCACCTGGCAGTTCGGACCAAGGTGCGGCGGGCCCATCGTACTTACAGACATTTTTGACTCGGCAGTGGTCGCCCAGCCATTATCAGGTCCCACCTTCGAGCTGCACAACCCGTCATGGGGAGTAATACATGACATCAGTTAACTATTCATCCTGGGTATATTTTCAGTATTATCAGATATAACAGACGTTTTATGTACGATATGATTTACTAGCAAATATGAAAGTATATGATGATTCATTATGTTATGACGAATGTTTACAGATATATGAAATATATTGTATATGTATAACTACATTATATATTCATGTTGCCACATAGCTGTATTTAGTTTATTTTCCCTTACTAAGAAGTGTCTCACCCCCGAATTTAATTAATTTTTCAGGAAACCCTGAGAGACTGGCGGGTTGTTGCCGCCGTTGAGTGAGTTGAGTTTCCCTGCTAGAAGGGTAAGCTTTGATCTAGGATCAGGAGATTTTTGTTGTATGATCCTAGGTCTATTTTGATGTTTTGGAGATTGTATTCAAATACTGTATTTTGGGAATGTAGTAGACTCTAGATATTATGTAATTCATGTTTTAATGGATGAAATTTATTTTTACTACTGCTTAGGTTTCCACTGTTTATGTCAGGTTATCCCCGCTACCCATGGGTTCAGGTTGATGTTGTTATTATCTATGTTTGTTATGTGATAAGTTAAGCAGATCATTACATATAATATCTCGATTTTCTACTTTTTCATACTTCTAGTATCATAATATAACTGCTTATATTCTGTAAATCTGTATACATATACATAACTGTGATATTTACCCTGGAAAACTGTACGTCATGATTTAACCCCTCATTATAGGGTTGTGCGGCCCATAGGCAGGACTTAACTCTGGTTGGCCTACTGAGATAAGTTAACTGTAACTCTACCAATCCTCAGCCTGGCCATCTGCAATCCCTCCAAGGCACGGTACTGGTATATACCTTATCAACCGGCCACCTCAACCTAGTCTTCTGGGGAGCTTGCAATTCCTCTGGGCACGGTTGACGGAATCCTCCACACACTATCTAAGATGCGTGGTTGCACTCTGATCTGTAATAGCAATGGTACCATGCTCTGCTGATATCTAAACTGATTCATCAAGGTCTGATACTATATAATACTATTTTCTATATATACATCTTACTGTTCATTATGATTCCAAAATAACCATAACACCGAACACTGTTATGAAAATATTGTAATATCTGATTGAACTATAATAGCTGTAATAACTAATCTGTAATATTTGAACTATATAAACTATATATCATAGTGTTATGGCTTTAAAATTCTTGGAATCATGGTAATCTGTAAATGCTATAAATTATCTGTCTGTATAATACATCTAACTACCTATACACTGTAATTCATAATTCTGTATAATCTGATAAAACATTTTTCTGCATAAATACTGTAAATCATACTAATATGAAAACTATAGGATTTATGTACTGATCTGATAAGGTCTCATGCCACACAACTAAATAAATAAATATTCCATATTCTGAAAATTGTATCTGCTAATATACAAATAATTTGTGTATTGGATAATAATCTGGAAAACATATAATTTACTGATAAACATTCTAAAATTCCTAACATAGCATATTTTCCTTACCTATCTGACTGGGAGACTTGCCTCTAATTCAACCCTCACGCCCTCAGCATACCAACCTCAAAATCCTGTAATTACATATATACAAATTCCCCAGTAAAATACTGAATTACTCAGAAAATCATCATACTCACATTTCCTAAATTTGCCTTTTTGTAATTTCCTAAATTATAATTTACCTGGGTTCCTGGAAAAATAACCGCTGGGGTTCTCAACTCATGCCTGCAGGGTCCCAAAAACACCCTGACCTTGAAATCATAACTGTAGTGACCCGAAGAATAATAACATTTTAATAATAAGAGGGAGAGAAAATAAATACAGAAATAGAAGGAAGTCGTAGACTTCGTCAACGAACGCTCCGCGTTTGTCGAAGACATTGCATTTTTAGGGAAATAAAAATTTTAGAAAATTTCCAGGGCTTCGTCGATGAACACAGGGTTTTGTCGACAAAGGTTTAAAGAATTTCATCGACGAATATAGGGCTTTGTCGACGAGAAGATACTGAGAGACGGTTCGGGCTTCTCTAAATTTCATCGACGAATATAAGGCTTCGTCGACGAATTTATTGAAGGATTCATCGATGAAGTGACGTGTCTCGTCGACGAACCTGGCCCTATAAATAGTGGAAACCCAGGATATTTTGTCATTTCTCACGCTGCTCTCTCTCTCTACGTCACTCTCTCCCTTCTCTCTTCAATTTTGGCCCCACCAGTCACCGGATCGACGATTCGAAGCAACCACGACACTCCTGACGGAGTTCTCTGCAAATTTACCGGAGCGAATCGTCGGGAAAACAGAGTTGGATTTCATCCCAAATTTAGAGTAAGACCTTTTAGTCTCTTTTTGGCCTTATGACAGTTATAGGAAATGATATGGACAGAAAAATACTGATATTATATTCTGGAAAATATTATTTTCAGGGTGTTTTGTAGGAGGCCTTGCGGGTATTAGGCTTGTATTCCCTAGGTGCTTTCCAGTAGTTAGGCAAGGGAAATATACTATGCTAGGCATTTCTTAAAACATGATACAGTTTATTTAATTATGAAAATTATGTATTTAGTATGGTGTGGCTAGTGAATATGTATATGGTACGGGAATATGTTTTACGAATTTAGTTTCATGATTTTACGAGTTTCAGTATTATGATTATGCGAATTTCAGTACCATGATTTTATGGATTTTAGTACCATGATTACACGAATTTCAGTACCATGATTACACGAATATCAGTATTATGATTATGTAGTTTCAGTATTATGATTATTAAGTTCTCAATGAATTACAGTACAGTTTATACAGCATCATGGTTATTACGATTACTTCAGAATCATGGTAAATTTGATAGATATGTATAGAAATATATTATATGATATTTGACCCTATTGGACTTGCAGCATTAGAGCACGGTACCGTTGCTATAGATATTATGTTACTTTATGAGTGCAACCACCTATTCAGATAATACGTGGTAAGGTCAACCACCTAGGCCCTTGAAGAGGTTAGGCTCCCCATCTAGATATGGGTTGAGGTGGGCAGGTCGACTGACGGAGTTCAATGATTTATTCCTAGTTGGCCAGCCAGGGTATATCCAGCCTACGAGCTGCACAACCTTGTTATGAGGGGGCATGTCATGACACACAGATAGCCACAGGGAACCATTTCAGTTACTATTACTTACGTACGGATTTACAGAAACAGGGACCATACTTATGTACACTAGAAGTACTTTGAATTATAACCATAATATTGTTATGTTAAGCAATAGGGGAAAAGGGGTGGTGTATTTTATTATTTGTACGGTACTTTCGTATTCAGTTATTCATATTTATATGAAAACAGATTTCATGATATATAGTAGCTCATTTGCCACACACTAGTAATAACATATTTCTTCTTACTGAGCGTTGGATCATCCCAGTATTGAAACATTTTTCAGGTGATCCAGGTAGGCGAGCAGATCAGGTTTGCAAATAGAGGGGTGTCTGTAGTGCCCTGTCAGCAAAGTGAGTTCAGTGGAAGATTTTTTGTATTTGCCCTTGCTAGTTGAGGGTATTTTGGGGAACATGTATATGTACATATTTTGGGAAACATGTAGTACTCTGGTATTGTGTTGTATTGTATGTAATAATTTATGGTTATGTTTATATGATTCTGCTTCTCGCTGCTTAGGTTAATGTTGTGGTATCAGAGTATGTTAATTGTCACAGTGTTTAAAAAAAAAAACCCATTTAATTACGCAGGTCATTACAATAACACCCTAATTTTACTCCATAAAAAACCAGTATATTCTCATACAATACAAAATTTGGGTTCAGATAAACTTGGTAATACTGGAAATAACAAAATAATCTACTTACCCTGAAATTGGGATGGTGCCCAAACTTCTCAAATCAATACTCTACTCTGGCTAGGTTGTCAAGAATCTCCCCAAGATCACTGTGGTAGCTTCTGATCGTCAAACCAGGGAGAAACAGAGCCAAAAATTTAGAGAGAAGGAGAGAGCACTAAATTTTAGAGAGAGAAAATAAGGGAGAGAGAGAGATTTCATGCTGAATTCCCAATTCTGCGTATTTATAGGGGTCTTGACACATGACTTCGTCGATGAGTCACATGACTTTGTCAACAAAGTGAAGAAGGTGATTCGTCGATGAAGGTAAAGAATTCGTTGACGAACCTATAGGTCTGAAGAACCCCCTCTCGGTATCTTTTTGTCGACGAACCCTGAACTTTGTCCATGAATCTTAGGGGGAGTTCGTCGACGAAGTTAGGACATTCGTCGACGCGCCTTGTTTTAACCCTTTTAATTTTTCCTTCTTTTTTTTTATTTATTATAATTTCTGGGTCTTCACAACAATGGTATACCATGATCTTCTCTCCTTCTCTCAATCTCTCATTACTTACAATATGCCTAGAAAGACATATTTAATAACCCCTCGAAGGCTTCACTTCGAATACCCAACCGTCCCAATGATCCTATTCAAAATTTGAAAATTTTCTCGTAGCCCCAAGAGCACTAGTAGACTAGAGGGGTCCACTAGTCGACTAGTCTATTTTCTGCTCTCGACATCTCAGAATTTTTGAATTTTTCTGACTCTTGGTATCTCTTAGTCGACTAATGAGACCCACTAGCCAACTAGTCACTGCTGCACAACACAAGACTTCAACACATATGTTTTTCTTCTTTTATTTATGAGCCCCCACTAAGTATAAGAGCCACACACAAATACAACAGAACTAAACACTTATGCATCTCTATATTAATTAGAACTAGTTATTAATTAATTAGTTATTGAGTTAGCCTCATCCACACATACATCTTATGTTAAACCTTGACCATTAGTTGAACTTTATCAGTCGCAAGTCAAGCAATGTCTTGGTCATGTTAGAATATATATGCTCTAACATAACCATATGATTCTATAAAAATATGTTTAAATATGCAAAAATATTAAATTCTCATGTCCATATACATACATACATACATACATACATATATATATATATACATACATACATACATATATATATATATATATATATATATTACACACACATATGTATATGCACTTGTTGTACATACACCTATATGTGGGCCTAAAAATGAGCATGCCTAGGGCTATGAAGCAAATTAATCGAAAGAAAAACATAAGAAAATGAGAAGAAAACATTTTCTTATGGTTTTATAGTGAGTTTCTGTATATCCATGGTCCATGAGTCTCATAAAATCTCGACTATAGTGTCAATAAAAAACAACTTTGGGGTTTGTTTCAACTCATATTTCCTATGAAAAAAACTTTGAAGTATTCACATGGAATTTTATAATGATAGTATGCTTTGACTCATAATATTATATCATGTATACCTTGCGTCTGACAAGGGGTGGAGAGGAGGAAAGGGCCAAGGATCTTATATAGAGAGGCTGTGAACATTGAAAAAGTAAACTTAAGCTTAATTTTGTTCAATTTTGATCAATTTTTTTTTTGGTAAATTTTGTATAACCTTATCCTCTAAGTGGATAACTTGAACAAATCTTTTGTTTAATTTCATGCTATGCAATCCCATTTAAATATCAAAAAAAGATTTCAAAGCTATTTTTTCATGATTAAAATCTCATTATTGTCTATAAATTCTAAAATAAAACACCTACCTTACCTTGGCAACCTCCTGATTATGAGAAAATGACCTGGAGAAGACCTATTCATAGGTCTAACTAGCTCTTATCTCTGGCATCCTTGCTCCTAGTATAACAAGAAATGATTCAATTTGGTTGCCTAAATTAGGATAGTAAGAAGATCTATTTTTACTATAAGGACTGTATGATTAATAGAAAAAATACTTAAGAAATACTTGTTATCATGTCCAACTCTTAGCCATGTTATCCTTCTGATATCACAATGAAGCACTTAGGTTGGTAGCCTCCATAAGGATAATGAAATCATAGTTTTACCCTAACAACCACTAGATTAAGAGAAAATAGACTTGAAGAAAATCTATTCTCAACTCAAACTCTTAGCTATGTTATCCTTTTTATATCACAAGGAAGGGACATTTTTGCTTGCCTATGCAAATATTTATAGTGATGACCTATTCTCAACCAGTTGAGTTAGAGAAAATGAAATTGATCATAGAAGAACTTTATATTCTCAAGTTTTGTTCTTAGCCTTGTCATCCTCATTATAGCACAATATGTCATGAGTTAAGCTTGTTTAGGATATTAGCTGTGGCCGCTTGTCTTGTATGTGTACATGGGATGGGTGACCATCATGTAAATAGTAATGGAAGTTTATTCATTGATTGTGATACTGCCTTAGTGTAAAATGAGAGTATGATTCCTCTATTAGTTTTATGTTTCCTAATGGCTAAGTTAGAATAAAGAGAACGCTTTTTAGAGAGGGTGAGTGTTCATCAATCATCGTAAAACTTACTAATTATTAGAAATGTATTTAGCCAACTTGCCTTCATCACTGCACATGTTACTTGTAAAGATGTTGATAATGAATTGCATTATTTTATAGTTTACCGCGGAACTCTCATTTGCTTTCAAGCTTGTTCACTGCTTCCGCTTACTTTATATTCGATAGTTGTGAATGATTCTTATGGTGAAATTGCAGTATATTTAGTTGATTGGTTAAGAGTGTTATAACTAGTGTTGTACAATCCATTACAAAGGTATGAAGTATTCGACATGACACAAAGAAGGTTGGCGTAGGCTAGTTAATTACCTACGTGAGGGTAGTGATTATCTATTCTTACCTTGACAACCACCTGCTTAAGAGAGTGAGACCTGAAGAGTACTTATCTTCAGCCATATTGTCCTCCTTTAACACAAGGATGGACATAGGTTTATTGTCTACAAATGAAAGGTGGTAAATAAGAGCTATTCTTACCTTGGTGACTATTCATACAAGAGAAAAATGACCTAAAGAGAATTTCCCCTAATTTTAACTCTTAAGAAACTATAGTCTTCCCTAAACAAGAAAGATGAACTCGAAAGATCTATCCTTTCCTTGACAACCACCCAAGTTAAAGAAAAAGGATTTAGTAAAAATTTATTCTATGATTTCATTAAGAGTTTATTCTAAGGGAAGCTATTGTAACTTGTAATGGGTTAATTATTTGGCACGATATTAGTTTCCTCTTATATTGGCTAATGGCATGTGCAAGTTGCTTTATTGACCCCTATCTTTTTGGAGGATTTTTCTTGCATGTGGTAGTTTTGGTTTTACCATAATCACTCACTTTACCTATAAAAAATAATAAAAACTTGTAAAATCTTTTTTCTTAGAACGACACGTCGTTATGATATTTTTTCATAACTAATAAAATAATAAAATATTTTAGGTACTTTTTTAAAGTTTGAAATTTTTATATTTATGTTTAGGCTTAATTTAAATTTGAGTGGATGTGATAAATTTCAATATAATTTATATTACATATTATTTCAATTTAATATAAATTTAAACATCTGTCCAAATTTGGAGGTTAAAGTTTTATATTTAAATTTTAAGAGGATGGTGAGCATTTTCGGAAGAAAAACAAAACAGTAGAAAACGACGCTGTTTAAAATCAAAGAACGATGCCGTTATCCCGTTGCAGCCAATAGCCAAATCTCTTCCTCTTGCGCACAAACCCCAGCAAAGAGAGAGAGAGAGAGAGAGAGAGCTTCTGCATGGACCTTCGACCTCCCTGCAATATCTGGTCTTTAATTCACCGGCAACCTTCTCTTTACCGGCGAGTTCCTCTGCCATTCTCCCACACTCATCCCTCCAGTTTGTCCAAATGCCGCCGCAAAACGAAGTCGGAGCTCCAGACGCCGGCGGGTGTCTCAGGCCGCACGAACAATTACCCCCCCTCAATTTCATCCCATAAAGTCACCGTCCACGATCGGCAACGCGGAATCGTCCATGAATTCTTCGTTCCTGAGGTACCTTTGATTTTGTCTTGTTCGTTTCTCGGGAAGAGAAGAGAGAAAAAAAGAAAAAGAAAATAGAATAGCTTTAACCGAGTAGGCGGGCTTTTGAAGAGGTAAGAGTAAAGTAGTTTGGTGTTTTTGACATTTTCCAACGCAGGACCAATACATATTACACACTGCTGAGTCCCAGAATATTTCGCTTCCATTTGCTTGCAGGCACGGTATTGTTCTTAATTGTGACAGTTACACATTTGTTAACTTGTTTATTTACTTGTTGAAGCGATGAGTGCCATAAGCATAAGATTAAATCAACAATGCTTACTATTACTCAATTGATGTTGTCGCGTACAGTTCACGAGTCAACTAGACGATAGTCTTTAATTTGGTTATCGTTCTGTTCTTTTCTTTCTTTTCTTTGTTTAAATCCTTTTTGCATTGTATATTAGCTAGCATGGTTAAGCGACATTGAAACTATTCCAAAGGCATCAATTTTAATTTTTTAGTGGACCTAATTTGGCAAAAATTTTCATCCGAAGAATTTTGTTCATGCCAAATTCCATTACAATGGCTTAAAGTGTGATTGCCTGATTTAATGGCAGCATTTATCCCTAAGAATTGATTTTCTGTGTGTCTGTTTGTGTGCCCCATATTTTCTTGGTTTGTTCCTTTCATATGTATCGTGGTAAGGTTGTTGCATCCAAAAGTAAAGGTTGAAGGTTGACGTAATCTCTCTCTCCAGCCGTGGAGCTACAATTATATAGATAATGCCCTTAGTGATGACATCAAAGCAAGTGTTATATTCTAACTTTACCTTTTTTGCCTTTAGTATCTTAATTCTTTCTACACATTGTTAGACACAAGCCTAGCCAAGAAGGAGGGTTGTGCCCCAGCTGAGCAATGTGTTGAGTGTTAAGACTTTCACCACCTAAATGTAATAGAAGATGAACAAGGGGGGCGAGGTCATTGCCTCGAAGTGATGCATAATGATGGCACTTGACACAACATTATATATACAAGGATTCCTATGTCATTTTGAGCGTGGTGGGTTTCACTAGTCGAGCTTGATCAGGGCATTATGCTTGCATGTGCCTGCTTGTTTTATGTACATGGGATGAGTAGTCATCATGTAAATAGCAGTATAGGTTTTTTTATTGAGTGTATTTACATGTTAGTGTAAAATGGAAGTATGAGCTCCTTGATTAGTTTTATGTTTCCTAGTGCCAGAGTTAGAAATAGTGTACAAAGCTCTTTAGGGGAGGGTGAGTGTTCATTAATCTTTGTAAAACTCATTGATATTTGTAAACGTGTTTAGCCCACTTGCTTGCCTTGCTAAACGCATGTTGCCTACGAAAATGTTAGTAATTGTGTTGCTTTACAGTTTACTATGTGATTCACATTTGCTTCCATGATTGCTTATTGCTTTTGTTTACTTCGCATTCAATGGCTATGATTCTTGTGAATGCATTCTTGTGGTAAATTGCGGTACTTTCAGCTTATTGGTTAAGTAGGATTGCTTTAGCTAGTGCCGCATGCCCTTCACAAGGTGTGGGTGTTCGGACTGTGATAGTTGGTACTGGAGCTTGATTAATTGCTTCAATGAATTTAGTTTCCTTCGTATTGTAAGTTGTGTGAAGCATTGGTAAGAGACCATGTAAACCAATATTGATAGTATTGAGGCACTAGAGTGCAAGTTGAGACAACCAACTATGTGGTTGCGGAGATGGCTAGACTTGTTGAATGTGTTGATGTAATGGAGGGATTACAAAAACATAAATAGGGTTCTTTGTGGATATGTTGGAGGACTTTTGCGCTGCGGTAGAAGCTTTATAGATTCAAATGGGGTATCTTAATGCCAAGATGAACTAGATGGTTCATGCTGTTGGGAATTCCAACATTATGTGAGTGGAGTATGGAACAACAAGGGTGCCAGAACCTTGAGCGTGTGATTGTGCACATGATGCTAAGGAGCTATAGAACTTCTTATTTGACATGGAACATAACTTTCATGCGGCAAGGATTGGCTTGTATGAGGTAAAAGAATCCATGACAACAATGTACTTGAGTGGTGAAGCTAAATTCTGATGGCATACCAAGTATGACAAAATACAAAATGGACAGTATGTGTTTGATATTTATGAAGACTTGAAGAGAGAGGTAAAGACCTAATTCTTTCCTGAAAATGTTGAGTAAAGTGCTCGATGCAAATTGCAAGACCTTCAACACACTAGTATAGTAAGGGACTGTGTGAAACAATTTTTTGCCTTGATGTTAGATATCTAGGACAAATTAGAAAAAGATAAGCTTAACTAACTAATTTCTTGACTGGTTGAAATCGTGGACAAGGGCAGAACTTCATTGACAAAGAGTTCAAAACTTGTCTACTGTATAGGTTGTTGCAGAACGCTTAACTAACTACACTGGCTAGAGTTCGAAATGTTCAAAGAGAGTGGCATGTTGGGTATAAATAGTGGAAAGTCTTTCAAGAATGGCAAACTCAGAAGTGGGGAGTTGACATCAAATCATTAAGTTCAAAGGAAGCTTTATCGTCTTGATCAATCAACACATCCACTAGTAAGGATAAGTTGGCATGCTTCTTATGTCTCACCTTCACTGAGTTACTGATTGCCCTCACAAGTCATCTCTCATTGCCTTGCAAGTTATCATTGTGGAGGGGGCACAAGAAGATGATGAGGATGAGGAAGAACCCCGAGGATGGGTGCAATTCGGTTACTAAACCCATTAGCAAAAGAACCAAAAAGTTACCCAAGCAAAAGGGCTAATGTTTGTGGATCTACAAATCAATGGGAAGAGCACCTATGTTGTGGTGGATAGGGGCTACCCATAATTTTGTCTCACAAGAAATGCAGAGACTCAAATTGAACTTGGAGAAGGACTCAAGACTTATAAAAGTGTTTAAATCTACAACTCAACTTACTCTAGAAGTAGTCAAGCAAGTGATTCTAAAGCTTGGACAGTGGGCAGGACATGCAAATTTTATAGTTGTGCAAATGATGATTTCGAATTCTTGAGGGAGACTAAGGCATACCAATGCTGTTTGCTGATTCTCTTTGTTTGATGGGAGACCACCCTTGCATGGTGCAAGTCGTTGTGAAGAAAGGGGATAGCGAGAAGTTCTTCATGGCCATGCAACTCAAGAACGATTTGAAAAGGGGTGAACAACCATATCTTGTCACATTGGTGGTGAAAAGAGGTAGGCGAAAGCGGGTGCCTAATACCATTCAAGATGTGTTGAATGAGTATAAAGTTGTGACGTCGAATAAGTTGCTGCACAACTTGCCTCCATAATGGGGTGTGGAGCATGAGATCGAGTCGTTACTAGGGTTGAAGCCTCTTGCTAAAGGGCCAATATTGGATGGTCCCTCTAGAATTAGCATAGTTGATGACGCAAATTGATGAATTTTTTATAGTAGGCTATATACGTCCTGCCAAAGTGTCATGGTCCGACTATTTTCACACCGTTGTGAAGGGTCCGTGTGGCGCTAGCTAAAGCACTCTTGCTTAACTAGCCAGCCTATCGTTTACCAACATTCATCCACAAGGTACTTTCATTAACATTCAATCAGATAGCAGCGGAAATAATAATCAATTCGTGAAAGCCGTGGCAACCAAGCAGTAAACATTGAAGCAAACGTAATTCATTAACAAATCCTCCGTTGATATGTTGTACTTAGAGAGGGAGGCAAGTAGGCTAAGCACGTTGACAATTGCTAGTGAGTTTTACAATGACTGATGAACACTCACCCTCCCCTAAAGAGGTTTTTATGTAATTATCATCCTGGCACTAGGAAACATCAAAGTGACCGAGGAGTCAAACTGCCTTATTTGACTTACAAAGACTCTACTAGCAGAAAATAACCCTACACTAGTATTTACATGATGGAAACCCATCCTAAGCACACGAGATAAGCGGTCACAGGCAAGCATAATGCCCTGAACAAGCACTGTGTGGACTAATGCACGCTTAACAAGGTGACTTTCCACAAAAAAAATCCTATCCCACTAATTGTTCACTTTTTTGATCAATTAAGCCATGCTAAGTACTTCACCAAACTTGACTTGTGGGCAAGCTACTATTAGGTGAAGATAGCAGATGGTGATGTGCCAAAGACTACTTGCTTGACATAGTAGGAGGCATATGAATTCTTGGTGATGCCGTTTAGATTGACCAATGTTTTAGCGACATTTTGTGCATTGATGAACTAGGTGTTTTATGAGTACCTTGATAAGTTTGTCATGGTGTACTTGGATGACATTGTTGTTTACAGTTCCACTCAAGAGGAACATGAAGAGCATCTATGGAAGATGTTCGATAGGATTAAAGATAACAAATTTTATGTGAAGAAAGAGTAATGCTTTTTTGCTCTGAGGAGCATCAAATTCCTTGATTGTCTGGTTGAACAAGGTTGTATATGGATGGATTTGGAGAAGGTGAATGTTATTCAAGATTCAAAGATCCCAACTGCACTGCTGCAGCTGCGTTCCTTCCTTGGACTTGCCATCTATATTAGAAGTTCGTAGAGGGGTACTTAGGGAGAACTACCCGGCTAACAAAATTGTTGAAGAAGGGTCATAGGTTGAACTGGACAGAGAAGTACCAAGGAGCCATTGACAACTTGAAGGAAGCTATGATGCGAGATCTGTACTTGCTTTACTGGACATCATGAAACCCTTCGAGGTACAGATAGATGCATTAGACCATGCCCTTAGTCGAGTCTTGCTATAGGATAGACACCCTGTTGCGTACAAGAGCTGTAAGCTTAGTGAAGGTGAACGAAAGTACACAAATTAAGAGAAGGGGATGCTAATGGTGATATATTCTTTGCGTGTGGTGGCAATACCTACTTGAGTTGAAATTCGTGGTGAAAACAAATATCTTGACTGCTAGTCATTTCTTTACTCTAACAAAAGTTTTCACCCAAGGGCCTATTAGCATTTCTAGCATAGCATGATTTCTCATTCAAGCACAATGTGGGGTGGATGATTGAAGTTGTAGATGCACTGAGCAGAAAGGCTGAGCTTGTGGCCTTAAAAATGGTAACACATTTGACAATAAGCAAGATTATCGGAACAATGTAGGAGTGCATTAAGGAGAACCTTGTCAAAGATCCAGTTGCCTAAAACCTCTTTAAGCTGGTGAAAGAGAGCAAAGCTCTCTAGTTTTGGATGTGGGAAGGATTGATAATGACACATGGTAACTGACTCTTTGTGCCTCGTTCTAGTGATTTGAGGAAGACATTGCTGAGAGCATGGTCTTAAATTTCCACGAAATTGTTGAAATTTCCATTGAAATTTTCAATTTCTATGACCCTCGAAACCGAAATGGTAGTCGATTTCCGTCTTGTATAATTTCCATCAAAATCTCAATGAATCATCCGAAATTTATTGAAATCTCAAAATTTTAGTGAAACTTGTTGAAAATTGAACTATGCAATGAAATTTCCTCAAAATTGAAATGAGAGATTTAGGAGTGAAGTGAAATATCTCTCTTAAATTATTTAATTTTATTTTTATCGAAACAAAAGATTATTATAAGTGCTTTTGAAATTATATGAAAAAAGAAACTTACAACAACATTTTATTTAACCATTCATGTCTAAATTATCATTATTTGTATAAAAAATAATATTTAAATGATTTATGAATTTCATTTTTATTAACTGATTCACTAAATATGTTTAATGTACATTATCTTACAAATACGTTTGATGCACATATTATATTACAACTTCTCTACCTCATACACCACATAGATGTATTTACTTGTAATATATTAGTCCTAAAACTTACATTATTATGTCTTTTAATCACTTCTAAGGCTTCATAAAAGAATTCCATGCTTTACTATTGATTTCCATTATTTTTTTCAAATCGAAATTGAAATTTTTGCCAAAATTTCCGTACTTTTGGAGCTTTGAAATTTGAGACGAAATCAAAATTTATGACCTTGGCTGAGAGAGTGTCATGACACCATGTGGGTAGGCAACCAAGGCTGGCAACACACTTTGGAATTGTTGAAGTAGGGGTACTACTAGCCACACATACGTGATGAGGTACACTTGAACTTGCCTGACCTCCCAGCATGATAAGGTGCAACGGAAGAAGATCGCAGGGCTGTTAGATCCTATTCAAGTACCAATGAGACCATAAGAGAGTGTCTCACTTGACTTCATCACTAGCCTATCGAAAGTTGGAGTCGCAGGGTATATACTCATGGTTATAGACATGTTTTTGAAGTATAGTACTTTCATACTTGCACTGTAGTACTATATCATAGAGGAGACAACACAATTGTTCTTCAAGCAGATTATGAAGTATTGAATTGTTCCCTAGAACATTGTTATTGATTGTGACTCAAGATTCATAGGGAATTTCTATACATAATTTTTCAAAATTCTCAATTCGTAGCTTGAATCTTTTCAAGCTACCACCCATTAGTAGATAGATAGACAAAGGGATTCAACGAGCTACTAGAAAAGTACTTGGTCCATTTCAGCATTGCCAACTAGAAGCATTGGGTGCATCTAGTTGACGTGGCCTAGTTCTATTTCAAAGCCTAAAAGAGCTCAATGACCAACAAGGGCCCTTTTGAGCTTGAAATAGGCCAAGAATCGTTGGCACTTCACATAGTGGACGAGCTATACAGAGGAAAGAGTTTGAGAGCATAGATCTTCACTAAAGGATGGAAATAGGCGTGGAGATCGCCTGAGCTTACCTAGAGAAAGCTTCCAAGTGGAGGATGAAGAAGTGGGTAGATCACATAAGAAGACCATGACACTTCAAGGTGGGTGACTTGGTGCTTTTTAAGCTCCATCTAGAATAGATAATGTCACTATGAGGCCGAGATAGGAGACTATGTCACAAATATGATGGACCAGTCCCCGTCTTGACTAAAATCGAGAAGGCCTCTTACAAGGTTGATCATCCGGCTTGGGTGAAGATGAATATTGTGTTTCACATCAGCTTCCTCAAGTCATTCATTGCTATCACTGAAGACCCGAGCAAAAGTTAGTCAACCAAAGCATCACTGAAGACAATGCAACCTGTTAGAAGAGAAGTTGAAGTCATCCTTGCAGGCCTTGAAGATGAAGAAATCGGCTGGATGTCAGCGGAAGACATGGAACTATTGGTGGACAAAGTTGAAGAGTGCTTAGCATCAAAGTCTACAATGACATCAACTGTATAAGCGTGGAGAAGGTCATGAGTAGATATTGTTTAGAGCATTATGCTTGCTTGTGATCACTTGTCTTATATACATGGGTTGGTAACCAGTATGTAAATTGTAGTATAGGTTTTATTCATTTAGTGCATTTATTCCTTAGCGTTAAATAGGAGTGACTTGTGGATAAATTTTATGTTTCTTGGTCCTAGAGTTAGAATATAGTAAAAAACTCTTTGTAGGCCTTGAAGATGAAGAAATCGGTTGGATGTCAACGGAAGACATGGAACTATTTGTGGACAAAGTTGAAGAGTACTTAGTATCAAAGTCTACAACGACATCAATTGTACAAGCATGGAGAATGTCACGAGCAGAGCTTGTTTAGAGCATTATGCTTGCCTGTGATCACTTGTCTTGTATACATGGGTTGGTAACCAGTATGTAAATAGTAGTATAGGTTTTATTTATTTAGTGCATTTATTCCTTAGCATTAAATGGGAATGACTCGTGGATCAATTTTATGTTTCTTGGTCCCATAGTTAGAATATCGTAAAAAACTCTTTGGGGGGAGGGTGAGTGTTCATCAGTCATTATAAAACTCACTAGCATTTGTAAACGTGTTTAGCCTAGTTGCTTCCTTTGCTGACACTTGTTGCCTATATAGGTGTTAGTGATGAATTCCGTTGCTTTACGATCTCCCACATGATTCTCATTTGCTTATGTCATAGTTTAAAATCCCGAATTAGTGACCAACTTGGTGAAGCCATTGGGTTGGTTAGACCGATTGAACCAGCAGTTGATCCTATAATACTAGAGTAATATACACACATATACACGTATATATTTATATAATGATAACTATTTTTAGTAGTCAAACTAATATTAAATAATAATGGGAGGGATTTAATTCAATTAATAAAATTTTAAAATTGGTAAAAGAGTTTAAGATTTGCTTAATTTATAAAATATTGAATAAGAGTAAGGTAATTTGATTCCAAGAATTTATTTAAGGTAAAAGAGTTTAAAATTTGATTTAATTTATATATATTACTTATAAGTTTAATATTTGATTTAATTTGTATATTACTTATACGCATTTAATGATTGTGGGAAGATTAATATACATTTTGGATATGAAATAAGTTGATTATGTATATATATATAATATATTATGTTGACAAAGGAAACAACAACAATTGTCTGGTGTGCTGCTAAAGATTCTCTCCACCCTTCCAGGAGGTCCCGAGTTCAATTTCAGTGGCTTTTAAAATTTAAAAGCCTTTTTACCCTTTTAAATGAGCGCCTGAGTCAACTTACATGAGTTTCGGGTCAAACCAGGTTACATCGAGTCGTCCAGGTTTGGCGGGGTTAGCTCTGGCTCTTGTCAAAATAGGTTTGTGACATCACTCAAATTGAAACAATGGCCAGTTCCATCTGATCTAGTACGAGTCTTTAAACCATGGCTTACATGATTGCTTACTAGCTATTATACCAAGGATGTCATAGAGTGAGAAAATGTTCATAGGACTTTAGAGACTTGCAACTTAGGCCAAAGAACACACAAGTGAGGAGGAGGGAGTGATTTGATATTAGTGGTAGTATGAAGGTTAAGGGTAGGCTGTAGACCTAGAATGGACCTTAGTATGGATTTTTCGATACTCCGACTTTTGTAGAATATTGATCTAGATAGTGCAAAATGGTGGAAAATGATTCATATAACCGACTCCACTTGGTGGCAATAAGGCTTGGTTGTTGTTGTTGAAGAAATTTGTTTGTACTTTGGGGACTTTATTTTTAGTGGCTCGGTATACCCTCAGTTTAGTTGTCAAATTTATTTCACAATGCTATGCTTTTGAGGGTGAAGAAAAGATCGTTGGATTATGCTTGTTATCCATTTGTTTTTTGGATGATTTAACACTCACAATGTTATGGTTTTGATCAAAATCAAGAAAATGAGAGAAAAATCTAAATTTGATCTTGAGCATTTGATCTGAATTTGATCTTGAGCATTTGCCTATATTTTCATGTAAAAAAAAAAAAAAAAAACAAAGTTTAGAAGTTTCATGGATATTGTTAATGGTTATTTTAGTCTTTTAGTATTAGTATCGTGTTAGTGTTATGTCAATAAATGAGAGTTAGTAAGGGTATTATGGTCATAGAATGTATTTGATATGTATTATAAATAGAGGGAGAGAGACCTAGCGTTGTGTTAGATTATTCATTTAATAAAAAATCTCAACATGGTATCAGAGCATGAATCAACCTAAACCCTACCACCAAACCAAACTCAATCATCGCTAGAAAACACCCTCCTGTTGCTGCATTTCTTAGGAGCACTACAACCTTTATTTCACAAACCAACCAGATAGCCAAAGACAGAACCCTTTGAATTATAACCCTGCAATATCCCATCATCGAAAACCTCCCCATGCGCCAGCCAACTGCCGGCAGTCCTGACCCCATGTGTTGGCACATGAGAGAGTTTCTGGCTATCTTTTTTCTAATTTTTTCCTCCATAATGTTCTGATTCCTTCTATAGACCAAAGTATCACGCTATTTGGCTTTTTTTTTTTGCCCAAAGATCCAATCCTTTTCGTCCGTGCACTCATGGTAATTCGCTAGACGTTGTTCGACATTAGTAAAGGCAATTGGTGAGTCTCTTGGAGCAGTGGCAGTGTTCATTAGCTGATTTTGTGAGGCTGTGGCAGTGTTATATCAGTTTGTTGGTGACTTGTCCATGATAGTTTCGGTGGTTCACCTCATTCATGGTTGTCTTGGTTAGTTTGATTGTTCCTCTTGTTTGTCAATGGTCTGGTTTGTGAGTGTTGGGATGGAGTCTATGAATCTCAAAAACATGTTTCCTTCATCGCTGCTGCAGATAACAACCAAAAAGTTGGATTGAAAGAATTATGTTCAGTGGCTAAGGCTGTTAGGGTTTATTTAGCTGGATTAGGAAAAATTGACCACTTGTTCCAATTGGTCCTCCTAACGAGAAGAGAAAAGAAGTCCATTCTCAAGAAGGTGCTTTGATTGTTTCCCTTTTATGGAACTCGATGGAACCCTAAGATTGCATGGATGTGCATGCATCTAGAAACATGCAAGGAGATTTGGGATTATACCAAGCTTTTGTACTTAGTAACATTACACGTATGTATGATTTATTCCAAGAGTACTTTTAGTTATAGCAGGAAGATAGGAGCATTGTTGAGTATTTTGGAGAGATGAAACGTATTTGTGAGGAGCTTAACATTGTGCAATCTATAACCACCGATTTACATAAGATGCAAAAGCAGAGAGGGCAGATGATAGTTCTTCAAATTTTAGTAGGTTTGAAACCCAAGTTCAAGGCAGTCCGGTCCTAGATAGTAGTGCAGAGTTGCCATCATTTTCCAATGTTTATTCTCGCGTCCTTCATACTTCTTCACCACACATTATCTTGCTTGTGCATCTAGCTTTAAGAGGACAATCTTTGCCATGCACGGTGATTCTAGTTTTCAACCAAGTAGCTGCAAAAGTTATTGAGGTGGATAGAGTGGCAGTGGCGGAAAAGATGGATGACCTAGAGTCACTCCTCTCAAGTGTGCTCATTGTAGAGGAGTTGTTCATACTATTGAACAGTGTTGGGATCTTCGTGGTAAACCTTCACTTGTTGCAATGTAGCCACCACAGAATCCACACCTTTAGGGCTAGGTGGGGAGCAACGTACCATATCTATGTCAGAGAAGAATGTTTCAAGTTTTAGCAATGTCAAGTGTCATAGCAAGCTTAACTTCCAATTGCTCCCTTGCCCAAACAGGTAACCCCACAATTTGCCTGTCATCCAGTATTTCTCGTCCTAGTCCTTTGGTTATAGACTTTATTGCCACCAATCATACCATAGGTATACCTAATTTCTTCTCTGCCCTCTAGTATCCTGAAAACTTACCTCATGTTATTCTTGCTGATGGATCCACCATAGTTGTTAAGGGAATTAGGACTGTAAATCGTACTTCCTCAATTTCTCTTCCTTATGTTTTATATATTCCCAAGTTTCCTTTCAATCTTAAGTCAGTTAGCAAGATTACTAAATCCATGAATTGTTTAGTAACATTCTTCCTTGATTCTATGGTCATTTTGAATTTGAAGATGAGGAATACGATTGGCGAAGGGAATGAAGCTGGTGGACTTTATCACATTGAGCAGTTATCTCCTTTTACTACTTGCACTCCTGTTGCTGCACCTCTCCAGATTCATTGTCACCTTGATCATTCTTCCTTGGAAAAGTTGAAAGGTCTAGTTCTTGATATGTGTTTTGTGTCTAGTCTTGATTGTGAGTCGTGTAAGTTGGGAAAGCATCATTGTGTCTTTTCTGCTTCTTGACTCAAAAAATAGGAGCAAGCCCCTTCATGTTAGTCCATTATGATGTTTGGTGTCCTAGTTGAGTTATGTCCAAGTTGGGTTCTTGATACTTTGTAACCTTTGTGGATGATTATTCAAGGATGACTTGGCTATATTTAATGAAAGATCGTCGTGAGTTATTTCATATATTTTGTGCCCTTTGTTCTGAAATAAACACTCAATTTGGTTTGCCAGTTCAAATACTTCAGAGTGACAATGCTAAAGAGTATTTCAATACTCAACTCACTACTTATATGACTTAGTTTGGTATTATTCATCAATCATCCTATGCTTACACTCCTCAACAAAATGGGGTTGCAGAGAGAAAAAATAAACATATCCTTGGAATCTCTTGCACCTTACTTTATCAAATGCATGTACCTAAAGTGCTTTGGAGTGATGCTGTACTTACTTCTTTCTATCTTATCAACAGGATGCATCCTTTGTTCTTATTGATAAAATTCCCTACTTCATTCTCTTTCATAATTGACCCCTGTTCTCTCTTCCTTATATATTCGGGTGTGGGTCCTTTGTTCATCAACTGACTCCCGGGGTAGATAAGTTGGATCGCTGTGCTATAAAATGTGTCTTTCTGAGCATGCAATTAAAAAGGATATCATTTTTGTAATCCTACTCTGCATTGCTTCTTTGTTTCATCCAATTTTTGAGTTTACACCATACTACACTCAGTCCCTTACTATTTTTGATTTCAATGAGTCTCTTCCTCTACCTAATCTTCCAAATTTTAGTTTGTTGTCTTTTATCAATCGTCCACCTATGTCTCCATGTAGTTTGAGTCCTTCTCATTGTCTCAATTGTCCTAATTTGTAGGTGTATTCACGACGGTGGCTTTAAAGAAGGGAGCCCCCTCTAGCTTCTACTTTGATGCCTTTGGTTTCCCCATTTGATGATCATATTTCCCACGATGTTGATTCTCCCATTGCTGTCCCGAAAGGTAAATGCACATGTCTTCAACATCCCATCTCCAACTTTATATCCTATGACTTCTTATCACCCTTTTATTATTGTTTTGCTATTACTCTATCATTTGTTACTCTTCCTAAATGTTTTTCTGAAGCCTTAGCCCACTCTCGGTGGAGGAATGCAATGGTTGAAGAGATGAATACTTTATAGGACAATGGTACTTCGGAATTGGTATCTTTTCCTCTTGACAAATCTGTGGTTGGTTTTTGCTGGTATATACTTCAAAAGTCAACCCTGATGGTTCTATCGCTCATCTAGAGGCATGTCTTGTTGCTAAGGGGTAGGTATATGGTTTGGATTACTATGACACCTTTTTTTCATCGGTTACCAAACTTACATCAGTATGTCTCTTCATTTCTTTAGCCACCACTTGTCATTGGACTTTGCATTAGTTAGATGTGAAGCATGCCTTCTTGTATGGTGTTCTTGAGGAGGAGGTCTATATGGAGCAACCACTTGGGTTTGTTGCTTAGGCTGCGTCAGGCTTAGTTTGTTGGCTCAAGAAGGCATTATATGGTTTCAAATAATTTCCTAGAGCATGGTTTGGTCAATTCAATGTTGTAGGACTTGAGTTTGGCCTTTGATGGTGTGCATTTGATCACTTTGTGTTTTATCACCATACTTCATTAGGTAGGATCCTCCTTATTGTGTATGTGGATGATATTATAATCACAGGTCATGATGATCAAGGTATTCAGAGCTTAAAACATTTTTTATGGACTAAGTTTCAAACCAAAGATTTGGGACCATTGGAATGCTTTTCGGATATAGAAGTATCCAGATCTTTTATGGTAACTATTTTGTCACAAAGGAAGTATGTTCTTGATCTTTTGGATGAGACTAGGCTGTTAGGATTTAAACTCGTTGATACACCCATGGATCCTAATAGCAACATAGTGCTAGATATAGGCGATATGTTGCCTAATCATGGACAATACTGGAAACTTGTTGGTAAGTGAATTATCTGTCACTCGGCTGGACATATCTTTTGCAACAAATGTTGTGAGTCAATTTTTGAATTCTCCAAGGACAAGGCATTGGGACGTAGTAATTAATGTCTTGAGACATCTCAAACGTGCATCTATGAGAGGTCTTTTATATCAAGATCAGGGTCGCACTTATATTCAGGGTTATGCTGAATTACTGATGCAGATTGGGCCGGATCACCTTCAGATAGAAGATCCACAATTGGGTACTATATCTTTGTTGGTGGTAATTTGGTTTCCTAGAAGAGTAAGAAACAAAAGAAGCAAACTTTAGAGGCCAGGTCAAGCGCTGAGTCAGAATATAGGGCCATGGCTCACACTACATGCAAGCTTGTTTGGCTGAAAAACATGCTGAAGAATTGGGCTTTCCACATTCTCAGCCTATGGAGTTGAAATGGGATAATCAAGCTGCTCTTCATACTGCCTCTAACCCATTTTTTCCATGAGCAAACAAAACACATTGAAGTTGATTGCCACTTTGTTTGGGAGAAACTTGCGCACAAGCTTATTACCACCACTTAAGTAAGGTCCGATATGCAGCTCACTGATTTGTATACCAAAGCTTTGTGGGGTGTTCGTGTTAAATTTATTTGTAACAAGCTTGGAGCATACGATATCTATGCTCTAGCTTGAGGGGGAGTATTAATGATAATTTACTTATTTTAGTCTTTTAGTATTATTAGCTTGTTGGTGTTCTGTTAATAAGTGAGAATTAGTAAGGATATTATGGTCACTAGAATATATTTGATATATATTATTAATAGATGGAGAGACTTATCATTGTGTTATTCATTGAAGAAAAATATCAATAGATATCAATACTGTAGAAGTAATTTTAAGTAATATGTTGCAATAACACACTTTGCGCGGTGATTGAGTTCACCTTGTTGTCTTGCTCTTGGCATATAATTTAGGGAAAGCTGCACATTATATCATCTTGGGGTAGCGTAGGGACTCAAATTGAGTTCAGCTAAGCTGGGGCTCTGTAGTTGACTGTTTGGGCCTGGATGGAAGAAGCAGAGGTTTAACTGTCTATCTGGTCTTGGCTTGTAAAACAATTGTGCTTGGCTTATATATATATATATATATATATATATATATATATATATATATTTATATTTATTTATTTTTGGGCAAAAAGGGAATTTATTAATAGGGCACCTAAGGGGTATGACCCATTTACAAGCAGTAGAGGATATAAATAAAAATTGAGAACAATCAACAGTATGCCAGTATATCCAAGAGATAGAAAATTAAATGAGTGTTCAATATGTACTGCCCACTAAACCAGGAAGAAAGTGTAGAAAGTCATCTATCCTTGAGGATTGTCGGAGAATTAGAAGTTCCTTCATGAGCTCTAACATTTACTCTCTCCACATAATACAAAAGATGGTGAGAGGGATCGAGGACAAGCCTTTTTTCCTTTCTCTATTTGCAGAACTACCCTTCCAAGTCAGTTTCCTTCCCATAAACTCAGCAATGACCCAATGCTGGCCCAAAATAGCAGTGGCCAGATCTGTAAAACTCTGGTCTAAGGGCAGTGGAGCATAAGGTGGTCAGCAGCTTCAGCATCAATTTTGAAGAGAATGCATCTGTAACCATGGTCTTAAACTTCCACGAAATTCTTGAATTTCGTTGAAATTTCTGCTTTCCATCACCTTCGAAATTGAAATGGCAGCTGATTTCTGTTTGACAAAATTTCCATTGAAATTTCAATGAATCATCCAAAATGTATCGAAATCTTGAAAATTTTAGTAGAACTTGTCAAAATTTTTACTACAAAATGAATTTTACTTGGAATTCAAATGTGAGATCTAAACACAAAGTGAAAAATTTCTCTTAATTTATTAATTAATTAATTTTTTATCATTTTATTGTGACAGTTAGATTGCCACTTTTACCTAAAAGCTTTAGCTATTAGGTTATGAGCCAACAATGTGTATCAAGCTTTCACGCTCCTCCGCACGTGCAACCCAAAAGCACATGGAGAAAGCAACTGATAAATAACACCCATTACAGTGGTTAATCCTAGATCTATGGAATTCTGGAACCTAGTGGTCAAAAGAGTGTCCAAGAGGTTGGATGGTTGGAAGGGGGCACTCTTTCCCCTTCTGTAGCAGAATCAACCTTATTCAGGCTTGTTTATCTAGCATTCCCTCTTATATATATATATATATTGTTAGCAAAAGAAATTCATTAATCGGAAGAGAATTTATGAGGGGGAAGAAAAGGCATCTCTTAAAAAAAATCTGAAACAAACCAGAGAAAAAACTAAATCATAAAAAAACAGAAATCAAACCAACCAATTCCTCCAATCCCTATTTAAATCCTGAAAGCTAGCTTCCCTAAAATTCCAAACCCAATACACCATAAAGAAGTCAAGAACTGAATCTTTTTCACACCAAACACAAATTCAACTTATTCTTGGAAAAAATCCCCGCATTATGTTCCAACCAAAGATTCCATAAAACTGCATACTTACTGCACTTCTGTAAAGCTGTCCTTTCCTTCTTCCAAAGCCCGCAAAAGGAATGATTAACAAATCTTCCAGGGCAGACATAACTCTCTTCCATAACATGAACAATTTATTCCAAATCCTCCATGCAAAATCACAATGCAAAAAGAGGTGTAAGGCTGTTTCGGAATTCCTATAATCTAGAGAGACAGCCTTCAAGTAAACGCTTTAATAATTCGGGGGAAATTTAGCCTTCTAAATAACTGAATAAAGAGGAAAGGGATACTTTGAATATGCCAAAAATTCAAAGAATGATTTACAAGAAAACACCTTTGAATGATCCAAACACCAAGAACGAACATCCCTACCCGAGGATAATTTGTAATAGTTCAATATAGACAACAAAGAAGACAACTCCACCATTTCCCTATCTTTCAAAGTTCTCCTAAAATGAAGATTCCAAGAGATTGGAAAGCCCCTCACATTATCCACAAAGAAGTAATAACTCTATTTGGCTTAAAGCACAATCTAGAAAGATGTGGAAAAGAAAGGGAGAAAGAATCATTCCCAAGGCATGGGTCTTTCCATAAACGAATCTAGGATCCCTTGCCCACTACAAATTTAGTGTGATGGGTAAAAATAGAGTAAATATGGGAAATAGACCTCCACAGACTCCCTATAGAAGATCTCAAGCTAGCATTGGTACCCCATCCATTCTCATCCAACCCAAACTTACTTCAAATAACTCTAAGCCATAGGGAAGTATCTTCCATGGGGAAGTAGCACAACCATTTAGCTAAAAGAGCAGTGTTTTTAGACACCAAGTTACCAAGACCTAACTCCCCCTTCTTTTTAGACTTACTAACCTCCGCCCAATTTACTAAATGGTCCCTACGACCCTCCAAACCATACCATAAAAAAAATACCTTATAATTCTCTCTAGCTTACTCATGACTCCCACTAGAATTCTAAAAATAGATAAAAAAATACAAAGGGATACTAGAGAGACTAGCCTGGATAACTTTATTCTACCGCCAAAAGAGAAAAGGGCATCCTTCCAAATGTCTAAACGAAAGATTATGATCTTTAATAAAGAAAATGGTATCATCAGCAAATTGAAGATGAGAGACTACCATCCCCTCATTCCTCGCACCTAATCTTTTAAACAACCCTATGTAAACAAACCTATCCACCATCCTTCTTAAAACATTAGCTATAAGTACAAACAAAAAGGGGGATAACAGGTCACCTTGTCTAATGCCCCTCAAACCAGTAAACCAAGATTTAGGTTCATGTTAACAAAAACTGAAAACCACACATTAAACTAACAGCCCCTAATCCACCTACGTCATCGCTCCCCAAAACCCTTCTTCATGAAAACCTTATCCAGGATACTCCAACTCACTTTGTTACAAGATTTCTTGAAATCTAATTTTAAAACAAACCCCCTCTTCTTATTTCTACGCATGTCCTCCACCACCTCATTAGCCACCAGGATAGCATCCACTATTTGTCTCCCCCCAAAGGCACTCTAGGCTCTAGAGATAGAATCATTGAGCACCGCACTCAACCCATTAGCTAAGACTTTAGAGATAATCATATACACATTAGAGACAGACTAATAGGTCTAAAATCCACCACCTCAGGAGATCTAGCTTTCTTAGGCACTAAAGCTATAAAGTTAGAGTTGATACTCTTGCTTAAAATCTCATTCCCATAAAACTAATTGAAAACTTCCATTAATCAGCCGTAACTATCTCCAAACAATCTTGAAAGAATGCCATGTTAAACCCATTCGGACCCGGAGCCTTATCTCTATTCTTCCTGAAAACCACCCCTCTTACTTCCTTTTCATCAAAAGGTCTCTCAAGCCAAAGTAATTGATCAACAAAGATAGGATCCCAATCTAAACCTTCAATCATAGGTCTATTAAGACTACCCTCTAAATACAAATTGTGAAGGTAAGTAATAATGGAAGAAATCAAACGCTAGTCATTAGTATTCCTCCCATCCCCCAACTACAACGCCCTAATCAAATTCTTCTTCCTCTTACTTCCGTTGGCTAATCTATGGAAAAATGGAATTGCAATCATTGTGTTTCACCCACTTCAATTTTGTCTTTTGTCTCCAACTCCTCATTTCCTAAAAGCTTAACTCTTCCAACTCATTTTTAATAGAGACTCTTCTAGCCTCCTCATTGTCTGACAGCATTACCTCCTCCTTTGTATCTAGACACTGCAACTCACAAAAGACTAAATTTTGTAAGCCTAACATCATCAAACTCCCCCTTATTCCAAACTTTCAGTTTTTCCTTTAGGCTTTTTAACTTCCTCATGAATCTAAACCCATCCCAACCTCTCTTTAGATACTCTCCCCACAAATGCCTAACCAAAGGCTTAAAAGCTGCATGGTTAAGCCACATTTTCTCAAACTTGAAAGGTGTAGGACCCCATGATACCTTACTAGACTCCAAAAAAATAAGTGATCGGAAATTGTCTCATGAAGATGTATGAGATAGATTAGGAAACTCATCCTCCCACCCACTATATAACAAAAATCTATCTAATATACTAGCTCATAATTGACCAAGTGAACAAAGCATTATCCAAAGGAAGATCTCTCAACTCATAATCCCTAATTAAAGAGTCAAACTTGAGCATACTCGTTGTAGTTCTACTCCCTCCCTTCTTCTCTCTAGAAAATCTAATGCATTTAAATCACCTCCCATGATCCACCTAGGGTAGAAAAAGCCAAAAATAGAGCTGAACTCTTCCCAAAATAAGTTCCTCAAGGTAGGCCTAGAAGGATGGTAAACTAAAAAGACCTATCACTGACACCTCCCTCTAAAATCAAATAAATCTGACAGAGAAAAAAACCCTGTCCAAGGTATCCAATTTTGAAATAAAACGCGAATCCCATAAGACAAGAATGCCCCCTGATGCACCTCTTGAAGGCAAGAATTCCCATTCTCTATAACGGCCACCCCAAATAGTCTTCACCAAAACCCCCATCTATCAATTCCAATTTACTTTCTTGGATAAGTACAATATCGGGCGAGCTCTTATCCAATACCTTCTTAATCAAACTCCTCTTCCTCTAACTCCTTAATCCTCTCACATTCCAACTGAATATCTTCATAATCTAATGTGTTTACCGCTCTTCCCAACTCCTTTCCCACCCCCATAATTGATCGATGACTTTAAGTTATTTAACTCCTAGACTTTCTTCTTTCTTCTCTTGTATGTGTTGGAATTGGTGTATGCCCAAAAAGGGGGGTGAATTGAAAATTTAAAAACTTCTTGCTAGGTTTAATCAGATATCAGTAATACACAACCTAGGGTTTTTCTAATCATATACCAATTGTATAGATAATGATATGTGTAAATTAAATCATGCGCAGCATTCACAATATATTAAATATGACATACATGTGCAGGAATATAAAGTGTTGGAAATTAAAGTAGACACACGATATGTTATCGGGTTTCGGCCAATACTGCCTACGTCCCCGTCTCAGCTCGCAAGCCCGAGGATTCCACTAATGCTCACTTAACGGGTGGAGCGGCACCGATTACAACACCAGGTCAAATTACTAGGGCTGACCTCAACCTTTACAATCTGATCCTTACGGGCTAGATTAATACCCCCTCAGGCCACACATGGAATACAACAAATCAATATAAATTTTTGTGTACAAATAAAGATGCTTCTAACACAAGAAGATTTGTACCGATACGTACAAGTAATAACCAATGCACTTCAATATGATAGGAAATATAAGCTCAGTGAAGATATATGAAACTACTCTCAATATAATGTCAATATGCAATCAAAGTGTGAGAGTGAGTTTAGCAAAGTTTCTTTGAAACAATATATATAGATATATCAACCACAAATAAGGTTTCAAAGATTTTCAAGAGTATAATCAAATATCTCAAAAAGGATTTCCAAAAGTTTAAGCACAAGAGATATTTAGCAAACAAGCTTGTCAAAAATATTTTCTACAAAACACAAGACAAACTCAATAGTCTTGCAATAAAGATGCAATGACTCACAAGCTTAAGAAGGTTTCCCCAAAAATGAAATTATGAATTAAATCACCGGGGAAGACCTTTTGGCTTACTCTCACAAAAATAAACAATCAATCCACGTATTTGAGAGTATAAGCACGTATAAACAATATGGGGTATCTCACAATACTCTCACCAAAGATGTTTTAGCAAAGGAATGAGAATGGGTGAAGTATATGGGCTTGTATGGAAATGAAAGGCACAAGAAATTTCAGAGAAATTTTTTGCTAATGATTTTCCTAATCCATGCTTAATCTTTCCAAATGAAGGAGTATATATAGACATACTCAAAATTATAACCGTTAGGGACTCATTCGGTATTTTTGAAAAAGTTTAAGTATGGTTAATAAAAAATAAGCCCTATTTTACGTCGGTAAAAATTGGACAACCCGAGAGTTTCGGTCGACCACTTTAGGAGCTTCAGTCGACCAATTGAGAATATGGTCGATTGTATTCGGACGATTTTGAACCGTTTGAGGTTCGGTCGACCAACAAAGAGGATGGTCGGCTACTCATACAGTTCGGTCGACCGTGGCCAAAGAGAACTAAAAATTTGGTCGACCGAGTGTATGGGGTGTTAGGCACGTGACAGTTCGGTCGACCGAGGACACTGTGTTCAAAACTGAACGATCGACCGTATGAAGTCAAAATGTTGACTTCTGTATGGTTTGGTGGACCGTATCATTCATATTGCACAAGTTCGGTCGACCGAGGCTTAATATCCTCAGCCAATAGTGGTTCGGTCGACTAGCATAGTATAGCTAGACTACTTTGGTCGACCGAGGCCCTTTTAATGGTCATTTTAGGACCTGATTTTTATTTGAAGTCATCCCTGTTCACATAAGTATAACTTCCGAGTTATAGGGGACTTTTCATGTGATGTTTAGGGACCTAAAGTCAATCTATGGTCATTGAGCTTATCTGTCATATCATGCATGCAATGCATTAATTATTACAAACCATGATTATTACAGATTCAAAGAAAGATAGAATGAAATACAATACAACTTGAAATAAACAAGAAACTTCATGCTCTGCTCCTCTGCAAATTCATGGATTGCGCCAAATGGTGTGCGCATTTAAGTGCTTTTCGGCTTCCATTGCTCATCTATCATCCGTGCTTAGAAAAATAAACCTGTTCAAACACTTAGCACATATATGAGATACTATGGTTTGTCATAATCAAAAGCAAGGATCGGATTCAAAAAGTCAACAGTATGTCCTAGGGCTCAAACCCAACCTAACCACTTTGGCAACCAAGTCAACCAACTCCAAACCCATATCTTCAAGGAGTTGTTGTAGGTCAAAGCAGTCTCTCTCACCTCCTTTAGAGCTAATTCAAGACCCCCCCCTTAGAATGATCATCCTTGTGGCAAAAATTTGTTGGAGAAGGCGTAGGTTTAATAGGGATGGGCAGGATGCCCCCGAAAGAAGATCTTCTTTCCCAGTAAGACTCCCCTTGACATCACAATAAGGAATGACTAACTTAGAAACAAGGTAGGGACTAAGCCCATGGCCAAGGTCAAAAGGCAAGTTGCCCACAACATTTAAAGCATTCACATGATCACAATTGCATTTAGAAAAATTTGTACTTGCTTGTGCAAGATCTGAATTTGAGTGAAGACTAACACTCTCTAGTTGCAGCTAGCTCGATTTCTGATTCTCCTCCTTGTTAGCCTCACCCTCTTGACCTCTTCTAGCTCTTCATCGGGATTTTAGAACAATTGAAACATTCCTTCACCTTCAAGTTCAGCTCTCATTTGATCAACTACAAGCTCCTTCTCGGACTCGCATGTGTTTCCCATATCCTCATCAAAATTGAACATTGAACCCTCTTTCATATAAACTTCAGCATTCAAGTTCGTTGACTCAATATGATCAACTGCTACTGTTTCAACGTGCTTGCCAAAGTCACCATCCTCTTTCTCAATGCAATCTGTCATAGGTTCTCCCAAAAGCAAACACTCCTATGAAATCATCTGAGCCACCTCTTCTTGATTCTCTAGTAAACATTCCACCCTTTCAAAACTAGGCCTAGTATATTGCATATTTGAATTTAAGCACTCAGCATTTGGGCCTTTTTCCTTAATGACCCAAACAACTTTCATCTTTCTTTGCTTAATACAGCCCTTGTGATTGTGCAAGGTAATCCTTTCTGAATTCGTCTTTGGCTTAAAGCTTTTTTTGACTACACGGGCAATAGGGTGAGAGTATCTGGAGCACATTTATCTTAATGGTTGCCTCTGAATTGATGCTCATTGAACTATATTCCAGACATCTCCGCCTGACTCTTTTAGTAGGAAGTGCAATAGTGGTTGGAAAAAAAACCAGCAAAGCTTAGAGCAGGTTCCTCCACCCCTTTTTTTGATCACCCTCCGAATGCAGTCAACAGATAGAAACTTGTTGTTGCCTTTTGCCAAGCAAATGAATCTACCCCTACCATTTTCATGAAGCTTCAAATCCACACTAGTCCCTGTGTTGCCGAATCTTATTCCTTGTTGTCCCAACATTAACCTTGCAAATCACTCCCAACATCTCCAGGATCCAGACCAGTTCTTCCTTCACCAGCACGATGAATGATACAATTTTATCTGCATATTTTGTAAATTGTAAGTCCCAAAGTCCAGCTGAACCATTGAAAACACTTTCCTCTCAATTATGAGGGAAGTGAATTCTCCGATCCTTGATTCGAGCATTTGTTGGGCCTTAGGCAATCCAAAAAAATTTAGAGGGATGGATAAGAGAGGACCAAATTGAATAATATAATGAGGGAAAGAAGTTATGCGAGGTTAGGGTTCAACTTGCTACTTGTTAGGTGACCGAGAACTCGAGAAGTCATCGCAAGGGGTTGGGAAGGTGTAATCAATTGTCAAGGAAAGGAAAGGAAACGATTGTCAGGGAGAGGTAACGATCGTCGCAAGGCATCAAGAAGGGAGTTGTAGTTGAGATAAGTGGTCAAAGTGAGAAGTCGAACATCAAGAGAGGTATACCATCATCTCGGGGGCCTAAGCCATTGCTAGTTTTCAGTTTCGAACTCAGCAAGGTTGTCAAAGGAAGCTAGATGATGAAACTAATTGGAGTCAAGGCTATGGTTCATGAATTGGAATAACTATTGTCGGCGAGGGAGGCTTAGGAAGGGGGCTAGGAGGAGACAGGAGGAAGAAGGCTGCCATGCTCGAGTGCTTGAAGGGAGACAATCTCACTGAGAGGGACCCCTCGACTCTTTGTCATCTCCCTCTCTTTTTCCTAGCATTCCCTTATATTATTTGTCCATTTTTAAAATTCCAATGAAGATTGCAAATAAGATTGAGAAAATAATGAGAGATTTCATATGGTCAAGAGTTGGGGGTTTTCATGATCATTTAGTTAGGTAGGAGGAGGCCTGCATGTCTAAAATGGAGGGAGGGTTCGGTCTTGGAAATTTGGTGTCTAAAATCATTGCTCTCCTAGCTAAATGTTTATGGTGTTTTCTTTTAGAAGATCATTCCCTTTGGGATAAAGTGATTAGATGTAACCATGCGTTGGCTGTGAACGGGTGAGATACTATTGTTAGTTTGCAATGTTCTTCGCAGAGTCCGTGGAGATCTATTTCTCAGATTTATCCTTTACTCCTCACATCAATTTTGTCATGGGGAGGGGTTATCGGATTCGTTTTTGGAAAGATTCATGGGTAGGGAATGATGTTCCATCCACATCTTAACCTTGCCTCTTCTGATTGAGCTTAGGGCAAGATAGCATGATTTATTTCATTGTGGTTGATTTGGTTAGCCCTTTGGTTTCTTGGAACTTTCATTTTAGAAGATCTTTAAACAATAGAGAGATGATGAAACTCTACTCCTTGTTGTTATTGAACAATTTTTATCTTTCTTCGGACAGGATACTCGGTCTTGGGCTTTAGATCATTCAGGGGTATGTTCTTGCAATTTTTAATTTTTTTAATTTTTTTAATTTTTTTTGAGTTTTTGATTCTTTACTCTTAACACCTTTATTCTCATGTATTTGGAAGGGCCAAAGCCCCCAAAGATTATGGCTTTCATTTGGCTGATTGTGCTTAATGGAATCAATACTAATAATCTTTTTGCAAATCAAGAGATCCTTGAAGGCTTTATCACGAGAGGTTTGTGTGCTTTGTTATTTGAATTCTGAGTCGGCTCCTCATTTGTTTTTACACTGATTTTTCTTGGAGCATCTGGAATAAATTATTTGGCGTGTTGGGAGAGGCTTGGGTTTGTCTAGCATTGAATGTTAGCTATCTCATTTGAGGGTTTTGGAAGAAGGAAGGATAGGGCTTCTCTATGGAAATTTGGAATATTTGCAGTGCTGTGGGGTTTATGGTTGGAGCGCAGTGCACGGATTTTTCAGGAAAAAATGGAATAGGCAGCTGGTTTGGGAGAAGATTCATTATTTGGCCTCTTAATGGTGCATTGGCTCTGGATGCTTTAAGGGAGCAAGCTTTTCCGAAATTCAACGAGATTTGAGTAATTTTCACTTTGATATTTCAGAGTATTTTTTTTTTGTTTTTTTAGTTCCTTTTTTTCTGGATTTTTCCAGAATTTTGATGCGAGATGTTTTATTCTCCTCTTTGTAAATTCTTCTCTTTCTAATTAAATCTCCTCTTTTGCTATAAAAAGAAGCAACACCCATTATAGGGAATATAAGAATTTTTAAACACCACACAATAAATGTGGGCAACGAGACTAGAACCCAGGATCTCCTAGAAGCCATAGCTTTGATACCATGTTAGATTACCTCTTTTACTAAAGAGCTTAAGCTATTAAATTGTGGGCCAACAATGTATATCAAGCTTTAACAAAAAATCAGAGATTATTACAAGGTCTTTTGAAATTATATGAAAAATTAAACTTAGATATTAGCAACAACATTTAATTTAAATATTTACATCTAAATTATATTTATTTGTATAACAAAAACATTTAACTAATTTATAAATTTCTTTTATATTAACTGAATATGTTTAGTACAAATATTATATTATAGCTACTGCACCTCATACACAGTAATACAGTGTACCTCTTATGGAGGTATTTAACTTATAATATACTAGTTCTAAAACTTGCATTATTCTATCTATTGACCATTTCTTGAATTTCATTAAAGAATTCCATGCTACAATTTTAATTTCCTTCATTTTGTAAAATTGAAATTGAAATCAAAATTTCAGTACTTTTGAAGCTTCGAAATTTAATCGAACAAATTTAAGACCATGTCTGTAACCAAGGTGAAACCCCTTCTCCAAAGATTATTGAGTTTTAAGAATCTTCCCTGTTTCTGCCTCTATGGCACCATCCGCTGCAATAAATTTCCATGATCCTTGATGAGGATAGTGTAAAGAAAATGTGCTCCACACAGTCTCTTTTGAGATCTATTATCTCATCGATAGAGACAGGACTATTGGATGGAGCTGATGTGGATTATAATGGTACCCTCTTTTCCTTAGAAAATGAGCTAGGGTCGTGGATGAATGAAGTTGGGCCATTCACACCCTTTACCTTTATTATCATTTGGTATGCAATGCTACTCTTTTGTTTGCAAGATGTATTTTTACAGTGCATGTACAAGTGTATGTCTAAATAATAAACCCTGTGCATGTTAGCCATAAATGGAGTCAATTT
The DNA here is from genome assembly GCF_029873635.1 of Malania oleifera. Lineage (NCBI taxonomy): Eukaryota > Viridiplantae > Streptophyta > Magnoliopsida > Santalales > Ximeniaceae > Malania > Malania oleifera. Next base: position 8,473,786 of record NC_080425.1, on the reverse strand, counting down.
GTCATTAGAATGGACAGGATCTGCAACTTACAGTCTAAAGTATGTGTGGACTTGCACCTTGGTCATAAAGGAATCTTTCGTTTTTCATTTCATTACAATCTGCATTGTTGTTGTTGCAATGACAATGACGACCACTTCCTCCCTATTACTATTATTATTGAATAATAATAACAACAACAACAACAGCAACAAGAATAATAAAATTGTTAATACTACCAACGGGAGCTTGTAAAAAGTTCTGAATCTATTATTTTTAAATTTTTATTGCTCTGATTACCCCATTCACTGTAACTTTGTCTTGAACATGTAATGGCACTTGCTATTTGTGAAAAACTGAAAATTATATCAATTAAGAAGCTGTTAGCTTTGCAGGCTGCTGTACTAGCTGTGCTGTTCGTGTAAAATCTGGGCAAATAAGACAGCCTGAAGCCCTAGGGATATCTGCTGAATTGAAATCCAAGGCATGTATTATTCACATATTAGAGGAATCTAATTTCTTGTTAAATTGTATGTTTTGCCAGAGGCTGAGTTTGGTATGTTTCTCACATGGTGCTAAAGTTGCGTGCTTGTAATCAACTTGGCAGTTTTTCTTTTTTAGGTTCGGTTTTTATCTTTCTAATATATCATGGATCATGGCTAGAGGATTAATATTGATTCATGAGAGAAGACAGCGTTAAGCTTAAGATTGCATGCTTATTGCAATACCTGGCCTAATTTTGGTTTACGTAATGAGAGGTGTAATTCGTAGATTATTTTGTGCTCTCTGACAGATGCAAATTCTTAATTGATGGGGCAATATACAGAGACACACGTGCACACACGCAGGTCATTGAAATGACCCTTTACTCCATAGCTATCCCACACCACCTGAGTGCAGCAAATATCGTCTTGTTAAACAAGGAAAATAGCTGGTTGTCCCGGAAATGCATTGAGGTGAACTGCTGGACATTTAAGTGCTGCTTAATTTCTTTTGTTCAAATTTTATTCACTAGCTTTTTCTACCTAAACTACAGAAATTTACATGCAGGAAATTTATTATTCTTTTCTTCTTCTTTTTTTTTTTTTTCAATTTTTTGATAACAAAAATGGAATTTTTTAAAATGGGATTTCATTTGAAAGTATGATGACACTGTAAATAAAAAACTAGTGCGGATAACTGCCAAACACCACAGCTTACACCAGTATATTGCAGAATATAGAATGGAGAAGATTGCATTTAACAGAAGTCAGCGAAACTAGTTTTGTATTGTTATACACCTCCTCATAGATGCTTTTAGTGAATTTGAAATAATAAAAATAAATAAATAAAGGAGTGATGTTTGATTTAAGTTGTCTGAAATTATGGATGATTGTAAGTACAAATCATCTACAGTTCATGTATAGTAGTTGAGAAAAAGGCTTAGTTGTTGCTGTTGTTGTTATTGTTAGCATGTTGAAAAGCTTGTAAAAATCTATGTTTATTTGCTCTGCAATGCAGGGATATGCACTTCTATGTGTGGGCTTCCCATCTTCTGATATTGAAGTAGAAACACAAGATGAGGATGAGGTAATGTATCTAGACTTACAACTAATAAATTGGAAAATAGTTGGTAATAGAATGTTTGATGGGATGGCATCATTACACTATGGTATAAATAGTATTTGAAATGAGTTCATTCTGTCCTTAATGACAAATGAACATATCATAGATGGTTACCCGGAGGTCTTGGGCTCTAGTCTCGTTGTCGGCGTTTATTATGTTGTGTTTAAAAAAATTGTTGCAGTCCCTGTAATGGGTGTATCTATTGTGTGTTTATCTCTCCTCTCGTTGTTGGCTGCATGTGCGGGAGAGTGTTAGAGCTTGATATACATTGCTGGCCCGCAACCTAATAGCTTAAGCTTTTATGTAAAGTGGTAATCTAATGAAATCGTTGCAGTTTTCTACCATCATTTGTATTGGTGCTCTATATTACATTTTGGTTGCCTGAAGGTATTTTTCATTGTATACCTTCATGGAAGATCATAGTTACATGAAGCAAAAGTGGGCATGAGTGCAGGGAAGTATCGAGATCTATAAAAGTGGAAGGTTAGAAACCTCAATGTAAATTATATATGGTATTAGAAAAAATGTTTATAAAACCATGAATATAAACTAGAATATGAGTTCAATAAGTTCTTGAAAAGAAATATGTTTATTTGCAACATATAGACAAATGTTGCTACTTAAATATAATGTTGGATGATAGGAATACTCTAGAATAAAGGCATAATTGTACTTGTTCCATTACTATAAATATGGTGGCATTGTGTGAGATTTTCTGGTCCTTGGATGCGTGCACACATACATAGACACTTTCTCAAAGTATTCCTTATTCCAAATATTAGGTTCAAAATTCAGCTTGGTACCAAAGCCAATCCATAGGAAAACACATCAGAGATCATTCAGAGAGTGTTCTGACTTCTATTTCACCAGGTTTTGCTATTTTTCTTTGATTTTTTCAGAAATCTGGTCTGGCGAGTTTCAATCTCAGATATGAGGATTTTATTCTGTTTTCTTGTCTTGATCCAACTTAGAACAATGCATCTAGAGGTTCTTCACAATGTTCATATGCTGAGAGCATTTCAATAACCTGTTTGTCAGATTCTCACGTGTTTTTTGCCTTCTACTTTCTTGGGCATGGACATGTCTGAAGTTGGTGTCACTTCACTGATGCTGCAGATATTGGATGAATTTTGTAGGACCTCTTGGAAACAACCACCCTCTTCAGATTAGTCAAGAGAAGTTGAATGGAAGTAATTATTTGGCTTGATCATGAGCTTGTTTGTTTTCGATACAGGGTAGTGGCTTGCATAGTTACCTCACAGGAGCAAGGAAGAAGTTTAAGGAATCTGATCCTAGTTATAGTTAGTTAATTTGACCTAATATTTGTAGAGGTTTTCTACAATTTGATACTGTGCAAAGAATTTGGACTAGGGTGGCTCGGATTCATTCACAGCTTGGTAATGATACTCAGGCTTATGGACTCAAGAAAAAGAAGAAGAAGAAAGGGAGGCTCGTCAAAAGGACATGGCTGTTTCTCAGTATTCTGCAGGGTTGTATTCCCTGTGATAATTACTTGATTATTATCTTGGCCAAAGTGTACTGATGATGTAGCAATGGCATGATAGATAAAGGGCATGGGTATGATTTTCTCGTAAGACTTAATCCTTGTTAATGCAGAATGGAAGTGTGTGGGCTGATGCCATTCGAACATAGGAGATAGACCCTAGAAGGCTAGAATTCTCTAGGAAGGTTGTCTGGAATCCACCAAAGAAATAACATAAAATGAAAAAAAAAAAATATTTAATCAAGATTGGTCTATTTCTTTTGCACCATAGATGCCTTTTTATAGACCCAACTAAACTTGCCCATTATGTAAAACCCTTATTGAATGTTCTTAACCTATATAGTAACCTAGGATGCCATTTGACACTGCTACTAGTTACTGTAATTATTAAGTGTTACTGCGGTGTTATTTATTGGTAAGTGTGAGTTAGTAATGGTAATATGGTCATTGTTATGTACTTGGCATGTAATTAGGCACTCAGTGTAGGATCATAAGCAAGAAGGTAGAAGAAAGTAATAATTGTTAATAAGAACACTGAGAGGAATTTCATTAGTCTTAAACAAAGAGGGTACAAGAACAAGAGGTATGCATGGGACACTTACAAGAGAACTCTTGCAAGAGACTTCTTTGCTCTCACTTGCCCTCCCTAGCTAGAAGCTGAAACTCTCCTTATGTAGATGGGGAGTGAGGGAATATGCCATGGCACCTTGAAATATGCTTGGAATATGCTCCGAAATATTCTTTTTCCTCATCTCCTAACATAAAGCTTACAAAGAAATATTTAAGACTTTCTTTACCTAAAGTAACTTTAGAAAAACAACTTTAGATAAGTTGACACTACAATGACATAGACAACACACGGTAAATGACAATACAATAAAAGTTAAGTTGGTGCTCACGTGATTGCTTCAGAGATCAAATTTTGTTCTGTATTCATCTTCCTCTTCAGTTGGATAGGCTGCCATTATTTCCAAGTCTTCAACTGTCCCATTACTTCCTGTCTGCTCTACATAGTAGAGTGCCAACCTATTTGTTAGGTAGGTGTTGTAAAAATGAGGAAACAGGACAGGGTAATGAGAGTTCTTGGCTCTTCCATCATCTTGGAAATGCACTGGGTTAAACAGATCTTGTGGTAATTTCTCTGGGTCAACATGATTGAATGGAAACCAATCATGCAAGTTTTGGAAACAAGATTGGTGCCAATAATCGTTTAAACATACTCATTAGTTGACTGGACTCGAAGGGTCAGTTGCCTGTGCTTTTTTAAAACTAGTGCATTCTGAAACTCTGAATGGGGTTAGTCGACTAGTCCCGATAGGTCAGTCGCCTGTGCCTATTCTATTTGCATATTTTCAAAGTTAGTAGCACTTTAGTCGTCTGATGAAATATCATCAATCGCCTGACCTTTCAGAAAACTTGTTTTTCAATGTTTTGGTTCCAAACTTAAATTCATACTTTGGAAAACTTAATTTGGACTTTAAGAAAATGTTTCCCATGTATAAAATAGGTCTCTAAGTCCATGATATATCGTAGGAGCTTCAATCATTCAATATTTAAATTTGAAGTACTTACATGAGACTTTCATATGATAATTCTATATAAGTTCCTAAGTCTTCATGTTGTGAAGCTTCCAAGATTCTTCTGAGCTTTATGCACTGCTTCAATGAACTTCATGTTCCACATGACTTGAAGCTTTAAATCCTTCATGATTCATAACTTTAAGTGTACATATCATTTAAGTTCTTCAAGTGTGCTCACTTGATTTCACAATAACACTTAAGTCCTGAAACTCAAACTTAAATAGACATGTTAAGTAACTTTGATTTGTTATCATCAAAACGAGATTAAGCCTTGTTAGGCCAACAAGATCTATACTTCAGGTTATAGATAGGTTTCGAAGTACGATGCCTTTATACCCGCACTAAAGTATTGTTTGGCAGAGGAGACAATACAATTGTTTTTTAAACATATTGTGAAATATTAGGGTGTTTCCCAAGATATGATCAATGACAAAGACTCAAGATTCATTAGCAACTTCTAGCTAGGACTTTTCAAAATCCTCAATTCACAGATTGATATCTCTTCGAGTTAACAACCGCAAATAGATGGACAAATAGAGAGATTCAACAGACTATTAGAAGAGTGCTTGCGCCATTTCGCCATCGCCAACAAGAAGAATTGGGTGCAACTACTTGATGTGGCTCAACACTGTTTCAATACCCAAAAGAGCTCAACAACCAACGAGAGTCTTTTTGAGCTTGTTACAGGTTAGCAATTGTTGTTACCTCACATAATGGACAATCCATAGAGGAAAGAGTCCAAGAACATACATCTTCACCAAAGAATGGCGATAAAATGCAGAGATTGCCAGAGCCTACCTAGAGAAAGCTTCCAAATGGATGAGGAAGTGGGCAGATTAGGGGAGAAGACCGTTGCACTTCAACGTGGGTGACTTGATGCTTATTAAGCTCCATCCTGAATAGATCAGGTCACTACGGGGTCGAGATAGGAGACTACTATGCAAATATGAAGGAGGAGTCCTATCTTAGCCAAAGTCAGGAAGGCTTTTTACAAGATTGATCCTCTGGCTTGGATGAAAGTGCATCCTATCTTTCATGTCAATTGCCTTAAGCCATTCAACACTGACACTGAAAATCAAAGTAGAAGTCAATCAACCAAAGCACTAATGAAGATAGAACAACCTGACAGAAGAGAATTTGAAGCCATGCTTGCAGAAAGAGAGTTCACATCATTAAGGAAGAAGCGATATGAGTTCTTAGTGAAGTGGAAAGGCCTTGGAGATGAAGAAATCAACTGGATTTCACCAGAAGACATGTAATCGTTCATGGACTAAGTTGAAGTGTACCTAACATCAAAGTCTACAAGGAGTTGACCACATAAAAGGGGAAGAACATCACGAGCCAAGCTTGTTTAAGGCATTATGCTTGCTTGTAACTGCTTGACTTGTGTGCATGAGATGGGTTACTATCATGTAAATACTAGTATAGGTTTTATACTTTGAGTGTTTTTATGTCTTAGTGTAAAATGGGAATATGACTCCTCGAACATTTTGAGGTTTCCTAGTGCTAGAGCTAAAATATAGCTCTTTGAGGGGAGAGTTGTAAAACTCATTAGCCTTTTTAAATGTGTTTAGCCTACTTGTCACCCTCGCCTAATACACATTGCTTATGAATGTGTTTGTTAATGAATACATTGGTTCAATGTTTAACGCTTGCTTGTCATTTGCTTCTATGAATTATTTATGCTTCAAGCTTAAGTTACATTCAACTGCTATGAATGTGTGATTGTGGTGAACCACGGTAATCTTTGTAGGGTAGGGGGTCTTAGAATTTGGACCAACAATGTATGTCAAGTTTTAACATTCCCCTGCATGTGCAGCCTAATAGCACGTAGAGAGATGAATAGATGATAAATAACACTCATTATAGGGAATGCAATAATTTTTTGAACACCACATGATAAACATGAGCAACGAGACTAGAACCCAAGACCTCCTCATTACTAGTTTTGATACCATGTTAGATAGATTACCACTTTACCTAAAATCTTAAGTTATTAGGTTATGGGCCAACAATGTATGTCAACCTTTAACAACGTGAAACATAGAATGTACTTTCATCCAAGCCAGAGGATCAACCTTGTAAGAGGCCTTCCCTACTTTAGCGAAGATGCAGACTGGTCCTTTATATTTGTGAAGTAGTCTCTTATCTGAACCCATAATGACTTTACCTATTCTGGATAGAGCTTATGAGCACCAAGTCACTCATGTTCAAGTACAATGGTCTTCGCCCCTGATCTACCCACTTCTTCATCTACTCGGAAGCTTTCTCAGGTAAGCTCGAGCGGTATTTGTATTCTATCTCCATTCTTTGGTGAAGATATTTGCTCTCTGACTCTTTTGGACGGCTCGTCCACTATGTGAGATTACAATGGATGCTAGCCTCTAACAAGCTCAAAAGGACTCTTGTTGGTTGTTGAGCTCTTTGGAGCATTGAAACAAAATTGAGCCATGTTGAGTAGTTGCACCAATTCTTTTGGTTGGCAGGGATGAAAATGGGTCAAGTACTCGTTTAGTAACCCATTGAATCTCTTCTCTGTCCATCTCTTTGCAGGTGGTAGCTTGAAGAGATGTCAAGTTGTGAACCAAGGATTCTGAAAAGTTTTGTCTAGAAGTTACCTATGAATCTTGAGTCTCGTTCATTGACAATGTATTGGGGAACACCCCAATACTTAACCACATGTTTGAAAAATAGGTGGGCTGTCTCTTTATCGAACATTATTTGGTGCAAGTATGGAAGTACCGTACTTTGAAAACCTATCTATAGCCACGAGTATAGATTGAGCTTCTCTAACTCTCAGCAGGATGGGGAAGAAGTCAAGTGAGACATTCTTCCATGCTGTTGTTGGTACTTGGAGAGGTTCCAATAGCCTTCTGCTCCACCTTGTCTTGTTGGTATATGAGACAAGTTTGGGTAGACTTGACCACCTTATCACGTATGTGTGGCTAGTAATACCTTGCTTTAACAATGCCAAAGTGCGATGCCATCTTCGGTGGCCTACCTACATGGTGTCGTGACACTCTCTCAACGATGTCTTCCTTAGATCTCCAACTCGAGGCACAAAGAGCCAGTTACCATGTGTCATCGACAGTCTATCTCCTAAACAGAATTGGTGAACACTGCCCTCTTCCACCAACCTCATGAAGTTTTGGGCAATTGGATTTTTGACAAGGCTCTCCTTAACGCGCTTCTACATTGTCATGGTAACCTTACTTACTATCAAGTGTTTTACCATTTATAAGGTCGCAAATTCGGCGTTCCTACTCAGTGCATGTGCAACTTGGTTCATCTGCCCTTCCTTGTGCTCAAATAAGAAATCAAACTCTGCCAGGAATTCTTGCTAAGGGCTTGCTTGGGTGATAACATAGGTTGTGTAAAGAAGTGACTAATAGCCTAGTTATTTGTTTTCACCAAGAACTTGGACCCAAGTGGGTAATGTTGTCACATGCAAAGACAATGTATCACCGCTAAGATTTCCTTCCCTTGACCGGTGTACTTCTGATCTACTTCACTAAGCTTACGACTCTTGTACGCAACAGCATGCCCATCTTGTAATAAGACTCCACCAAGGGCAAAGTTTGATGCATTTGTTTGTACCTCAAAGGGATTCATGATGTCCAAAAAAGAAAGTATCATATCTCGTATCATGGCTTCCTTCAAGTCGTCAAAGGCTTCCTGACAATCCCTCGTCTAGTTCCACCTATGACCCTTCTTTAGTAGTTCTTTTGATGGGGCAGTTCTCCTCAGGTACCCCTTTAGGAACCTGTAATAATAGTTGGCAAGTCCAAGAAAGGAATGTAGCTCCTTCATTGTCATTGGGATCTTCTAATCTTGAATAGCTATCACCTTCTCCATATCCATTTGGATATGACCTTGTTTGATCGCATAACCAAGTATTTTGATGCTCCTCTTAGCGAAAGAGCATTTCTTTTTTATCACATTAAGGTTGTTCTCCTTTAGGTTGTCAAACAACTTCTGCGGATGCTCTTTATGTTCCTCTAGAGTGGAATTATAAACAACATTGTCATCCAAGTACACCACGACACACTTGTCGAGATACTCATGATACACTTGGTTCATCAATTTGTAGATGCCACTGGCGCATTTGTCAACCTAGAAGGCATCACCAAGAATTCATACACCTTGTATTGCATCACACGAGGAGTCTTCAGCTCATCGCCATCTGCTATAGTAATCTAATTACAGGTCAAGTTTGGTGAAGTATTTGGCATGGCTTAGTTGATCAAACAATTAAGCAATCAGTGATAGGATACTTGCTGCACATAGTCACTTTGTTAATTGCATGTAGTCCACACACATCTAGATTCTCCCATCATGTTTCTTCTAAAACAATGTTAGTGATATGAACAATGCTTTGGAAGGACGTATATAGTTTGCTTCCAATAACTTGCCAATTTTCTTCCTCAAATCTGCTAACTCTGAAGGAACCATCTAGTATGACATTTAATAGAAGGCTTCACCCTTAGTAACAACTCGATCTAATGCTCCACACCCTATCGTGGAAGCAAGTTGTTTTGTAACTTATCCGGCATCACTACTTTGTATTCATCCAACGCAACTTGGATGGCAACAGGCACTCACTCTTGGCCTACCTCTTCGTTCACCACCAATGCGGTGAGATATGTTTGATCACCCCTTCTCAAACCTTCTTGAGTTGCATGATTGAGAGGACTTCTCATCCTCTTTTTTCTTCATGACGACTTGCACCATGCAAAGGTGATCTCCCCTAAAAACAAAGGGAACTAGCAAACAACATTGGTACACCTTAGTCTTCCTCAAAAATTCCATTCCAACTGTCACTCGGAAATCATTCATTGCCACGACTGTGAATTTGCTTGTCCCACCCATTGTCCAAGCATCATAGTCACTTGCTTAGTTACTCCCAAATTCTGTTGAGTTGTGGAGTTAATTGCCTTCATGCATTTTGAGTCCTTCTCCAAGTTCAAGTTGAGTCGTTGTGTTTCTGCCTATGAGACAAATTTATGGGTAGCCTTGGTATCCACCATAGCAAAGATGCTTTTTTGTTGATCCGAAAATCACAAACATGTAACCTTTCGCTTAGGTAACTTTTGGTTCTTTGCTTGCCTCTCCAATGCATTGAGTAAACCTCACCCATCCTCATCATCTCCTAGTGCCCCCTCCACAATGGAAGCTCGAAAGGCATTGAGCAATGATTTGTGACAGCAATCAACAACTTTGTGAGGGCGTTGACATAAGAAGATGCCAGCTTACTCTTACCATTGTTGTGTTGAAAGACCCAAGACGACAAAACTTCTTTTGAAGTTGATGCCTTGATGTTGGCTCCCCCACTTTTGGGTTTGCCCTTCTTAAAATACTTTCCACTATTTCCGGCCAACATGCCACTCTCTTTGGACATTGTGGAACTCTCTTTAGCATGGTCAGTCAAGTGTTCTGTTGTAGCCTTTGCAGTAGGCAAGTCTTGAACTTGTTGTCGATTAAGTTATATCGTTGCCCACAATTTCAACCCTTTTAGGAAACATAATGGGTTGTCCTTCCTTGACATGTTTCAAATATCCAACATCAAAACAAAGAATTGTTTCATATACTCTAACTGTAAAAGTGTGTTTGAGGTCTCTCGGTTTTCATCGAGCATTGTACTCAACATTCTTAGGAAAGAATTGGGCCTTGAGCTTTCTCTTCAAGTCTGCCCAACTATCAATTACACACTGCCCATTATGTATCTCATCGTACTTGGTATGCCACCACAGCTTAGCGTCACCGCTTAAGCACATTGTCGCCATGTATAGTTTCGCCTCCTCTAAGTTGGTCATCACTCACAAAAGTATTGTTCCATGTTATATAGCTATATAAGAAGTTCTCCAAGTCCTTAGCATCATGGGCACCCCTATATGCTCGAGGTTCTAGTGCCTTTGTTCTTCAATACTCTATCCATGTAAAGTTGGAATTTCCCATGGCACGAACTATCAGGTTTATCTCAGCATTGATATCACTCATTTGGATTTGTAAAGCTTATATTGTAGCATGGAAATCCTCTAACATTTCAATGACAGAACCTTGTTGATGTTTTTGTGATCCCTCCAATACCTCAACATGTTCAGCAAGTTTGGCCATTCTCATGTCTAGATTGTTGGCTGTTATAGCCTACACCTTTAGTGCCTCAATTCTCTCAGTATTGGTTGGCATGGTCTCTTACCGATGCCTAATTCAATCCCACAATATGAAGGCAACCAAATTCATGAAGCAATTAACCAAGCTTTGATACCAACTATCATGGACCGAACATTTCACACCTCGTGAAGGGTCATGCAGTACTAGCTAAAGCACCCTTGCTTAACTAGTTAGCCGAAGTTATATCGTAATTTACCACAAGGACACATTCACAACCATCAAATGCAAAGTAAGTGAAAGCTGTAAACAAAAGTCACACGGTAAATAGTAAAGCAAGGTAATTCATTCTTGACACCTTTGTAGGCAATGTCTATTTAGTGAGCAAGGCCAACAGGCTAAACATGTTTGCAAAAGGTTGTGATTTTATAATGATTGATGAATGAGTGTCCTTCCCCAAAGAACTTTCTATGCAATTCTAACTCTGCCACTAGGGAAACATAAAACTAACTGGTCATACCCCATTTTACACAAAAGGCATTTGCACACTCAATGAATAAAAACCTATAGTACTATTACATGAATGTTACTCGTCCTATGCACACAAGACAAGCGGTCACAAGTGAGCATAATTCCCTGAGCAAGCTTGGCTCGTGACAATTGACCATGCACACCAAGTCAGTCTTCATCCTCAAATCTAGTTTCAGATTTTGTCCCTGACAATCATCTCTCTTCAGGTGAGAGTCTCTTAATTGTGATGACTCTGCTGTTGATAATATCAGCCTTCCAAGTGCAGTAACCAAAGGTGTTCTGTCTTGTACACAACACTGTTTCTAAATTCGTCTCTTGTAAGTCCAGTCCATATGGTACCTTTATCTTGTCTTTATCTTCTGTTTCTATTTCTCAGTGTCAGAAAGAATCAATTGAAAATCTAGAATGGAAGGAAGGTGTGGTAGATTGAAAGCCTCAAAATAAAAATGATACCTCGGGGTTAGTATCTCTGGAGGAAAGAAACCAACAGCGTGTAAAGGGTGTTCACAGTAAAAAGCAAAGTGGGCGGGTCAATAGAAAGATATAAAGCAAGTGTTGTTGCCAAGAGCTTTACTTAAACCTATGGCATAGATCATGAATGAACCCTTGCACCTATTTCAAAAATTAATTCAATCCGAATATTCCTCCCTTCTCGTGTACAATTAGATGTAGAGAATGCCCTTCTCTGTGTGGATCTAATTCTAGAGGAGAAAGTGTGTATGTAGAGTCCTCTATGTTTTTCATCCTTACTCCTTAGCAACTAAAAGGAGGGTATGTAGTTTGAGAAGATTGCTTTATGGCTTGGAGCAGTACCCTAGGGTCTTGTTTGACAGATTTCAGAACACCATGTTGAAGTTTGGATTTATACAAACTCATGCAGATCATAGTATGTTCTAAAGAATCTAAACCGAATAGGAAGTAAATTCATTTTTCTGAGTGTATGGGGTTGAGGCTCAGCTGGCTAAGGAATTTGAAGACAAGGACTTGGGTCCACTATGTTACTTTCTGGGAATAGAATTTGCTTGACTAAAGAGCATTTTTATCTCCCAGAGGAAGTTGCTGGTTGTAAACTTACAGATTGTCTTATTGAGGCTAAACATGGACCAAGTAATGGTGTTGGTACTTCTATGGATATGGAGAGAAATCAATAACCTGTTTGGAATCACTAGATCGGTCAGATAGCTGCGTAGATGGAGTAACTAGTTAGTGTATGCATGACAGTCATAAGCCTTATTTAGAAGCTGTCTACTGGATCTTGAGGTATTTCAGTATTTATGGAGCTTCGGGGAAAAAGAATCTTAAAACATGGACACTTAAAACTTAGAGGTCTTCGCTGATGCAGATTGACAGGCTCAGTGGATGGTTGGTGTTCCACATTTGGTTAGTCCATATGTAGGGGTGTAGGAGGAAATTTGGTGACTTGATGAAGCAAGAGGTAGGACATAGCAGCTAGATCGAATGTAGAAGCTTAGACAGAGCTTGGCATGTGGAGTTTGTTAACTTGTGTGGTTTCAGAAATTGTTGAGGGATCTCAGAATAGTGCACTGTCAACCTATGTGATTATATTGTGACAATAAAACTGCTATCAATGTTGTGCATAATCTAGTTCAACATGACAAGACAGAGCATACTGAGATTGATTTGTACATCTGTTCAACGAAAAACTTGACAAAGGCTTGATTGCATAAGTTTGGATAGCATTTTGCCAATATGTATACTAAGGATCTCAATAACAAAGTTTTCATCTTGTTGTAACATGTTGGGCATGAGAAACACCAACTTGAGTGGGATTGTTGGATTACAGGAATATTTTGGAATAAGGGCATAATTTTACTTGTCCCATTAACAATATAAATATTTGGGTGGGAGTTAAGACAACCCTTGTACACATACACACACTCTCTAAATCTCTCAAATAGTCTTATTCCAAGCTCCACATTGAAAACTCAACCAGGAATTTTTACACAAGTATGTGTAAGAAATTGTAAAATTATATATCAAAAGTATTTATTAGAGGTTTATAATGAAGGGAACACAGTTTTAACACGTGAGTGGGACTTTGTCGTGATTTGAGTTTTTCAGGATGGAAGTGTTCCCTCAGATTCCTATAACTAAGTGGAAAATTTTTAGGTATTTATAGGTATCATATTAAATCTTAATTATATAGCATCCTGACAAATTTTTCTGAACTATTGTGGAGGGCTTTAATTACTTTGCAAATGGCATCTATATGCATTGCAATTCATGGCATTTTAATTATTTTATTTTATTTTACTTCTTGTTTGTTTGGGTTGCATTGACATCAAAACCTTGACATTTACAGGTATATTGGCTTCAATTTGGAAGATTTTTTGCCCGGGGACCTGTTGTAAGTTCTGAAATCCTGAAATTTCTTAAACATGCATTTTTTAATCATTTAGGTGAAGAAAAGCTAAAATAAGAAGCAAGAGGAGTTAATGCCTACAGTTGCTGTTTTATTTTTCATTATGGTTTTCATAATTCTAGAATTCGCTAAATGCTGCAGGAAAGGGATGATTATGCATTGGAGTTAGCCATGGGTGATGAGTAAGCAAAGTCAAGTGTGGAATCAGAAGTGTGTTCGTGTGAAATAAACAGATTGTATTTTTCGTCCGTATCTATCGAGCTTTTTTTGTTACTTGTGTATCTTTATTTTTTTAATCTTTTTTTTTTCTTGTTGCTGTGTTATGTACCAAGATTTATCTAATCCAATTTACCAATGGCTAGTATATTGGAAATTAAACGTCGTTTCAGCATAATTTACTCTTGATGAGTGAATTTTCTTCACTCATAAATGTTTCTGTTTTAAATATGGTTAGTAGTTAATGCTCATGTTCTTCGGTTAATATTAAGAAGATCAAATGTCATTTCTTAATGGACTTTCTGCTGATAAAACAAATTTTCGGTTTTGAATATGGTAATTTGTTAATGTAAATTTCTTTCAGGCAAGGGCATATATTAAGAATATCAGATTAAGGATTCTGTTAGTGAAGCATTGGGTTTTGTGATATGTAAAGAAAACCAAATTACTTTTTGACACTGACCAAAATTATTCATCGAGGCATGGTTTCAACTCACAGCTGCAACAGTTATGTAACGGCCATAAGTAACAGTTTTGTGGAGTCTCTATACTGTTACACAACGGTATAGCAGTCGACATAAAAATCACACCCGTAGTGGCAGCTATGGGCTGTTTCAGCCACACAATGGCTGCTATAGGCTTTTACTGAACCACTGTGGCTGCTACAAATTTGGTACAACATAAAATTGTTAGTCTATTTTTATTTCAAATTTGGTACAACATAAAATTGTTAGTCTATTTTTATTTTTACTTTTTCTTCTCATTTTTTTTCTTCATTTTTTCCTTTTGTAAATCAATCCCAACTCTGATGCGGATGACAGCAATACGTTTTTGCTATTATATGTAATATTCATAAGAGATGCATTAATTAACAACCTAATATTAACAAATTTTTTTTTTTGTTAAATATATATTTTTTCATTTTTATAATACTACTATTTTTATCTTTTTCAAGTTAATAATTTATTTTCAATGATATGTTTAATTTGCAATTTTATGGCATTGGTTCTATAAGATAACTTGTTGGCCCAAATTTTATTTCATCTTTAAGGCTTTATTAAAAAAATAATTTAATTTGTTTAATTTGTTGTGTGTTTTGTGTGCTTAATAGATTAAAATGTATATCATACTATGTAAGTAGAAGCCTTGAATTACATTAAATTAATTTTTTCATATGTACATCCCAATCTTATATAATACAATCACCTATTCTAAATAAGGAAACAATCCCCTTACCGAATAATATCAAATCCCCCACATTTACCCACTTTACTAATTTGTTTATTATTTACAATGATACTTGGGATTTTAACACTCCCCCTCAAGTTGGATCATAAATATTAATCATCTCCAACTTGCTAATGAGATCATCAAAGTTCTGTCGTCCCAACCCTTTAGTGAAGACATCTGCAGTTTGTTCCTTGGTAGATACATAAGTCATACAAATAATTCTTTCTTCAATTTTCTCTTTGATAAAGTGTCTGTCTACTTACACATGCTTATTCCTATCATGTTGAACTGGATTGAGAGAGATGCTGATAGCTGCCTTATTGTCACAATAGAGCTTGATAGGAAATTTCACCGGGACTTGTAATTCTTCCAAGAGTTTCCGTAACCATAGTACTTTATATATCCCTTGAGCATCTACCTTGAATTCAGCTTCAGCACTACTACGAGCCACTACATTCTATTTTTTGCTTCTCCAAGGTACTAGATTTTCCCAGATGAATGTGCAATAACTTGTGGTGGGCCTTCTACCTTCCACTGATCCTGCCCAATCTGCATCTGTAAAGATCTCTACTTCCTTACTTTCACATTTCTTGAAAAAGAGTCCTCTTCTCTGGGATCCCTTGAGATATCGAAGGATCTTGTACACGACATCTAAGTGGGCTTCTTTTGGTGAATGCATGTGTCGGCTTACTACATTGACTGCAAATGTAATATCTGGTCTAGTATGTGGTAGGTAGGTTAGCTTGCCAGCCAATCTCTGATACCTTTCCTTTTCAACTGGTATTCCACAGTCTTCAACCCTCTTTACTGCTTTAATCAGGGTTTCGCTGGGTTTGCATCCAAGCATGCCAGTTTCAATTAGGAGATCAGTAACATATTTTCACTGAAAAACACTAATTCCCTTTCTCGTTCTCGCAACTTCCATGCCCAAAAAATACCGCATTTGTCCCAAATCTTTAATTTCAAATTCAGCAGCCAGAACTTTCTTCAATCTCTCCATCTCTACTGTATCATCACCAGTAAGGATTATATCATCAACATATACTATTAGAATTGTTCTCTTACCTCTTTCATATTGTTGGAAGAATAGGGTGTGATCTGATTGCCCTTGTCGATAACCTTGATTCTTTATTACTTTTGCAAATCTGTCAAACCATGCTCTGGGAGATTGTTTGAGTCTATACAAGGACTTAATGAGTTTACACACTCTGTTTTCTTCACCTTTCCCACTGAATCCTGGTGGTATAGTCATGTATACTTCTTCTTCTAACTCGCCATTTAAAAATGCATTCTTAATATCAAGTTGTTGTAGTGACCAATCTAAGTTGGCTGTCAAGGACAAGAGGACCCGAACTGGATTTAAGTTTTCCATTGGTGCAAATGTCTCCGTATAGTCAATGTCGTAAGTCTGTGTAAATCCCTTTGCAACAAATCTGGCTTTATATCTTTCAACTGTCCCATTAGATTTATATTTCACTGTGAAGACCCATTTACAATCCACTGGCTTCTTCCCTCTCAACAAATTTATCAACTCCCAAGTTCCATTTTTTTTTAGGGCCCGCATTTCCTCCATGACTGCCTCTCTCCATTTTGGTATTTCTAGAGCTTCCTAAATGTTCTTTGGAATTTTCATCCTGTCAAAGTTAGAGACAAAAACACGATATCCTGTATACAAGCTTTTATAAGACATGTATTAAGACCAGGGTTATTGAATACATGACTTGGTTTGTTTTTTGATTGCAATAGGTAAATTGATATCATCAGGTACAGGAATATTAGAAGAAAGCTTAATTACCATATCAGGATTGGGCGTGGACTCATGGTTATTTGGAGCCATCATCGGTTCCAATGCTCTTGGTGCCTCAAGTATAAGATTCTCCCTGTTCTTTGTGTTCGGCTTTCTTGAGTAAACAAGTATGTCTGCGTTGTTTTGCTTTCCTGTATCTCCCCCTGAGGTTAAGTGTTCTGTTGTGTTTGACAGGCCAGGAATTGATGCAATGGAAGGCTCGATAGATGGATCAGGGAATGAAGCAATGAGAGGCTCAATAGGTGGTACGGGTTCAGATGACGTGGATTCAGTAGTAAAGAAGTCAAAGAACCAATCTTCACTCCATTTCTCCCCCCGAAGAGAGGGCTTTGGGAAATAAGGAGTGGTATCAAAGAAAGTAACATCAAGACTAACAAACAACCTTTTTGAGACTGGATCATAGCATTTTTAGCCTTTTTGGGTAGGGGAATAACCAAGGAAGACACATTTAATGGCACGGGAATCCAATTTATCCCGGTGGTGTGCATGAACATGAACAAAAGCAGTATAACCAAAGATTTTTAGTGGGAGATTGGAGGGGAGTCGAGAGGTAGGAAAGTGTTCCTGAAATTTCTGAAGAGGGGTGGCAAAGGAAAGTACTCAACTCAGCATTTGATTAATGAGATGTGTAGTTGTTAAGATGACATCTCCCAATAAATAGTTTTTCATGTTGGTAGTGAACATTAATGCCCGGGCTACTTCAAGTATATGTCCATTTTTTCTTTCAGCAACCCCATTTTGTTGAGGGGTATCCACACAAGAACTCTGATGAACAATCCCATTTTCTTGAAGAAAAGTTCATAGAATAGCATTAAAATATTCCGTACCATTATCAGTATGTAAAATTTGAATATGAGTCTGGAACTGTGTATGAATCATGGAATGAAAACTAATGAAAATGGAGCGGACTTTAGTTTTGTCTTTCAGCAAGTAAACCCAACAAAGACGAGTATGGTCATCAATAAAAGTAACGAACCATTTTGTATTGGTGCGATTGAGGGAATGTGAGGGACCCACAAATCACTGTGAATCATAGTAAATGGGCGAGATGGTTTGTATATGGATGATGGGAAAGAAGTACGGCAGTGTTTTGCAAGCTCACACACTTCACATTGAAACTCAAAAGACATTTTATTTGAACAAATAGAAGGAAACAAATGTTTTAAATATTGGAAATTGGGATAACCCATCCTTGAATGCCATAACAAAAGTTCACAATCTTTAGAAAGAGATGCAGAATCACAAATTGCAGTATTACATAGTTCACTCAAGCTTGCCTCCTCAAAGTTGTAGAGTCGCTCATATGCCTTAGCAGTGCCAATCGTTTTCCCCGATGACAGGCCCTGAAAAACATAATGAGATGAAACAAATTTAGCAGAACAATATGAGTCTTTTGTTAACTGGCTGATGGATAACAGGTTGCAAGATAACTTGGGAACATGTAGGACAAATTTTAAAGTTACAGAGTCAGATATGCGAATACTTCCTTCACCGGCAACTGGTGAGAGGGAGCCATCTGCAATTTTTACTCTCAAATTCCCAACATATGGTGAGTAGGATGAAACAATTGATAAGAACCAGTCATATGATTAGATGCACCTGAGTCAATTATCCATGGAGATTTGTAATAAGATGTAGTATTTAAGGCTGACAAATAATTACCTCGGCGAGCCAAGGAACCAGAGGAAGACTGACCCAATGTTTTAATTGACGAAATCATTTTATATAGCTGATCTAACTGCTCAAGACTGAATGCACTACTTGGGGAGGTATTATTGGTTTTTTCTCCTTGTAATTTTTTAGTTGACCCGTCAGTGCTCGCCTGGTACCCATGATTTTTCTGGTATTGTCTAGGCTTCCAATCTGCCGGTTTTCCATAAATCTCCCAGCAGGTACCTTTTGAATGACCTGTTTTGCGGCAATGTTCACACCATAATTTACTTTTTTGTGGTCGTTGACTGGATCCCCTAGGCCTTTTGATACAAGGGCCGAGACATCAGGTTCTTTAGTGTTCCCATATGAATTTGGGGCGGATACGGATAGGTCCAGCCCAACCTGGTCACCTTGGTGCCTCAGCATCACACGCCTCCTACTCTCCTCCCTTCTAACTTCTGCGAAGACCTCTCGAGTTGAAGGAAGAGGTCGCCGGCGAAGGATGCGTCCCCTCACGTCGTCCAGATCTCGGTTGAGGCTGGCAAGAAACTCGAAGACCCTTTCGTTTTCGAGCCTCCTTCAATATCGTGTGCTGTCGCCGAAGCACTCCCACTCCTTGTCAATGCTCAGATCGAGCTCCTGCCAAAGATGGGTCATCTCCATGAAACACTCCATGACTTCCCTATCACCTTGCCTCATATGCCACAACCGAGATTTGACGTCAAAGATTTGTGAATAGCTCTCAACATCGGAGTAGGTTTTGCGAATGGCATCCCAGACATCCTTCGCCCAAGGTAAGAACAAGTATATTTTACCAATCGTTGGCTTCGTCGAGTTAACGAGCCAAGTCGTGACCATGGAGTTTTCGGATCTCCATGTTTGCAAGGCGACAACATCAGTAGGGTTGGGTTTCCTCCTTTCTCTAGTAAGGTAACCTAGTTTCCCTTTTCCTTTAATTACCAACTTTATGGATTGAGCCCATTCTCGAAAGTTTTTCCCATTCGATTTCTCCACTAAGAGTGGAAAGGTTGTATTGCCTAGCCCATTCAAACCCCTAGCGGACGTAACCTCGGAATCCCTGTCGGATTTTCCAGATGAGGTTGCCCCTTTGCTGGTGCTGCTGGC
Source organism: Malania oleifera (assembly GCF_029873635.1). Classification (NCBI taxonomy): domain Eukaryota; kingdom Viridiplantae; phylum Streptophyta; class Magnoliopsida; order Santalales; family Ximeniaceae; genus Malania; species Malania oleifera. Next base: position 8,454,067 of record NC_080425.1, on the reverse strand, counting down.
CATTGTTAGCTAAGGTTAAGAAACCCTAACTCTGATATCATGTAAGCGGAAGCCTTGAATTACATTGAATTAATTTTTTCATATGTACATCCCAATCTAATATAATACAATCACCTATTCTAAACAAGGAAACAATCCCCTTACCGAATAATATCAAATCCCTCACATTTACCCACTTTCCTAATTTGTTTATTATTTACAATGATACTTGGGATTTTAACATATTACAAGCCTAATCTATTTTGTTTCATTTTATTTATACCATATATGAGTAATTTATGATCTGTTTATCTTCACAATCATAAATTAATGAAAAATGATTTTTTTTTTCAATAGCAATTTGAAGCCAATAAAAATTTAATAAGTTCAACTGAATGACCCAAAATACATAGAAAGATTTATTAAGAAGCTCTTCAAATTTGCAAATCTCGTAAGGCTTCTTCAGAGGTTATTGCTTCGGTGTGGATGATCATTCTTAACAGGGTTAACGGTGACATAAAAAATTTGTTATAGATTAGCAAGCCTTATAAGGCTTGTCTCATGGGGTCCGTGTGTGATGCGTTGTGTGAGTGGAGAGCCACAAGCTCATGTCTTCATTGTTCCATTGATCTTTACAGAACAAACTTTTTGATCTGCTCGGAGAGTGTTGGGCATGCCCTATTTTTTTGGAGGATCTTCTGTTGAATGCTTTTAGAGGATTTGGGAAGTGTAAGGATGCAAGGAAACTTTGGTTGGGTGCAGATTTTGCAATCTTGTGGCTCATGGGTGCTTTGAAAGGAGAGAAATGCTCTTATTTTTCAGAGTCAGGTTTTGTACATAGATTTGTTCCGAGACCGCAATGTCTTTTTTTGCTTCACTATAGATCTTTTCGTACAATAGCTTTGGCAGCATGGATTTTTCTGATATGCTGTGAGATTGGTAGTCTCCTCAGCTCTATTTTGTTTTTTCTTGTTTGTATTTGGTTTATTCTTTTCTTTTTGTTATCTAGAAGATATGTTCTTTTTGTTCCCCTACTTTGTTTAGGAGGATTTTCTTATCCTCCTTGTGTATACTTTGTTCACTTAATAAAATTTCTTTAATATATAATAATAATAATAATAATTAGCAATATAGACAAGGTTGTGAACAATTCACAGCCGCCACTGCACCAGCTTCTCAAAATGTAACATCCGCCACTCATTTTTTTGTCACATCTATTGCCATTACAGTATGCCACTACCGCAATTTAAAACCATGTATCAATCCATGAATAATAAGCCAAATTATATTAAAATTTTAGATTTTTTTAACGGACGGGTGTGATGCTAATTTGGGAATTAGATGTTCTTCTTAAAGTCCATGGAGGCGTATTTCCCAGATTTACCCCTCTTCATTCCTAGCACTAATTTTGTTTTAAATGACAGTTCTCAAATTCGTTTTTGGGAAGATATCTAGGAGGTAATACTCCTTTGTCCATATCTTTTCCCTGTCTTTATTGTTTGACATGGGGAATAATGATGAAATTTCTTCTTTTTTGACTCCTAACGATGATTTCTCTTCCAGGGATTTTCAATTTTGCAGAACTCTAAATTATAGGGAGGCGGGGGAGCTTTTTTCTTTGTTACTTATGTTGGAGGATTGTCATTTTTTTGGAGGGATGGTTATTTTTAGTCTTTAGATTCTATTGAGCCCACACCATTGCTTTATGCATGGAGTAGGGTGGGTTACCCAACTAACACTAAAAAATCTATTTAAAGAAGTAACTTCATAAAATTTGATCTTGTCTGATTAGGATGAATTCTGAACTGCTGGTGTAGATAATGCCGATTTCAATGTATTTTCCCCATAAAACCATGCATTCTATGAAAGCAAAATAGTATTTTCTATGCATTTATGAAACCATAATAAGATCCGAAATTTGGTTGGTGCTTCTCTTTGTTGCGGGCAAACCTTGGCCCAATGGTAAGGATGTACATCCAAACCTGAAGGTTGGAGGTTGAAGCCATGGAAACTGTCTCTTTAAGTGCAAAGATATGACTGTATGTTATGCCCTCCACAGATTCTCCTTGTGCACAAGATTTTACATTTACATTGACGGTTAGCTTCTGTTTGTTGAATTTTTCATTAGTCCTTTGGTGTTGGAAACTTTTCATCTATGATTGGCTGGTGATCTAATGGGGAACTATGTCATGATGGAATTTTCTTGGGAAGAAAATTAAAAGGACATAAATTCTCATTTTCTAGATGATTTTACCTCATATTTCTAAACTATTGCAATCAGCAATAAAATGGTGATTGTTGCTTCCCTACAGTGAATGCACTTTCTTTCCACTTTCCCTCTCTATCTTCCTACTTCTCTTCCTTGCTGTGAACTTTGCAAATGATGAACATGAAACAGTGATATGGTTTATGAAACACTCTGATTGCTCGTAGAGCAAGCAATTTTTTTCTCAGATGCATGTTGGGAACAGCGTCTGATGATAACTGCTGATGAAGTCACTGCCTTAGTTATTAATTGAAACTGTGTGGAGTTTTCTTTTGCTAGTCTTTGTACTTTCAAGTATTTGTTTGATTCAGTTGGGTTTTAAAACTTGTACAAAAAAAAAAAAAAAAGTTAGGGAACTACTTTTGTTTTATTATTATTATAAGTGTGCTCTAAAATTTAATTGAACTGCCTAAATAACCAGTTTACTAGTGGATGAGGGTTCATGTAGCTGACTCCAACTAGCGCGGCTTTCTTGTTGTTTGTTAATAGTCTTATTATCCACCTATTTTTCATATTTGTTCTGCTTATTCTAGTTTATAAGCCACTGGGCAAAGCTATCAGGGTGCTAGCAAATGCAAAAAGCTTTTGTTAAAGCTTTGTATCTTTAAGTTAATTTTAGATTGATACTGGCATGTATTTCAGAACTCAAATCATTCTCCCAGAGCATAGGAATTTTCAGAGAAACACGCTAGATTTTCAATTATTTTATTAGTAATTTCTGCAAACACAGGAATGGACTTGAATAGGTGGGAAAAACTTTCCTCTGGAGTTATCAATGTGCTTGAAAGTTGACAACCATTGAAGTAATTTTGTAAGAGCTTAAACTCTGAGGGTCTTTTCATTATTTCCTGAGGCTCTTCATTATCAGAGGAATGCAAGTTCATACTTTTATTTGGAAGCATTTAATAAATATCCCTCTTCTGTGATGCCGACACAGTCTATTCGACACTCAGCAGCATGAACTTATCCAGCCCTATTGTGCTGACACTGTCTTCTTTGTTCTCGTCATATTTATAGTTGTTGCACTTGCATTATATTTGCATGGAACGCAGTCAAGCAGTCTCAACACCTTGGTTACATGATCTGGCATCAAATGTGTCAGTATTTTATTCGGGAATTCTAACTTGATTTTGTAATAGTCCCATTAACTATTAGAGATTTGGACCCTTTTTTCTGCTTCATTTCTGCCAATGTTTGCTCTCAAAGATTGTTGACTGTGCAATGTTGATATTATTTTCTTTGCCATCTCGAGGCAATTTTCTGCTTTTGACCCAATTTTTTTTTTGTTCACTACACATAATCTTATTCATCTGATAAATTCTTCAGTTTCCTTGAGTAGTCATCCCTGGTAAAAGGTAAACCATCTGTCTGCAAATCTTCAACTTGGGCGGTTTCACATTATGTTTTCATGTTTCAATATTGCTTGGACCCTCTTTGACCAAATCAGCATTCCATGATGAGGTTGATATCTTTCAGGTGAATTTTTTATATTCAAGAACGACCTTACAAAGACCATGAAGGCCAACTTTGCTGGTCATGGCATTCACTTTTACCCCTTAAACGTGTCATAAAAGTCCATTTGGTAACCTAATGGGTTCAGTGATTGAGAATCATTCAATCGCAATGCTAATATTGTGCACTATGCTTTGAAAGGCTCAATCAAGGCTCAGCTTGAGACAAGGCATGCCCGAAATGGCTCGAGGCATAGTAAAAAATTTTGAAAGGGCAAACACATTAATTAAAGAGAGGCTTTTGTGGCTTTTGGTTGAGGCTTATGCATTTTGGATGTGTAAATCTTAAGTTATATTAGGCTAGAAAATTTCCATATGTTTATATGAAAGGAATGCCCTAATATAAGTTGGTCTCTAAACTCTTGAACCTCAAGCCCCCAAAAATAATTGAGAGTTGCATCTTAGATCATGGAAATAATTTGAAATTTGTAATGTTATAACTCTCTGTTGGCATGATTTATCAATGAATTCAATTTGGTATTAGAACGGCCCACAAGTAGTTTACAAAATATATTTGTTTTTTCAAAATTTATTGTAATTTTCTCAATTTTTTTTAAAAATATATCATTTTGTTTATGTATTTTCATCTAAAAAATAAAATTCCCAAAAGGCTTACACCTCAACCAAAGTTTTAAATTTTGATCTCGACTATACTTTCAAGGGTTTAGAATTTCAACATGAATTGCTTCGGCAGTTTTGATTTTGAAGTCGACTTAAAAATGATGGATATATGGAATTTTTCATGAATCTTTATGAACTCTTAGTTGGCATAACCGTTCAGGATTTAGACTATTGTAAATAAAATACATGAATGACTGGTTTATGTGGTGTATAATGTGCAGTAACCATAATAGAATAACTATATAAAAATACTTAACTAATATAAGTAAAATTCATTAATCAGTTAGATATTAGTTCTTAGGCAAATACAACTTATTGAGAGATAAAAAGCTGAAGCAAATTTCGTAGCTAACATCTAAGTTCAACTTTACATAAAATTTAGGAAGTTAGAAATATTTCATTCAATCCCTCTGATAATAATATATATTTTTTTTTCGAAAGAAAAAGAAAGATACAGATTTGTTAAGACACAAATTTCAATTTGTTTTTTGAATCACTAATTTAACTCTTAAGAAAATTTTGTTGTTGAAATTTTGACTCAATATTTCAATAAATTTTAAATGATTTGTGGAAAATTTGACTGAAAATTTTTAGACAAATTGTCGGCCATTATGTTTTCGAGGGTGGTGGAAAGAGGATATTTTGAAAACTTTGTGAAAATTTAAGACCGGGGCCTCAACGCCTTAGGGATTATGCCTCTCCTCAGGGTTAAACAACCTACCTTGCATCTTCACCTTTCAAAACATTGATTGTGGAGAAGCTTAAAGCATCGTCTCTCTTTATGTTCATTCAGCTTCCACCAACACTGGTATTTTATGTTTCTCTTTTTTAAATTAAATCACTTGTTGCTTACTGCACTTCAAACATCATAATTTTGGTCTAGAAAAAATTTCCAGCATTTGGTTCTCAAAAATCCATTAATTCTACACTTACAATTTCCAAAAGCAAACTTTCCACAATTACTTTGTTCCATTCTTTCTCTGCCTCTATTCTCATTTCTAATCCAATAAAAATACTATATTCTTTTAAGGTATTGGCTGTGAGGTTATGTCTAGAAGTTCAAATGGCAAGGTTCCTTTGATTTTTTTTTTTTTTCTGCATAGTTTTGTTGAGTTTCCTCCTCTGCAAGTTGCTTGCAATGTAAGAAAGGGTATCAATATAGATTACAGAGGTTAAATTGAAGACCAATTTGTCATCTGATCATGAAATATTTACCCTCAACAAAAAAAAAAAAGCAAGATAGTCCTTATACCTTCCAAATAAATGAAATACTGCAATATTAGGAGTGATTTTGTTTTATTCATGCGTCTGTGCTAGGTTGAAGCCCTCTAATTCAGTTGTCATCTATAAATACTCTGGAGAAGTTATTTAGAACTCCTATCTTGACCATTTGTGCTTTGAATAAAGCAATGAGATATTTTATTGAACCATTTGGCTTCGTCGATAGGGTGTGATGGGACTGACTTGGTTGCTCTGGTTGGAAGGTCCCTACTTCTGAATTATGAGGTAAAACTGTTAATGTGATGGATAAAGTCATCTGATATATATGTTGACTCCATATCATCCTAATACTTACAATTAGAAAAAAAACCCTTCTTACTTCTGTACTAGTACTAGTTTCATTGTTAATTTTTTTTTTTTTAGAGTATAAAGTTGTTTTAGCATATCATTTTGGTGTCACTCAGAGCATCAGCATTGCCCAGATGGAGGCGCTACACTGCAGATGCAACAAGGTTAGCTTACCATCACTGTCATACATTGAAAAATCTAACATTATTAACCATCTTGATGGGTCTGCGAGGCATTAGAAGTTTTAGATGAAATTAATATCATCTCTTGTGGATTTATCTGTTGGAATATTTCTGACCATGGAAAATAATTTGAATATTTTAACACATCTAATAGATCATAGATGCTTGCCTCACTGATGAGAATTTATGGTAGATTGTTGTTTTCATATCTTTTCAAGACATAGGATATACGAGGAAACTCCTCGTGGAGAAATTCTCTTCGATCTTTTCCTTGGTCTACTATAATTTCTATAAAATTGAGATGGCCAGAACAGGACATATTAGATGGTGTCTATACAAGCCAATGGGGACGGAAACATAGTTGTGCTTACGTGATGCCATATATTCCTTTTTCTCTGATTTTTTCTTGGTTCAAAAAACAATAGAACTGATTAGTCAATTGTGGTCCTAGTCTTATGAAAATGTATCATGGCTCAACCTTTAGGTATCTACCCTAGTGTGTAAACATTGTTGGCCTTGAGACCCATATTTTCTTCTACTGTCAAGTTCATATGTCCATCACATGGACGTGCTAGCCAAGTTAGATTTCTATTAAAAAAGTCTGATGAAGCTATTATTATTATACAGTTTATGGAGAACAGTAAAGAAGCTAACAGTGAGATGTGTGACTTGTTATAGTGATAACCATAATTAGTGAGTACCTATATACTACATTACCATGCATCATTTCCCTTCTCACCACATCAAAATTTCTTCTTCCAATTCTACTGCTTATGTGTTACTAGCCCAAAAGTTCCTCTTCAAACTGATGAGGGTTAAAACACTTCAAGTAATTCGCCACAAATGTTGATGCAACATGCGTTCAAATAATGGCTGCTCCACTGACTCTGTAGGTGTTACTTCCTGATCATAGTGTCTGATATAGTTGGAAAATGTATACATGGCCACACTAACGTGCAATAGTGTGAGAGAAATTGATTTCTTGACATATAATTGAAGTTAGGCTCATGCAGACCCTTGTAGAAGTGGCCAAACTTATTGCTTTATTGGACTTGTACACAGAATTTGGCTTGAATGAACCTCATTCTACTGAACTGCCCGACAATCCCTAGGTGAGACTATAAAAATCAGCCTCAGCTTAACAGCAACAGCAGAGCTTCAGCTTAACAGCAGCAGCAGCAGCAACAGAATTATATCTGGTGCAGCAGCAGTTCAACAGCAAACTAATTTTGTTTTAGTTAGTTAATTAGTTTTCTTTATTTCTTCACCAGATTTAGATTTGTTTGTTAAGCTAAATGTATATATATATACATTCTTTTGTATTGTTAGTAATTCAATTGAAGGAAATCAGTTTTTTTCTTCATCAAGATTCATTTTCTTTTATGGTATCAGAGCATCTTGTTCTCCATTGTTTTTCTTCTTCAAATTTTTTTTTTTTTCAGTTACTGTGTTCTGCAAGCTTCTTCAATCGTGGAAACAGCAGCTAATACTTCTAACACAGAGGCTTCATCTTCTTTGCAAGATTCATATAATATTGGTGATCCTTTGTTCTTGCATCCTAGCGAAAATCCTGGAGCAATTCGTACTTCTCAACCATTGATTGGGGGAGAAAATTATCCTACTTGGGCAAGATCAGTAAGGAAATCCTTAATTTCCAAAAACAAGTTAGGATTTATTGATGGATCTTTAATCATTTCTTCACCATTGGTGAATTCTCCAAATGTTATTCAAGCATGGATTCGTGCTGATAATATGGTAGGTACATGGATCATTAATTCTGTTTCACCAAAGCTTCAAGGTAGTATTATCTATAGAGATACTGCTCTAGAAATTTGGACTGATCTTCGAGACACTTTTAGTCAAGGAAATGGCGCCAAGATCTTCAATATTCAGAAGCAAATTGCTGAGATTCATCAGGAAGAGCTGTCACTCATTGAATATTTCACTCAGCTCAAGATTTTGTGGGATCAATTGTAGAATTTGAATCCATTTCCTCAGTGTACTTGTGGTCAGTGTGTGTGTGGGATTAATCAAAACTTACAGAATCTTCAAGCTAAGGAGTCCACTATGAAATTTCTCATGGCAGTGAATGATATTCTCTCTTAAGTAAGAACTCAAATTTTATTAATGGATCCTTTGCCTTCTGTTAATAAGGTGCATTCTTTGTTTATTCAAGAAGAAATGCAGAGGTCTGTGCATGATGTTGTTAGAGTTGAATCTACTGCTCCGGCAACCAAGAATTCCGGAATCAATTTTATAGGCAAAGAAAGACCCTTATGCACTTACTGTGGAAAGTTAGGTCATACCATCGACAATGCTATAAGCTGCATGGTTTTCCACCAGGTTTCAAGTTCAAGAACAATAAATATGCCACTGCTCATCAAGTTTCATCTAATATTGATTTCATTCAAAGGAATAATTCTGTTGGATTTACTGATTCTGCTTCATCGCAATTTGTTTCTCAAGCTCTAGATTTTTTTAACAGATATGCTTGTCAGTTGGCTGGGAAAATTTAGTGTAAACTGGTCAGTCGGCTGACCAGTTTCATTTTCTGAAAAACTTTCATTTTTTATTTTTATTTTTAAACCCTTGTAATTTAAAAAACTCAAATGTAATTTTTCAAAAATAATTTTCCAGGGTTTTAAAAAAATAACAGGTCTCTAAGTCTATAATGCATCCTAATGAGCTTCATAATTCTAAATTATATTTGAACTGAAATACTTACAAACGACTTTCTAAACATAAACTCTTTAAGCACTAAGTCTTCAATCTTTTTGTCCATCTCTTGAGGTTCAGCTTGACTTCAAGTCCCAATTGCCTTTAAGCTTTAAGTTTGACATGTATTGCTTCTATACTCCCGTAAGCTTTCATTTGATTGATTTAATTGCTAAGCTTCCTTCCATGATAACTTTGTTCAATCCTGAAACATTATCCCTTAACAACACATGTTAATATATCCTTCATTTGTTATCATCAAAACAAGATTGAAAAGCCTAGTTAAGCCAATAATCTCCCCCTTTTTGATGATAACAAACGAGAAGCAAAGATGAGGGTTCCATTGAAAAGGCTCCCTTTTACTATAAGCATTCTTTCAATATTTTAAGTATGTGAAGTCAAATATATATATCAAACATATGAACACATATGAACACACATATTACAATTCACTATTCACCATTATAGTTCAATATAGCATGTGGATATGTTCAATATGGTGAATATATTTCAACAATAGTCAATATAACCCTAAACCCTAAACCCTAAACCCTATTCAATATGCAATATTCAAAATACTCAACATATATCATCATTGCAAATACTCAACATATGAGATATCATCTTTGCTTTTCCACAATCTCTCCCCCTTTGGACATCATTCAAAACAAGGGGAAAAGTACAACAAGCAAAGCAAGAGAAACAACCAAACTAAATGTTTAACATAAAAGATGGAATACATTCAAAAAGGTTCTATAGTTCAAATTTGTGAGTACAAAAGTAGTCTAGTTGGCAGCATTATCATCATCATCTTCTTCTTCTTCTTCCAAACCATCCTCTTCTTCCATGTTTTCCTCATCTTCAGCATCACTCTTTTCCTTAGAGTCCTCATCGTCACTCCCATCATTACTTGCGAGAGTTGAGCTGATGTCCATGGGATCGGTGGAACATGAGGAGCTAGCTAGGTGTTTCTCAATCCGACTTAAGCGGTCATCAAGTGAAGAGTAATTTGCTTGAAAGGAAGAAAAATTGGTTTGAAGGGATTGGAGCCTTGTTTGCATAGTGGTACTAAAGGTGGTAAACTGTTGATAAAAAGGATTAAATCATGTAGGAAGAGTTGTAACAGGAGGTTGATGCACTCGTTCTCCGCTTCCCTTAAGTATCCATCCATCCTCATATTTTTCATACCCCATTAATTTTGGAGTAGTGGAATTGAAAATATCATAATGGGTTCTTTTCACGAAGAAATTGGAAGGAGAGGATACTTGCATCTTAGCAAAGAGCTGATTTAGGATTTCTTCATAAGGAAGAGTGACTCGCCATGCTTCCACATGAGATATCATCCGTTTAAGCATTAGACTTGGTAGGTCAAGTTTCTTTGAAAACTATGATACTAAGGATCGTCCTAGGAAGTGACATGTGCCGCTTGTGCTTTTTCTATCAATCTTGCATCCGACATAGTCGGCATCCGAATAACTAGTTATTTCAAATTCGGTGTCTTTTGGATACCATAGTCCTAGATCGATGGTTCCTACTAAGTATCTTAGAATTCTTTTTACAGTTATTTGATGGGATTCTTGGGATTCTTTAGGAGATGATTGAAATTGAGCACATAAGCATACACTAAACATTATATCCGGTCTACTAGCTGTTAAATATAATAAACTTCCTATCATACCTCGATAGTATTTTATATCTACTGGTTTTCCCTTTTCATTTTTGTCAAGACTTGTTGAGGTACTCATTGGGGTTCCTATTGGTTTACATCCTTCTGTATTGAATGTCTTGAGCATATCTCTTATGTATTTTGATTGATTAATGAATGTTCCATTATTAGCTTGCTTTATTTGTAAACCTAGGAAGTAATTCAATTCTCCCATCATACTCATTTCAAACTCATTTTGCATGCATTTTGCAAATTTTTTACATAATTCTTTATTTGTAGAGCCAAATATTATATCATCAACGTAGATTTGAATTATAAGCATATCTTTGTTTTTGGATTTTATGTAAGCTACTATCTACCTTTCCTCTTGAGCAACCATTATCTAGTAAGAATTTACTCAACCTTTCATACCAAACTCTAGTAGCTTGTTTTAAACCATATAAAGCTTTAGTTAATCTATATACATGATCGGGATTTTTTGTGTCTTCAAAACACGGAGGTTATTCTACGCAAGGTCCTAAATTTCGATTTTGACTCAAATTTTGAAGCTCCAAAAGTACGGAAATTTCGATTTCGATGTCAATTTCGATTTCGTTTTGAAAAAGTAACGAAATTCATTAATAAAGCATGGAATTCTTTGTGAAGCTTTAGAAATGGTTAACAAACATAATAATATAAGTTTTAGGACTAATATATTACAAATTAAATACATCTATGTTTTGTATGAGATGGAAAAGTTGTAAAATAGTATGTGTATCAAATATATTTAAGATAATGTACATTAAACATATTCAGTTAATACAAATGAAATTCATAAATCATTTAAATATTATTTATTATACAAATAATGATAATTTAGACATGAATGGTTAAATAAAATGTTACTGTAAGTTTATTTTTTCATTCAATTTCAAAAGGACTTGTAATAATCTTTTGTTCTGAAAAAATAAATAAAATAAATAAAGATAGAATTTCACTTCACTCCTAAATTTCTCATTTGAATTCTAAGGAAATTTTATTGTATAGTTAAAATTTCGGCAAGTTTCACTAAAATTTCGAGATTTCGATAAATTTCGGATGATTCATTGAGATTTTGACGAAAATTATGCAAGATGGAAATCGAATGCCATTTCAATTTCGAGGGTGACGGAAATAAAAAATTTCAACAGAAATTTCGACAATTTTGTGGAAATTTAAGACTATGGTTCTATGTAAACTTCTTCATTTATAAATCCATTCAAGAAAGCACTTTTAACATCCATTTTTTATAATTTAAATTTTTTGTAGGATGCGTAAGCTAAGAACATTCTAATTGCTTCCATTCTAGCTACAGGGGCAAAAGTTTCATCGTAGTTTATTCCTTTTTCTTGATTGTGCCCCTTAGTTGCTAGTCTAGCTTTGTTTCTAACAACTATACCATTTTCATCCTTTTTATTTCTAAATACCCATTTAGTTCCTATGATTGAATGATTTTTAGGTTTAGGTACTAATTGCCATACTTTACTTCTCTCAAATTGATATAATTCCTCTTGCATAGCAATTATCCATGAGTCATATTTTAAAGCTTCTTCAATATTTTTAGGTTCCTCTTGAGATAAAAATGCATAGTGATTACATAGATTTTTCAAGGATGACCTAGTGGTTATACCTCTTGATGGTTCTCTAATTATTTGATCTTTTGGGTGTTTCTAATGTATCTCCATTCTTTTGGTAATTCACTAGTTCTTTTAGTGTCATTTTCTAGAGTTAATTCTTTTTCTTCTTCTTTTGCTTCAATTGTATCTAAGTCTTCTGATTTGAGTGGGTTGTCCTTCTTCTGCTTTTGATGTTTTGTTGAAAGGATTTTCTTCATCAAAATTTACATGTATTGATTCAATAATAGTAAGAGTCCTTTTATTGTATATCCTAAAAGCTTTACTTTTCAATGAATACCCTAAAAATATTCCTTCATCAGATTTTGCATCAAATTTTCCTAACTCATCTTTATCGTTCAATACAAATCATTTACATCCGAACACATGAGAGTATGAAATATTTGGCCTTCTACATTTCCAAAGTTCATATGGTGTCTTATTTAACTTTGATCTTAAAGATACTCTATTAATTACATAGCATGCGGTATTTACCGCTTCAGCCCAAAAATATTTCGGTAGATTATGTTTGTTTAACATAGTTCTAGCCATTTCTTGTTTGGTTCTTTCTTTCTACAACTCCATTTTGTTGTGGAGTTCTAGGTGCTGAAAAATTATGATTAATACCATGTTCATTACAAAATTTTTCAATATACTTATTTTTGAATTCTCTACCTTGTTCACTCCTTATGTTTGACACATTATATCCTTTTTCATTTTGGAGTTTCTTACATAAATTTATTAGTAAGTTACAAGCTTCATCTTTGGAGGCTAAAAATAGTACCCAAGTAAACCTAGAATAGTCATCTACTATTACAAAGGCATATTGCTTACCTCCTAAACTTTGGGATCTAGTATGACCAAACAAGTCTAGATGAATGAGTTCTAGGGGTCTACTAGAAGAGATATGTTTCTTCTTTTTAAAGCTTGTTTTAATTTGTTTTCCTACTTGACACGCATCACAAATTTTATCCTTCATAAACTTTGAATTAGGTAATCCCTCGACCAAATTATTTTTAGATAATTTTGATAGTAAGTACATGTTTGCATGACCTAATCTTCTATGCCAAAGCCAACTGACTTCATTTATGGCAGCCAAGCATGTTACACTTTGATCAACTAGATTGTCAAGGTTTATGCAATATACGTTATTAACTCTATAAGCTGTGAATAGGATTTCTTGTTTATTAGGATTTTGAATTAAACATTTATCTTGCTTAAAAATTATGTCAAAACCTTTGTCACTAAGTTGACTTATACTTAAAAGATTATGTTTTAGTCCATCTAACAACACATTATCAATAGTGAGTGAGGGTTTTTTTTACCTATTTTACCGATTCCAATAATTTTTCCTTTAACATTGTCGCCAAAGGTTACATATTTCCCATCTTTTTATGCTAATGTAGTGAACTTGGATCTATCTCTGGTCATATGTCTTGAACATCCGTTGTCCAAGTACCACTTTTCCTTTGATGGTGTTGTCCTAAAGCATTCCTACAATGAAGGATTCATAGTGTTATTTTTGGAATCCGAACTTTCTCAATTTTCTTTAGATCATATCTAGTTCTATTGTTTACTTTCCATTCATTTTTAACTTTAACGTACTTCTTTTTAAAAGGACAATTAAACATGATATGTCCCTTGTTTTTACACAAGTAGCATGTAGTATGTTCATGTATATTAGTTGAGGATGTACTAGCATAGTGTTTTACCTCTTTTATAAAATACCCCATGAACAGTTTCTTCTTTCTTTTATTGGTGATTCCATTAAAACCGATTCCTTCTTTATTACCATTCATTTTTTGTTGTCCAACCATCTTCTCAAAATTTTCTTTACCTTTAGTGAAGTTGTAAATAATCTTCTCTTTATCTTCAATTGTCTTTTTAAGATCAATTATTTCTAAATCTTTCTTGCTTTGGTCATTGACTTGTAACTTGACTATTCTTGTGACATATCATTTATTTCCTTCATTAGATTATTTGATTCTTTTTCTTTTTCAATGGATTTAGAAGATTATAATCGGCTTTTAAGATTTTCATTTTGTTCCTTCAAGGCTATATTCCTTTTAGTAACTTTTATAAATCTATTGTGAAGAGCAAATAACTCAGCTTGAAGTTCTTTGTATGATGGCATGCTATCACTAGCGTCACTACATGAACTATCACTAGATTCATTAGATGAATAGTAGGAGTTTACCTCATGTTCATGCGCCATGAAGCATGTGTTAGCCACTTCTTGATCACTTGATTCATTTTCTGATTCACTCGAGCTTGTGTCATCCCATGTGGCTTTCATTGCAGTTTTCTTATTTTTCTTTTCCTTCTTGAGCTGAGGACAGTCCGGCTTGATGTGTCCTACCTTTTTGCAGTGATAACAAGTCGGTGGATCATTCTTGTTTTTGTTCTCCTTCTTACTTGTTTCACCTTTTTCATTTTTTGATCCTCTGAATTTTCTAGAGAACTTCTTATTTCTTTTATAGAATTTTCCAAGTCTTTTAGTAATAAAGGATAGTTCATCTTGATCTAAGTCACTTTATTCACCATCTTCATCATTTGAGCTTTCTTTTGATGCTTTAAAAGCTATGGATTTCTTATTATTAATTTCAAGATTTCTTTCTTTTAGAGCCATTTCATAAGTGAGAAGTGATCCTATGAGTTCGTCTAGAGATGTGGTTTTAAGGTTTCTTCCTTCGGTAATGGTCGTGGCCTTTGGTTCCCATATGGATAGAAGACCCCTAAGTATTTTTCGGATCATCTCATAGGTGGAATAAGTTTTTCCTAAAGCATTTAGAGAGTTTATTATGTGAGTGAATCTAGTATACATACTAGTGATGGATTCATCAAGATTCATCTTGAAGGTCTCATATTCACTGGTTAGCATATCTATTCAATTATCTCTTACATCTTCGGTTCCTTCATAGGTTGCATTAAGTTTGTCCCATATTTCCTTAGCTGTCTTGCAAATCATGGCTCTATTAAATTCATTGATATCTAGTGCACAATATAGGGAATTAATTGCACTTGCATTTACTTGAATCATTTTATGATCAAGTGTAGTTATGCCTTTTTATTCTTTTGGGACTTGTTTTCCATCTACCAACTTGGTAGGAATTAAGTCACCATCCGTGACAACCTTCCAAACCTTTCAATCCATAGTTTGAAAGTAGGTGCTCATAAGTTGTTTTCAAAAGGTATAATTCAGTCCACAAAAGATAGGTGGTCGTGTTGAGGATTGACCCTCTCCGAAGGGAGCTACTCCTATATTTGCCATGTAGATCTTTGTGTAACTACTGTTTAGGATTTGTTACTACTTAACTCTAATACCAATTGAAAGTGGACTAGTGATCCCGAGAGAGGGGGGGGGGTTGAATTGGGTTATTAAAATTTTAAGTTCCTTTTTCTATTTTTTACTTATTTGATATACTCAGCAAAGCTTAAGCAAACCAATCAATTCACAACTAAAACAAACCACAAATTAACTAAAAATTTAAACAACCAACCAATTTAAGAATAACCAACCACAAATACCAAACCAATCACAATTTGAAGACTTTTATGGAATTTCAACTTTTGCTTTTGTAAGCAGCCCTGTAAGCAATTTGTAAGCCCTATTTTTGAATTGATTTTATTGCGTTCTCTTAATTAAGATTTCTGAAAATTAACCAACGTACTCCCTTGTGGATTTCCGCAAACGGTTAATTGAAACATGCTTTCGTTAAATTAAGAGTCTTTTTTTTTTTTTTTAATTCAACGATTGAGCCCTGCAACTTGCACTTTGCACATACACACATAATATATGAAGTACTGAAATTTAAAAGAATAGGGAAAGAAGAACACCACGTTTTTACGAGGTTCGGCTTATCCCCAGCCTACGTCCTCGCCTTTGGCCAATACCACCAAAAGGATTCCACTATGAACGCTCCTTTCCGGGTGGAGCAAAACTTTTACAAAAATCTCTTTTTTTTTTCAAGAAGAGAAACCTCTCCAAGTGATTAGCCCACACTTGGTTCAATGACCCAAATCAGCTTTGAATCGAGATACAAGAATCTGTGTACAAGATAACTCTCAAAACAGAGCAAATTTGTACAAGTTAGAGCACTTAAATATACTTCAATCAAATATAAGGATAGAAAGTATGAAGCTCAAGTTTAGAGATCACCAAGGGTTCTTTAATGATTGAGAATACTCAGTATTAGAACCGTAGGTTTATGAATCAGCAACAATTCAGATGAATTCTCCCAGATGGAGTGTGAGCAAGAAAGAGCTTTGTGAGAGATTGAGAGTTGAATGCTTGAATGCTATGTGATTGCTTGGATATTTAATTTCTTGGGTTTAAAGGAGTATTTATAGACTTTTTAGGACGAGTTTCCTTATTTCCTGTCCACCAAGTTTTTATAACGTTCATATTTGAAAAACTAATTTTTAGAATTTTCCCATTAAAGCTCAAAATTTAAAAAACTCGTAGAGTCAGTCGGCTGGATAGGCGACTGGGTAGGTAATTTTATAGGGTCAATCGGCTGGACATGCGATTGAGACCCTTCTATCGGCTAGAAATAAATTTCAGGAAATTGTCAGTCAGCTGACTGAACACAGTTCAAAAAGAGAAAGTCGGCTAGGCTTGTTAGTCAACTAATTGATCTCTGTTCATAATGGTCAGTCGGCTGGGCAGATTTTTTTAACAAATATGTTTGTCAGTCGGCTGGGAAAATTCAGTGTATTCTGGTCAGTCGACTGACTAGTTTCATTTTCTGAAAAACTCTCATTTTTTTTTTAAACCCTTGTAATTTAAAAAACTCAAATGTAATTTTTCAAAAAAAAATAGGTCCTTAAGTCTATGATGCATCCTAATGAGCTTCATAATTATAAATTATATTTGAACTGCAATACTCACAAACGACTTTCTAAACATAAACTCTTTAAGCACTATGATGTAGGACGAGAATGATCGACTTATGTCCTACAATTCAGCCCTCACACAAGTACATACACTTAAACACTTTAACTTAAGAATTTAATTATCCGAACATAAACACAATAGATCATGCTTTATTTGACATGTTCAAGGATTTTGAAAAGGTGTATGACTTGTCCAGCAATTAAGTCCCAATTGGTTCTGTCATGCCCGAACCCCGAAATGGGACCCAGGGGTGAGAATGTAATCTAACATGTCCCTGTATCATACAAATCATCACAGATACAGTACAAAGGATGAGGGTCTGACCCCGTGGGGTTCTCAAGCACCCTAAACACAATTATATACGTAGCAGAAAACCATACATACATATGCAGTATCATACCAGAGTCTATACAAGAGCAGACACAATGCTCGATCAAAACGTACGAATGCGTGCCCAACACATCCCAAAATCGCAATCCACCAAAATTACAGTCCTAGCACTTACCTAACGCTAAACGTGGTACATCGGCCACTACGCTCCCTACACCAGGATGCTAGTTCCGGTTACCTGAAGGACCTATAAAAATGTACGTATAGCAGGGGTGAGACACCTTTCAGTAAGAAAGAACACAGGTTATATCAGTGTGTGGCATTTAAGTGTTATCATGACACAACATACACACAGTTGAATGCAATCCAGTACTAATTTACACAGTGCATACACGCACACACAACACATGATCAGCAATCCCGGTGTCGTCACACCCTTCGGCCCGAAGCCGGTCTGCGACAATCCGACGTTGGCCCAACCAACCCACGAAGCACGGCGCTACTAGCACATGGCTAGTCCCCGACTTTCATGGCATCATACCGGCGCTAACTGGTGGATCCACACCCTTCGGCCTGATCTGCCGGAATAGGCTCACACCCTCAGATATAGAGCCGGATACTCTTGCCTACGTGGCAGGTGATAAACACACGCCCTCGGATATAGAGTCGGACACTCTCATTACCTGGAACAATTTCGTAACCCAGTTCCTACTAGCATTTCAACATATCAGACACACATGCATGCTCATATAACCAAACAAACCACATCCATTTGGTAATCTAAATCATGATTTTCCAAACAAATACAGTTTAAACAAGTCAAGGCACGACCATTCAATATCGCAGTATAAATCAACATATACCCTCGGTTTTCAACAAAACCAGGGATGCAGCCCGTCGCCCCCTTTTTCCCAAAACTGTAATAATGAAAAACTCATAGTTTTCTCCATTAGATCCCCCCAAATGAGTAGCTAAAACACACATAGGACCGTGAACCACAGTTTCATCGAGTTCGATTTAAAAAATAACCAATATAAACATAGTTCCCCTTACCTTTTTCCCGAATAACAAATCCCGAACTCCAAGGACCCTAAACAGCGAGCCGAGTTCCAAAACCTACAAATCACAGTACAAAATATACTCACAAAATAGTTACCTACAAAACTATCAGATCAGAAATGAAAACTGAGCCTTACCTCGATTTTTTGTCAAAACCCAAAAATCTCCAAAACGAGATTCTGATCCGTAAAAATTGTAGAGAATCCTTCCATGATCCTCGTGGTAACTTCAGATTCATGATTCCAGCAACAATCGGCTAAGAAAACTAGAGAGAGAGAGAGAGTAGGGAGGTTATTTCAAAAAGGAATCAAGTTATATGCTAAAAAGTTGCTATTTCAAAGATTCAAGAATAAAAGTTCTATTTTAGCAAACTAATATTCATATAATTGATTTTAACTAGAAAGTATTAATATTGCAATCTATGGCTCAAATGGGCTATTCAAAGATGTGATTTTAATCTACTAGCATGGGTTCACAAGATATAGCAAAGGATTCAAACACAAATACTGAAGTTACCAAGGAATTGATTTGAATAACTTGACATTGTTCCACACGTAGTTAGATCACACCGTAGGTCCTTCGTACAAGATTTGAATCACAAGATGAACGCAGTAATGAAGTGTAGATGATGATTGTCGTGTGGGTGTACGAAGATGCTGGCCGTGTGGTGTTGATGGGGGCCGTGAGAGTATTAGATGGAGGAAGAGTTGATGGAGTCGTTGGATAATTTAGTGGTCTCTCACCACTTGATCTTCGGAGAGAATGACATAACCTCATACTACTCACTCACAAGGAAAGGAACAAGCTTTACAAGCTCAAGCAAAGAGATGCTTCTTCAGTATTCAACTTCAACTTCATGTCTTGTTCTTACAATAAGAAGACTATTTATAGGCATAGCCTGGGAGACAAAGTACTAAACACTCAACAACTCTCAACAACTTTCAAGAACAACTCTCAACAACTATTAACCTAACACAATTAATACTTACTAAAAAATAAGGAACTCCAACTTATAAGCACACAAGTCAAGCTTAGTTGTCTTGCATTATTACAATTCAAATTTGAAATTTAAACATATTCCAAAAGGAAGGCCAAAACCATGTGGGGCCCATTGGAGCCATGTGGGGCCCACATAGGTTTTGAGTTGGACTTTGTTTCAATATGTCACTTGGGTCTTCAAGCATGGTCTTCAAGCACCTAATAATCTTGAAATAACATATCCACAAAAAATATAAATTAACACAATAGCAAAGTCTTCACATAAAAAAAGTCTTCCATCAAAGAAGTAGAAGATCTTCAATTAATCCCATGTGTTCCCGCAAAATAGATATAAACAATAGTGGACATCTGGAGGTTGTCCACGTGTCACCATGTCAGCAAAGGAGTGGACATTGGGAGGTCATCCATGTGTCATCATATCAGTAAAAGGGATATATAAGGCATGTTGATCCCTATCACACTAAGTCTTCAATATTTTTGTCCATCTCTTGAGGTTCAACTTGACTTCAAGTCCTAATTGCCTTTAAGCTTTAAGTTTGACATGTATTGCTTCTATACTCCGGTAAGCTTTCATTTGATTGACTTTAATTGCTAAGCTTCCTTCCATGATAACTTTGTTCAATCCTGAAACATTATCCCTTAACAACATATGTTAATATATCCTTCATTTGTTATCATCAAACAAGATTGAAAAGCTTAATTAGGCCAACAACAGTGATTTATAAGGGCCCTCACGCACTCTTAATCACACTCACACCAGATGGTTTGTTACTTTTATTGATGATCATACTTGTATTTGTTGGGTTTACTTGTTGAAAGATAAAACTGAAGTCCATTCTATTTTTGCCAGTTTCCATTCCATGATTCAAACACAATTCCAAACTCACATTCAAATTTTACATATTGATAATGGTACAGAATAGTTCAATGATATCTTGGGACATTATCTTCGAGAAAATGGAATTGTTCATCAAAGTTCCTGTATGGATACCCCTCAACAAAATGGGGTTGCTAAACGTAAAAATAGGCATATTCTTGAAGCAACTCAGGCATTAATGTTCACTACAAATATGGAAAAATATTTGTAGGGCGATGCCATTTTAATAGCTACACATCTCATTAATCGAATGCCTAGTCGAGTTCTTTCTTTTGCTACTCCTCTCTAGAGAATATTTTCCCAACTCTCGGCTCCACTCCAATATCTCTCTGAAAATCTTTGGATGTACTGCATTTGTTCATGTTCATGCTCACAATCGGGATAAACTGAAACCTCGTGCCATTAAGTGTGTTTTTATTAGTTACTCTCCTACTTAGAAAGGCTACAAATGTTATGATCCCGTCACAAAAAAATTGTTTGTTAGCCTTGATGTCACGTTCTTTGAAACCACTCCTTACTTCCCAAAGCCCTCTCTTCAGGGGGAGAAATGGAGTGAAGATCTATTCTTTGATTTCTCTGTTGATGAATCTATGTCATACACCAAGTCTACCATTGCATCATTTCCTGACCTATCATGTACAAAAGACCACTTAAACTCAGGGGGAGATGCAGGAAAACAAAACAACACAGACATACTTATTTACTCAAGAAAGCCAAACACAAAGAACAGAGAGAACCTCATACTTGAGGCACCAAGAGAGTTGGAACCGGTGATAGCTCCAAGCAATCATGAGTCCACGCCCAATCCTGATTAGGTAATAGATGGCCATGAGCTCCCTTCTGATAAGCCTGTACCTGATGATATCAATTTATCCATTGCAGTCAGACAACAAACTAGGTCATGTACTCAATATCCCTGGTCAAAATACATGTTTCATAAAAGCCTGTCTATAGAGTATCGTGCTTTTACTTTGAACCTTGAAAGGATAAAACTTCCAAAGAATATCTAGGAAGCCTTGAAGATTCCTGAATGGAGGGAAGCTATAATGGAGGAAATGTGGGCTCTGGAAAAGAATGGAACTTGGGACATTATGAATTTGTTGAGAGGGAAGAAGCCAGTTGGTTGCAAATGGATCTTCACATTGAAATATAGAGCTGATGGGATAGTTGGACGGTATAAAGCCCAACTTGTTGCAAAAGGGTTTGCATAGACCTATGGCATTGACTACATGAAGACATTTGCACCAGTGGCAAAATTGAATAAAATTCGGGTCCTCCTGTCCTTGGTAGCCAACTTGGATTGGCCACTACAGCAACTCGACATTAAGAATGCATTTCTAAATGGCGAGTTAGAAGAAGAAGTGTACATGATGATACCTCCAAGTTTCAGTAAGAGAGGCGAAGAAAACAGGGTATGTAAACTCAAGAAGTCCTTGTATGGACTCAAACAATCTCTTAAAGCATGGTTCGATAGATTTGCGAAGGTGATAAATAACCAAGGATACCGACAAGGGCAATCTGATCACACTATGTTTTTTCATTAGCCTGAAAGTGGTAAAAAAAACAACTCTGATTGTGTATGTTGATGATATAATCCTAACTGGAGATGATACAGTGGCGATGGAAATATTGAAGAAAGTCCTAGCTGCTGAGTTTGAAGTTAAAAACCTGGGACATATGCGATACTTCTTAGGAATGGAAATTTCCAGATCAAAAAAGGGTATCAGTGTCTCTTAGCGAAAGTATATCCTTGATCTCCTAGCCGAAACTGGCATGTTTGGATGCAAACCTAGTGAAACCCCCACTGAAGCAGTAAAGAGTGTTGAAGACTGCGGAACATCAGTTGAAAAAGAGAGGTATCAAAGATTGGCTGGTAAACTCATTTATCTATCATGTACCAGACCTGACTTTGCATTTGCAATTAGTGTGGTAAGCCAACACACGAATTCACCCAAAAAGACTCACCTAGATGTCGTGTGCAAGATCCTTAGGTATCTCAAGGGCTCTCCGAGCAAAGGAATCTTCTTCAAGAAGTGTGAAAGTAAGAAAGTAAAAGTTTTCACAGATGCAAATTAGGTAGATCAATCGAAGATAGAAGGTCTACCACCGAATGTTGCACCTTTGTATGGGGAAATTTGGTGACTTGGAGGAGTAAAAAACAAAATGTAGTGGCTCAAAGTAGTGCTGAGGTTGAATTCAGGGCAGCTGCACAAGGGATATGTGAAGGACTGTGGTTACGGAAACTCTTGGAAGAATTACAGATCCCGATGAAATTTCCTATCAAACTTTACTGTGACAACAAAACAGCCATCAGTATCTCTCTCAATTCAGTTCAACATGACATGACTAAGCATGTAGAAGTGGACCGACACTTTATCAAAGAAAAGGTTGAAGAAGGAACCATTTGTATGACGTATGTACTTATGAAGGAACAAAATGAAAACATTTTTACCAAAGGGTTAGCTCGACAGAGTTTCGATGATTCCATCTGCAAGTTGTCAATATCTATGATCCAACTTGAGGGGGAGTGTAGAAATTTCGTGTATATTGGAGAGATTTAGGGGGTATTTATTGTATATTATTGAGTGAGATTCTTTTAAGAGATTGTTTCCATATTTATTTAGAGTAGAGATTGTATTATAAGTAGTTTGTATTGTCTTGTACAAAATTATTCAATAAATACAGAAATTATTCATTTTGATTTCATTTGGGCATTTGAAACGCAGACCTAATAGAGAACCTATGAGGAGGAGTGAGTTAGTTATTGTTTCTAACATGAAAAGGGGTAGGGGTGGTCCTAAAATAACTTGGAATAGGTAGTGATGAAGGATTTAATAGGCCCTTAATCTAATAAAAGAAAATGCTCTGAATCGAGTGAATATATAAAAAAGGATTTATGTAGCCTACCACACCTAGTGTGACTTAAGGCTTGTTGTTGTTGTTACGTGACATGCACATGAATACGCCCATTAAGGAATTGACGGAGGATCAGCTTCTTGATAGAATGGGTTTGCAAAAATGAGATTCATTGAGGCTGTAGTGGACATCAAGTCACTGCATGTTCGTGGATATACATGCACATGAGCATGTAAAAGTAGCCTTATTTGTGGGAATTATATTCATATCTTCCGTTGACAAATTATGTGACTCTGCAGCTTGTGTGCTCGAATGTGGTAGTGAAGAAAAATATCAAATTTTAATAATACCCTTAACTACCTCCATAATGTACAACTCATTTTATTATAATATTTACATATTCCAACTGAGGAATGCTAATCAAAACTTTAAAGTGTTTGCCAACACTTTATATACTTAGTGCATTGAGGCTTAATTTGAATCTTAGAGAGAATAAAGAAGTTTTGTTTAAAAATTAATTCCTTTTGAAGCATTTTAAGCTTTTCTTTCCTTATATCATCCTTCCTGATATCCAAACAGAGGGAGTTCTAGGAAGCAATTCGTGGAATATCTTTTTAATGCTTTGATAGTTATAATAATGAATTTATAGCTATTCAAGGAGATGTTAATTTTTCTTAATTTCTGTGCACCAAACGTTTATTTGACAGCTGTTCTTTTTTTTTTTTTTTTTGCACATTTTATTAATAAGAACCAATAACTTAGTTTGGAAAATGGATTTTGCCAATACAGGTGAAGTTGACGTCTTTCAATAAAAGCTGTTAAGAATGGCCTTCGTTGAGGCTTAAATTTATTCATTTTAAAATTTTCCTGCAGAAACCTAATAGTAGAGACTCTAAGATTGGCTCTGCATCTTTTCTCTTAATCTCTCTCCTTTGGTACTAATGGCATACTAGGAAAACTGACATGTTTTTGTAATGATTTTTACAATTTAAGATAAGACATGCATGGGAAAGGCCCGTTGGTGTTATTGTGTGATTATTATATGGGCTAGTTTTGAGAGGGAATAAATTATAATAGAAGTGTAAATGTATACACTTCAAATCAACCTTTTTTAGATGATCAAGTCTAAGACCGTATTTATGGATGCAATGTCAGTGAAATAAGGTGTAGAAAGCAGGATATTAAACATTAATGACCAAGGGATGCTTGGGCAGCTTTTATTTTGTAATAATCCTGGCATCAAAGAGTAGAATTCTCATAGGGTAGCCATAAGATGGGTTATGTGGAAGTTGCTTTTGAAGTTCCCAATCGTAAACCCCTGATATGAAAGTTTAGTTTTTTACTCGACAAACTAGAACCATTATAAGTATTGAAGAGAAGGATTTTCACAAACTACTTCAACTTATTGGTGGAAAGTGAAACATTTGTGCTTGATTAAAATAATGGTGTCGAGATGGATAACTGGTAGGATAAGCAAGGATAGAATTAGAAATGAATGCGTTTGTGACAACTTAAGATGTTGACTGATCAGGGTGGTACTTTCAGCAGTGATCACCACAGCAAGTGTGATCATGTTCCAAGTTGAACGCAGAGCAGGGATAAGGGGTCAACCAGTAGAAGAAATGAATTGAGGTCACTAAAAAAATACTGGTTCTCTGGTATATAGTATATACTGCATAACCAAGATCCATTAACCTGATAATGAACAGAGTCATATTCTTTGAATTACTCTCTACTTTTATTTCATTTTATTTTTACAATTTTGTATTTGTTCAGATTCAGACTTGATGATGCTTGTTGACCTGTGACTATTCCTTAGCTCATGGTAGGACAGAAGCTATGCAGCCATCTCTCACCTTAGAAAATCGCACTCTTCTTTTGTTTTGTTTTGTTTTTTTTTTTCTTTTCTTTATTTTTGGGTTTTTTTGGGGGGGGGGGGGGGGGGGGGGGGGGGGGGAGGGGGGGTATGTTAGGTTTGCAAAGTTAGGTTTGACGATTCGTTTTGGCAAGAACTTATCCAATTTTCAGTTGACATTTTTATTATCTCTTTTTGCCATTTATTTCGGGTTTTCTCAACCATAGAATTCCTGTGAGGTATTGATTGCAGTCAAGTTAATATTATATGTGACCATGTGATGGTTCTTCAAGATGGACTTTTCATCAATACACTCACCAATATATATTTATATATATTCCATGAAACATCGTGCTGGTCCCAAAGTTTATTTCGTTGTATTGTTCAATTCAATGTTTAGGGTGCCATAAATGTGCAAAAGCAAGTAGTTTGTATCTGCTCTGTTTGGCAGTTCGAAAATAAAAAGTACTTGAAATAAATTTATGCCATGTACTTGATGCTACTTATACATGCATGAAAGTAAAAGAAAATGAAGTCTTTCGTATCTGAAATTTCTAAATGCAATTCCCACCCAAAAGTCTTCTCATAGAATGTTCCTTAAACATCCAACCTGCCAAAACTATTTATTTATGATAGTTCACGCAAGGGAAAAATAACTCTATACATATGGCTAGAGGGAATTTTCTCTCTGCTTCTTGAGATGCAATCATGGAGGATAGATACTGTAGGATGTGAAACTGAAACTGAAGTTGTAGTCTGTAATAACCAGTTTAATCATTTTATATCTTAGTTGTTGAACTTCTGCTCAGCAGTGCTTGTGGAGGCCTGCAGCATTGAAAAGTACCACTTAAATACGGCGCACACACTAGGTTTTAGTCTCTGCAGTTAATGGGATTTTTCTCTAATAGTCTAAACCATACTAGTGACATCAAATCACCATAAGACTGAAAAGATTAAATAAAAAAATGGGGATGGAAAGGGAGAAAAGATTTTAAGTTTATCAAGTAGTAAAACCCAATAAATCTTTAAATTAAGAATATTCTTACCAGAAATTAGCTGCAATATATGAGTCTTTTGGGTGCTGAGATTTTAAGTACATATGTATGTATTTATTTTATTGCATGAGTAGTGACACTGGACATGTTCTGAAGTACAAACTCAATATCCATCGTCATATTAGCAGTAGCTGATACCAAGAAATATCAACATAAAGAGCAGAACTAAGTGAAATACATAAAAATTTTAATAATAGCTGCATATTGAGCGTGTAGACACCAAAGTTATCTAGACCTTGAATGAACCTGATACCATTGTTTTTTGACCCAACAACAAATGAGATCTGAAAAATTATATCTGAAATTTAAGAAAAAAATGTTGAATGAAGATTGCCTCATGAAAAAAGTACCAAAAAGAAGAGAAAAAAGATTTGGAAGCTTAGTTGCCATCATAGTTCAAGTTATGTGTCCCATCTCTATTTAGCAACTGAAATTTCCATTATATCCTATGTTTTCTCTCCTACATTTTATTTGATCTCTTGGAATCCGCATTGTCAAATCAGATACCATTTTTTTCCTGGCCAGTATGCTTGTGCTTGTCCCTATGTATGAATTTGTAAGTCCAAACATGGTTTAGTGAGCAAAGGAAAGCCCAAGGGAAGAGACAGAGAGAGGACTTTCGATGTTAGACCAATATTTTCATGATTTCTCAAGCTTACATGTGGGAATTATGCATCAGTAGTTTCATAAATCACTTGATGGCATTTAGCAAGTTTCCTACCATCAAAATTTCAAATTGAAGTTGGCTTCCACTTCACTCCAGTCTCCTTGATTTATTCTCAATGATGAGTCCCCTATGAATATCATTCTTTTTTTTACTTATTTTTTTTTTGAAGTAGAAATAGATTTGGTATACTTAAATGGTAAATCTTCTCATTTAAGAATTTGAAGGCATGTTTATGCGAATAAGACACTAACCTCTCAGGATAATTAGCATCTGTTAAGTGAAAAGGAAGTGTATACTGACCCCAACTGATGTCACGAAATTGCAAACTGCACATTTTACAGATCTTGCTCCATATTGGTACATCAACAGTGTCCGGCAGCTCCCACAGTTGACATGTGCTACCTGGTTAGCTGTTGCAATATACATTTGACTCTCAGATTCGATTCTTGCAATATACATTTGAATCTTACCCTCAACTAATAGCAACTTAATCAATGAAATTTCCTATTTAAGAACTTCTATAAATAAGTTTGGAAATATATAAAAAAATCTAAATAGGGCTTATATAATTATTCATGCAGTTAATCTTTAACATAAACTATTGATGCCAATTATACTATCATTAGGTGTATACCTTCCAAGGCTAGATTGATGGTGTGACAACAGGAACATTGTACGCTAGTTGCTCCACGAATGTACATTAGTAATGTATGGCAGCCTCCACAGACTAATTGTGCCATTTCAGTGCCTGCTTAGGTTAATAACACAAGTAATTTTGATCAGACCTGTTCTTGAGTGGTCCTATGAGAATACTTTTTTGGATTAACAAACTTACAATAAGAAAAGAAATCTGGAAAATGAGAAGAAGAGATGGGGAGAACCATACCCGGAGGTGGCACAGCTGTGACTGCATTGCAAACAGCACAACACACAGATGTTGCTCCGACCGGATAGAGTAAAAGGTTTCTACATCCAGAACAGACTAGCTGGCTCTGTGTGCCTGATGATAAACATAGGTTCTCTATGGATTAGATATGCAGTTTCAAGTGATGAATGAAAGAAGAGTGATTCTATATTTTGCCACAAAACCAAAGACTTCCAAGTATTAATCCTGCCTCCCGTCACTCAATATGTTCTTGGACAAGGTAAAACTGATTAGAAACCTGCTTGGATTTTGAAGCTAAATTTGAAATTATGCAAGCTGGTGACTACCCATTAAATACTAACCATTTGGTAGCTGTACCATCACGCATAATTGCTGAATTTCTCACATACTATCTTTTTTATAGTCAGAAATTCTGTTTAGTTTACCTTTTGCAGGGGATGTTTATATTGAATTTTCTAATCCGTCCCATAGTAGGTAATTTTTGCATTGAAAGTTTTAGACTTTATCAGCTGATGCTTGAATTCTTAATCAACTGCATAATGGAACTCCTGTTTGGTTGCCTAGGAAACAGAGGAGAAAAAAAGTTGGATTCCTACATCTTCTTCCTTTTCAAGTAGAGTGTGCACCCTACGGGGCAAAGTAAGAGAATTCACTTTGTTTTCACACTAAAACTAGTGCAGGGCAGAATATGATACCATTGGAAGTTGGCGTAACTGGCGGCGGAGGCGTCGGATATGGAGCAAGGGGAACAAGCATTGTAAATGCCAGAGGTATCCTCTGTTTTTCTCTCTTCCAAACTTTTTGAAGTTAGCTGGCTCATACACAAAACAGATTCTTTTCTCCCATTCTTCCCATTCTGCAAAAATAGAGGACAAAATTAAGACAACCATAGGTGTATTAACTAATGTCCATGACAAAGAATCTGAAAGGAATGGGAGAAATAACAAAATACTGCATACCCAGTTGTGAATTTTTCCTCAAAAAGCATCCATGAAACTCTGTTGAAGATACCCAGAAACTGAAGCTTGAACACACTTCACATGCTTTCAGTTTAGTTCGACATTGTGAAGTGGGGCAAACACACACCTTTTAGGCTGCAGACTATTTTTTCCCCAGAGAGAGAGAAAGAGAGAGAAGATATGATCGGAAGAGGGTTGAGTCATAAAAGGTTGGGTTAAAGGAGGTTTTTACTTGTTTCGTCTTCACAGTTCTTTTAAAGATGCAGTGAACGCCAGGGGCTGGCTCCTCCTTTGGGCAATTGAGGTGTATAAACACAATTTAATTCTTGTTTTTTTTCAAGTCTCATTGACTTCCCAACTAACAACTTTATTATATTTCTAACTATTTATTACTCTCATCTCTCTTTCTTAATTTTTCTAAAAAAATCTTTCCATCTCTCACACTCTCTCACTCTCATCTCTCGGTCTCTCTATAATTTTTGCTTCGACTCTTGTGTTCATCATCTTCGAGCCTTCGATTCTTTATAATTTTCATCAATTATAATTTTGATTTTAATGTTTGTGCATTATTTTTCTATTATTTTTACTTTGAATTTTTTTTTTCTATTTTTTCTTAAATTTTGAAAGCTTTGAGGTTAGAGCGTTGTATTCGACAAGAATCCGATATCTCTAAAGTCTTGCTCGCCGATCAATTTGTAATAATAATAATAATCAAGTTATATTGTTTCAATCTATTATTTTTATAGATTTATTAAATTTATTTTTATTTGTTTACATAAATTGTCAATTTATGGTTAGTGCTAATTTTGAAATTTAATTATGTCAATGAAAAAATATGAATCCGGATATGAAAAATGAAGAAAGAAAAAAAAATAGAAAAATTAGTGTAATCTCAAAAGAGAGCTCTTGATAAATTTATTTTTATATCTCAAAATATTAAAAAATTAATTTTAAATAAAAATAAAAATTAAATAAAATATTAAGGATTCTTGATTAAATCATTCACTTAAGGTCCCATATTGTGAAGAGCTGGCGAGTGAAGCTTTCATTTTCAGCATTCAGTTTTTCCTTATTGCCACTGATGGATGATGGGATAGATGTGGTAACTTTCTCACACACTTGCCGGTGACACATCTAGATTAGTATTGTCAGAAGTTGTACCCTACCTTCCCCCCTCTCTCTCTCTCTCTCTCTCTCTCTCTCTCTCTCTCTCTTTGCTTTTGGCCTACTTTTTTTTTGAATTACGCATCGAGTATCCACGTGTCCGTTTTACGGTTCATGTAACTAATCCTGCGCCCCTTGAAGTTGACCCCATAATTCTATAGGAAGGGTAAATTTAAGAGTCTAGGGACAGAAACGAGCCCGAGAGGGTTTGAACACCTGACCTCGTGAAAGGCACTCCCGTAACCCGCACTACCTCCTGAACCACACCCTGAAGGTTGCTTTTGGCCTACTTCATTGCATGCATGTGAGTGCTGTGTTATCCACACGCCCCTTTCGCTCGGTGCATTGGACGTCTAGAGGCAGGCCACGTAGCTGAAGAGGGTAATCAGGACCATCAGTTTAGGGCATGCCTCAGTGATTGCAACAACCAGAACTTATAGTTGGTGGACCTGCAGCTTTCCGGTTTGTGGTTTGGATAAATAGATGCCATTATTAGTATGTACAGTGAGGGGATTCACCAGCTTCTGTAATCATCAGTTAATGTGTTAAAACTCAATATGACAATATCCCATATCCATGTCTTTAGGCACAGGGCTTCAGCCATTTTACTATTTTCTACACGGCAATACATGCTGGTTTTTGCCCTACTCCCAAAACTTTCTATGGGTCTCTCTCTCTCTCTCTCTCTCTCTCTCTCTCTCTCTCTCTCTCTCTCATGCATGTAACTTTTCATGTGTAGTACTTAGTGTGTACTGACTTCTATAATCAAAAAACGTGTTCTTCTATTTATTTGTTTAATTAAAAAAAAATTCGGACATAAAGTGGAAACTTGGGCTTCTATAGTTCACATATTATATATATGCCAAGCCAAGAAAAAGAATTTTATATAAATGTATGGGCCACTGGTCAGTAGCAAAGTTTCAAGAAAATTGACAATACATAGGGAACAGGTCCGGCTGAAGGGATATGTTGATTGCCTTATATATATATTTATGCATGTCCCTCAGGGTCAGTTCACCAGGGTCACTTGCCCTTCTATCTCGGGCCATGCTAGCTGTATTCTGTAACCAAGCGTCACCTTTGGTTTCTTTGGTCATATTTAATACTTAAATGTGCCCTTATAATAATAAAAAAAATTAAAAATTAACTAACGTTATATTTGTTTGGTGAAATGTTTACTCATAAGATTAGTATGGTTTTAATATGGGGAATTGAAAATTCACAGCCGAAAAAAGGGTAAATGACATAATTGAAAATATTTATTTCTATCCGTTATGTGAAATTACACAAATTTTATCTAAATGACTTTTCTTTTAGATCATCCCGTCCATAAATCTTTTTCGATCTAATTACATCTCATTCTATTTTATTCTTAATTATTGATAAACATTCTATAAATCAAATTCAATTGTATAAAAGAATCATAATAATAATAATAATAAGATCTGAGTGTCACAATTTTTTTATGTATATATATATATATATACATATATATATATATATATATATATTAACAAACTCAAAAAAATGAAAAATTATGACAGGAGAAAGGCAAATAATTAGCAAGGAAAAAGGGTGTGTGTGAGAGAGAGAGAGAGAGGGAGAGAGAGAGAGAGGAGGTGGTCATATGCTGTCCATGAAGACGAATGGATGGGCAGAGGAGCTTTTTGGGGGCATTGAGAAGACTACAAAAGTCCATTAGTGGTTGATAGGTAAGCATGTTGGGGGAGGGACCGCTGTCCCTGTACTTTGTTGGCTTTTCTCCGCATTCTCACTTGCATCTCGACTGAATAATATCATTAATGTTCCACAAAAAAAAAAAAAATCTATCAATTATTTTCCCCTGACAGGCAAGTCGTCCTCCTCTGTATTGCAAGTCACACCCAACTGAAAATGAAAACCTAAATTCTTATTTTCAAAGTAATCTCTCTCATATTGATTAAATCTTGAACTGTTGTAAATTCAGGCAGTGTTCATTGATTTAACTGAAAAATGATATCAATGGCACATTAGCAAGAAGCTTTTAGGGACTAAACCTCCCCCTCCCCCCCTTTTTTTTCCATGTTTTTGTTTCAAGGATTTGATTATTTTTTAGCGGCGGCAAATCATAGGTGATTTATTATCGATGACCATTGAGTTTGGTGCTTGCAAAGGGTTTTTCTGCATGGATGAAGATGACTGAGTTAGTCATTACGCATCAAGCTCTAAATACCGATGGAATCCTGATTGAATAAAAATTTACGGTTCATTTGATTCAATGGAAGAGCTATTCGTTGAAGTAAGATAAAATATAGTTTAACTTCTGGAAGTTAAGGGTATTTCTTATATATTTATAATTATTCTATTTAACATGTAATAAGAAAGAAATAGACATCACCATGATGAAATTTGAAAATAGTTATTTCTTATTATAGACTCATAAAATGTTTCACATTATTATTTGCTTTATAAGAACAATATGATTTTTTGTTACCTAATTGTAACTAACCTACTAAACTAATCTATTATTGAAAATAGACATTCCACAAACCAAACGTAGCCTTAAACTTTTAGAGAGTTGTGATTGCTAAGGAAGTATTTATTGCTATGTGTCACTCTCGGATTTGGAATTGACTAGATAGAGTATGATAATTGGAACCAAATGCTTGTTTAAGGAGCTTGAAATATGAAGTATGGCATGCTTGATGGATTCTTTCTTGTCATTTTAATCTTCATGAAGTGAGTAGGAGCTCAAAGAGAGAGATGGGAGGCAAGGTAAGAAATATTACTTTAGAAGACAAGAATAATGAAATTCATAGAGTTTTGTTCCCACGAGTACAAATTACCTATATGCATATATATACATGTGTTGTATTCTTTGTTTCAACTTTGTTCTAATTTTCTTTTTCAAATTTTTAGGCCAAGAGCAATAATGACTGATAAAAATGGAAGAAAGAAGATTAGTCAAGGCAAGAAATGATTATAATAAGAAGTGACCGTTATCCAATATACAAATCTATCCACTTGATGGGCAAATCTATTATGAGATAAGACTAGTTTATTGGCATTTTCCTTGAGCTACAAAGAAATGATTTGGATGAAAGCCTTCAAGTCAATCGACTCCATGCTATTGGGGCGAAGCATTAAATGGGGATGACACCCTAAAAAATTCATAATATGAGGCCTCAATTATGCAATCAAAAATTCATACGAAAATCATATACAACACTTTCCTTTAAGCATAGGAAATTTACTTGTTATTTAAGATGTGTTTAGGATATGAATTCTGTGTTTTGATATAAATTTGTACTGACAAATTTTGATATGATTTTGCATTTGATTTTGCTCAAATTCTCAAATTTAAATTCAAAGTCCAATCCAAACTCAAAATACAGATTAGAAGATTTGGAGTAGTTTTAATTATGTTCACAGAATGAATGCAAAGGGGATGTTGAAAAGGCAGCACACATGAGCTGCAAAACAATTTTAATTATGTTCACAGAATGAATGCAAAGGGGACGTTTAAAAGGCAGCACGCATGAGCTGCAAAACACTGTTTATTTTGGCAGCAGATTTAATTGTAACGAGGACAGTGGCCTATCTTTCTGTTGTGGAGGTTGGTGACCCTATTACATTAGATGCTGACATTTCAAGTGCTACCTTAAAGCTTTTGTTATACTCATTTGTGGATTTCTTTCTATCAGACAAAAAAAAAAAATATCTGTGGATGACAACTTTAAATCATTGTAGGAAGTTTGAGAAGGAGAGGTTGAGAAGTGTAAGGGGATTTAAAGCTTCGGTCAAAATAAACACACAAAAGACACAAAATTTTTAACGTGGTTCGACATATTGTCTATGTCCATGGTTGTAAAGCAACAATCCACTAATCAATTTGAGAACAATAATTATAAGAACTAATTTCTCTCACAAAAAAAGGAAGAAATGAATGAAATTAATTTCTCTATGACTTTTCTCTCCTCATTGGTTGATCTTGGTTTGATCCAACTGATTGCATTTCAAACAAATGTGATCTCATATTTATAGGACAATGGGAACAGTCAATTTCCTTCTCCGTCAACAAAATACAGTCACCTAATTTTCAGATCAACAATGGCTGCAGCAACCACCCAGTCAAGTTAGGTAGGCTCTTGAATTTACTGCTTCAACTTTGGTGGGCTTCTAGATTGATAGTGGGATATGAAATACCTAACAATTCTCCCCCTCCATACCCATCGGAGGAGAATGCAATAGGTCATTCAAATGAGTGGACTTCTAGCAGGAACCCATTCCAGCTAATTCCCTGCAAAGTTCAAACTTATTGTAAGGTATTACTTTTTTCATCATGTCTAAACCATTGTCATTAGTATGAATCTTCTCAAGCTTTAACAACTTTGAGTTCAGAACATTTCGTATCCAATGATGCCGAACATCAATGTGCTTCGACCATTCGTGAAAAGTGGAATTCTTGCTGAGATGTATAGCACTCTGACTATCGCAAAACAAAACATACCTCTTTTGTTTTAAACCAAGTTCTCTTATGAACTTCATCCACAACATCTCTTTGCATGCCTCTGTCACAGCAACAATGTAACGACTTGCCTATTTTATCATTTTTTTTTCTATAATAACATTGAATATAATATTCCTGTACAACTGTACCCTAGGGTCATAACCCAAAAATAAACCTAACCCTAGTT
Organism: Malania oleifera; assembly: GCF_029873635.1. Classification (NCBI taxonomy): domain Eukaryota; kingdom Viridiplantae; phylum Streptophyta; class Magnoliopsida; order Santalales; family Ximeniaceae; genus Malania; species Malania oleifera. The sequence goes on along the minus strand of NC_080425.1, from coordinate 8,419,647 downwards.
TAACAACTCACTCTTTAGATAGGGTAGCCCCACCGGTCTCTACTGTCGCAGAACTCTATTCGCTCCTCTACTTGGATTTTCTGAAATGTCTATATAGCTGGGGTGAGACACCTCTCAGTAAGGGAAATAAACTAACATCAGTGTGTGGCAACATGAGTGTTTTCGTGTTATACATAATATCAGTACATACATCATGTTTGGTAAAAATGGTTGATATCATACCTGAATAAAACATGATTCCTCATAACATAATATAATGTACTAAATTATTAACATGAAAATCATCTTATATAACTGTACAATATTGAAATACACCTAGGATGGATAGCTAGCTGATGTCATGTCTTACCCCCACATGACAAGGTTGTGTAGCCCGAAGGCGGGACCTAATAATGGCTGGCCAACCATGCTAGATCAAACATAAGTTTGTAAGTACGATGGGCCCATCTAGGGACTGCCAGGGGGACTACTCCATTCTACACTGATGCCACATCGACTGCCATCTGCCACACTACTGATCGTATGGTAGTACTATCATAATTCTGAACATATAGCTACGGTACCATGCTCCTGAAACTAAACTAAATCATGTCATCCGGGTTATGATATCATATAATAAGTTTCATATACTGAACATAGCTGTTTCGAATTTCATAATAATAACTATCATGTACATATTTCATAAATTATATTTTATCATACATGATTATGGCATTTGCTCCGGCATAACATAACATGAATCACGGCATCTGCGCCGGCATAATATAACATGAATCACGGCATCTGTGTCGACATAACATAACATGAATCACAACATCTACGCTGGCATATCATAGCATACTGAACATAATTTTTTTTGTACTGTTTAATATGTAAAATCATGATTCCTGTACTGTTTTATAATTGCCCTGAAAACTATCATATCATGCTTGATCTGGAAAAAACATTCTATACTGATATACACAGTTATATGAAAATTAAACTCATGCCACACAAAAATAGGGTAATCTCTGAATGTAAAATCTATTCCAAAATCATATTTTCTGATTAAACACGTTTAAATCATATTCTTGTACATAACAGTATTTCCCAAATATAATTATATAATATACATACTTTCCTAAAATTTAATACTGTAAAATAATAAATAATTTCATGGAAGATTTTGACTTAATTTATCCCCTTACCTGGTTTACTGAGAAGCCCACACAACCCCCGATTCTTACACTTGCAGTGTTCCCAGCACAATACCCTGAAATTAACATTTTCCCCAACAAAACTTCAGTATTTCCTTTCCTAACATATTCTCCTCAATCCAGAAACACCAAATACCTAATAATACTGAAATTAACTAACTTACCCAAATTTTGGGATGGTTCCCAAGTTAGCCTAACCAGCGATCCACTCCTGCAGAAATGAAGAGAAACCTCCTAGGAGTAGTGTGGTGGCTTCAGATTGTCGATCCGGTGAAGAACCAAACCAGATTTCTAGAGAGAAGGGGTGGAGGACAAAGAGAGAGAGAGAGAGAGAGAGAGAGAGAGAGAGAGAGAGAGAAAGGAGGGTTTGTGTGCAAAAATGGTCGCTGAAATTCGAATTTGAGCCATTTATACACTGACCTTCGTCGACGAGGCACGTCACTTTGTCGACGAGGTCCACAAGAAAGATCGTCGACGAACATTTACTTATCGTTGACGAATTTCAGTGAGTTCGTCGACGAAACCGAAGGGTTCATCGATGAAGGTTGCAATTTCTTTCTTTTTAAATTTTCCTTTTTCTCCCTCTATTATTATTTAATTTCTATAATTCTTTGGGTCTCTACATTCTCCCCTCCTTATAAAAATTTCATCCTCAAAATTTACTATTTGAGCGATTCACTATCCCTTAAAGAAAATGAGCTACTTATTTTATTACTTACCCTCACTTATGGTGGAGGAATACAGTGGTTACATTCAAGGTTCTGGGAGATTACAAATACATAAAATAAAATTCTGCCAAAACCAAAACACTACCTACAACTGAAAATTATTGCATATACTGACTAACCTCCATAAGAAACATTACATATTTATTTGTATCTCTTCATAATTATTACTATTCCCTGCTAAACAAATGCAGATATCTTTGTTGTATCTCTTCCTCGAGCTCCCAAGAAGCTTCTTCCACTGCGTGATTCCTCCACAGGACTTTTACTAATGAAATCTTTTATTGAGCAATTTTTGTTCCCTTCTGTCCACAATCTGCACTGGAGTTTCTTCATAAGTCAAAGCATCACTGAGTTCTAACTCGGCATAACTGATGACATGGGAGGGATCTAGGACATATTTTCTTAACATGGAAACATGAAATACGTCGTGAATTCTAAATAAAGTTGGTGGTAAAGCCAGCTTGTAGGCAACTGACCCCACTCTTTCAAGAAATCTCAAAAGGGTCAATGTACTTGGGGCTCAACTTACCCTTCCTCCCAAACCTCATAACTCCCTTCAATGGTGCTATCTTCAAAAATACATGGTCTCCTACTTCAAATTCCAACTTTCAGCAGCGCATATTGACGTAGCTTTTCTGCCGACTCTGAGCTGCACTAATTCTTTCTTTTATGAATCGAACTTTAACGTATTCCTTCTGCACAAGCTCCAACCCCACAACTTGCCACTCGCCTAACTCATCCTAGTATAGAGGAGATCGACATCTCCTACCATAGAGCACCTCAAATGGTGTCATACCAATGCTGTCCTGATAACTGTTATTGTATGCAAACTCTACCAATGGCATATACTGGGTCCAACTACCCCCAAAATCCAGCACGCACGCCTGCAACATATCCTCTAATATCTGAATCACCCTCTCAGTCTGGCCGTCCGTTTGAGGATGAAATGTCGTGTTAAAAGATAACTAAGACCCCGAGCCTCTACATGCTCCTCCAAAACCGTGACATGAATCATGGGTCTCAGTCTGATATAATAGACACTGGCACTCCATGTGATCGTACAATCTCCTAAATATATATTTCTGCTAGTCTATCCATGGAGTAGTTGACTTTAATAGGAATGAAGTGAGCGGTCTTTGTCAATCTATCAACGACCATCGAAATAGCATTCTGACCATGTGGTGCCAGTGGCAAACCAGTCACAAAGTCCATAGATACATGATCCCACTTCCACTCTGAGATGTAAAGTGCTGCAATTGACCCACCCACCTTAGGTGTTCAGCTTTTACCTGCTGGCACGTCAGATACTACCGTATAAACTCGGTAATTTCTCTCTTCATGCCGCTCCACCAGTAAGACTCTCGCAGATCTCTGTACATCCTAGAACTACCTAGATGAACTGTATACAAGGACCTGTGAACTTCCTCTAAGATCATCCTCCTAATTTCCATATCTGCAGGCACGTTCAACCTGGAACGAAACCTCAAAGCCCCGTCATTAGAAATACTGAATTCATCTCCCTGTTCATCCTACACCTTAGCTATCAACTCTACTAGTTCTACGTCATCCCCCTGAACAGTCTTAATCCTTTCCTGTGGAGTAGGATGCAATACTAGGTTGGCAATAAATGCCTAGGGATTACTCTCTACCAACTCTGCACCAAGTCTCTCCAAATCCATCTAGATCAGATGTTAAACCACCATAGCTACAAGTGCTGGTCCCACTGATTTCCTGCTCAGAGCATTAGCTACCACATTTCCCTTCCCTGGGTGGTAATTGATAGTGCATTTATAATCTTTAATAAGTTCCAACCACCTCTTCTGTCTCATATTCAGCTCCTTTTGGGTGAAAAAGTACTTCAAACTTGTGATCGGAGAATATATCGCATTTCTCACCATACAAGTAATGCCTCCGAATCTTTAACGTGTGCACCACTGCATCTAATTCCAAGTCGTGGGTAGGGTAGTTCTTTTCATACTCTTTCAACTGTTGGGAGGCATAAGCTACAGCTCTACCATACTGCATCAATACACAGCCAAGCCCTTTCAAAGACGCATCACTGTAAATGATAGAATCATCACCCCCTGACGGAATGATCAGCAGTGGTGCAGTGACAAGCCTTTGCTTCAGTTCCTAGAAGCTCTGTTCACAGCTGTCTTCCCATTTAAACTTGACATTCTTCCTAGTCAGACGCATTAGAGGCCCTGACAATGCTGAGAATCCCTCATCAAACCAACGGTAATAACCTGCTAGCCCCAAGAAACTCCTGATTTCCTAAACATTCTTCGGCCTGACCCAATTCATTATTGCTTCAATCTTGTTGGGATCCACAAAAATTCCATCCCCTGATATGACATGCCCTAGAAATGCCACTTTCTCCAACCAAAATTCACATTTACTGAACTTGGTATACTCATGGTAAAACATATAGTTGCATATAGGGATGTATTATATAGTATCAGACCCTGTTGGACCATACAGTTACAGAGCACGGTACCGTAGCTACATATAGTTTATAGAGTGGAACCACCTATTCAGATAATACATGGTATAAAGGTCGATCGCATAAAGCCCACGAGTGGACAGGCTCCCATCAGATATGGGTTGAGAATGGCTGATCAGACTATGGAGTATAGTGATTTATTCCTGGTTGACCAGCCACGGTAAATCCCACCTACGGGCCGCACAACCTTGTCATAAGGGGTTAAATCATGACACACAGTTATCCACAGGGAAGTTTACAGTTATTACTATGTTTATACAGGTTTACAGAAACATAATATATATATATATATATATATATATATTAGCAATATTTTGAGTAGAAACCTAAAGTACAGAAATGTTAAGCAACAAGTAAAAAATGAAGATTATATTACTGGTATTATACTTTACAGATTCAGTGATACATGACTATATAGTAATAGATTTTCATAGTATTATAACTCATTTTCCACACACTAGTAATAGCATATTTCGTCTTACTGAGCGTTGGCTCATCCCAATTAATTTAACATTTTTCAGGTGATCCAGATAGGCGAGCAGATCCAGCTCGCAGGTAGAGGGGCTTCAGTACTGCCCTGTCAGTAGAGAGTGAGTATTTGTTTTGGAGTATTTTTGTATAGCCCCATCCAGTTGAGGGTATTTTGGAAAACAGACATATATGTATATTTTGAGAAACACTTTAGCACTCTGGTACTGTATATAACTACGTATGGTTATGTTTATTTGATTTCTATTTCTTGCTATTTAGGTTGATGATTATGTTTAATCCAGTGTGGTATCAGAACATTTTAAATGTTATAGTATAAAAAAAAAACCCCCAGTTAAAATTGCAGGTCGTTACACTTACACGGTACCGATACTATGTGTTCATGATTCATCATGATATTTGTGTCAACGCCGTTGTACGGAGTGGTGTAAGATTGGATGGTCGATGTGGTTTTAAGAAGTGTGAGCGCCCCTGGTGTATGGACCAAGTATGGCAGACCCATCGGACTTACAGACTGTACTCTTGACTTGGCAGTGGTCGGCCAACCATTGTCAGGTCCCGCCTTCGGGCTACACAACCCAGTCATGTGGGGGTAATACATGACAACAGTCAGCTAACCTACCAAGAATGCTTTTGTATTATTATTATATAAGATGAGTTATGCTATGAGAATACAGTATGTTCTGTCATGTTGTGATTATACATGTTTTCCCAGAAATATATATACATTTTTACTGGTTATGTTCATGATTATATGTATATCACAGAAATACTCATGTTGTCACACACTAGTGTTAGTTTATTTCCCTTACTGAGAGGTGTCTCACCCCGAATTTCATAAACATTTTAGGAGCCCCTGATAGGAGAGCGGGTAAAGCTCCGCTGATATAGTACTGTTGATCTGCTCTCTCTAAAGGGTAAGTTTTGGTGGGGACGGTTGGATTTTGTGGGAAATGTCCCTAGGTCTTTCTTATTTGGGATGTGTATATAATGGATGTAGTAACTCTGGTATTATAATGGATGGTATTGTGTATGGTGTTATGAGTTATTATGATTTTTATATTTCTTGTTGTGTAAGCTTCGGTTTTGTATTTCTGTTATATCCTTGGTACCAACGGGTTCAGGTGAATTATATTTTTATTATATTAAAAAAATATATGGAAATCAAGCAGGTCGTCACAAGAACAATAATTACAAGAAGTAATTTCTCTCACAAAAAGGAAGAAACATATGAAATTAATTTCTCTCTGATTTTTCTCTCCTCACTAGTTGATCCTGGTTTGATCCAACCGATTTCATTTCAAACAAATACAATCTCATATTTATAGGACAATAGGAGTAGCCAATTTCCTTCTCCGTCAACAAAATACAGCCACCTAATTTTCAGATCAACAATGGCTGCAACAACCACTCAGTCAAGTCTGGTGGGCTTCTAAATTTGTGGCTTCAACTTTGGTGGGCTTCTAGATTGACGGTGGGATATGGAATACCTAACAAGAAGGAGAGTAAGGGAGGAAAGAGCATTTTTTTCTTTTTCTTTCCCTTTTTTTCTGTGAAGGGTGGTGGAATTGCATATGCAAACTAATTGGTACTTTCCATCAGCTGGTCATTAAGATCCTTGTGAATTTCTAAGATGTAATGGTTGTCCCCTTTGGATGTGTGTGTGTGTGTGTGTGTGTGTGTATATGTATATATATATAGTATCGGAAGAGTCCATAGGTGTGCTTGATACACATGGTGAGCACCAACTTGACCCAAAAGCTGAAGCCTATTGGGTCTTGGGCCCAACCATGTATATAAGCACCCATCATCCACTTAATTTTTTTCAATGTGAGACAAACTCACAAGTGAAATTTTTAACAATATCCCCCTCACTTGTGAGTTCCAACTGCTTCCCCTTGGACGGAAACCGTCTCCCTTATGGGAGTAACCTCAATTCCCCAACAGTCGGATTGCATTTCACGTGCCTCCAAACCAATCCTGTAATGACCCGAATAATAATAATGTAATTTAAATAAAGAGCAAGGGAAATGGAAATAGTAACAGAAGGAGGCAGTTGACAATATTGCACTCGGAAGGAATAACCGAGGGAAATTATCAGGGCCTCGTCGACGAGCACATGGGATTCATCGACGAGGGTATAAGAGGACCTCGTCGAAGAAGACAAGATACGTCGACGAGAAGATACCGAGAGAGGGTTTTGGGGAAGTCTGAAATTCGTCGATGAAGGTGCAGGTTCATCGAAAAACTTTCTACAAGACTCGTCGATGAGGTGACGTGTCTTGTCGACGAATCCAGTCCTATAAATATCAAAAACCCGGATTTAAATGTCAAAATTTACAAAAATCTCACTCTCTCTCTCTCTCTCTCTCTCTCTCTCTCTCTCTCTCTCTCTCTCTCTCTTTTTCTTCGGCTCCCTCCTCTTCTTCCTTCAATTTCAGGCCGAATTTTCGCCAGATCGACGATCTGAAGCCACCACGACGCTCCTATAGAAGTTTTCTGCATATCTGCTGGAGCGGATCGTCGATGGAACTCCGTTGAAATTCATCCCTGAGTTGAGGTAAGGTTTTTTATATCGAATTTGGTCCTACTGTAGTTATAGGAAATGATATTGACATGAAAATACTGAAGTTTAATATTGGGAGTTTTCATTTTCAGAGTATTGATTAGGAAATCCTACGGGTGTGAGACCAGAATTTATAGGGGTTTTTCTCAGTAGTCAGGTAAGGGAATAAACTAAAACAGTTATTTTCCATGCAAATTATTATTATACATGAGTAAATTTTTTTTCAGGGAAGCATGTATTATATCTGTATATTACAAAGGAAATGCACGTTTGGGAAAATACTGCTATTATGTTGAAATGTATATGTATGTATGAGATGCCAGAAAGTATGATTTTAGAATACAATGTATGGTTTTAATACAGAAAATGTGTGGCATGAATATTATTTTACATGAGAAGTATTATGATATGACTATGTTATGAATGAAGCATGTTTTCAGGAATATGAAATATACAGTACAAAATGATGTTGAAAATACATGATAATTGACTTATTATTCAGAATGATATGTATGAAATATTCGGTGCAAGGTTGTGATTGATAGCCGGCGCGAGGCCGAGCTTTATGTATGATTTCGACGTGATGCCGTATTTATGAAATGTTCGGCACGAGGTCGTATTTATGAAATGTTCAGCACGAGGTCGTATTTATGAAATGTTTGGCACGAGACCATATTTATGAAATTATAGAAATGCTATCAATCCAATTATGTTAAATGTTATATTATCATGTACTATATGTTACCAAAACCCAGATGTTAGTTTAGTTCAGTTTCAGGAGCACGCTACCCTAGCTTATAGATCAGATATCTATGATCAGATTGGTGCTAACCACCCCACGAGGGGGTGGGAGATGGATAGTCGATATGGCTTTCAGTAGAGTGTGGACGTCCACCTGGCAGTCCGGACCAGGGTGTTACGGGCCCATCGTACTTACAGACATTTTTTACTCGGCAGTAGTAGGTCAGTCATTGTTGGATCCCGCCTTTGGACTGCACAACCCGTCATAGGGGGTAATACATGACATCAGCTAACTATTTATCCTAGGTATGTTTTCAGTATTATCAGTTATAACAAATGTTTTATGTACAATATGATTTATTAGCAAATATGAAAGTATATGATTATTCAGTACGATATGATGAACATTTATAGAAATATGAAATGTATTGTATATGTATAATTACCTTAAATGTTCATGTTGCCACACAGCTGTATTTAGTTTATTTTCCCTTACTGAGAAGTGTCTCACCCCCGTACATTAAATGATTTTCAGGAAACCCAGAGAGACCGGAGGGTCAAGGCCGCCGTTGAGTGAGTTGAGCTTCCCTACTAGAAGGATAAGCATTGATCTAGGATCAAGAGATTTTTTTTATATGATCCTAGGGTTATTTTGATGTCTTGGAGGTTGTATATAAATACAGTATTTTGGTGATGTAGTAAACTCTGGTATTATGTATTCTATGGTTTTAAGTATGTGATTTATATTTACTGCTGCTTAGGTTTCCGCTGTGATTAACAAGTGTCTTCGTTACCCACGGGTTCGAGTTGACTTTTCTGTTTATTATGTTTCATTTTGTATTAAGATTTTTGAGGACGTTATAAATCCTACCTCCCATATCTTGACCCTATTCAGATCCATCCCAGACCTAGATGATCCTTATTAGCCTCGGTCACACACTTGATCCTCCAACTGTTAGCACGTTAGGAGAATTAGTTTCATGTCTTGACTTTTACGATTTCGCTTATCCAAAGTTAGGAACCGTCAGCTCTGATACCACTTGTTAACTCAGTGGAATTCTCAACATATATATATATATATATATATATATAGAGAGAGAGAGAGAGAGAGAGAGAGAGAGAGAGAGAGAGAGAGGAAAATGCTAGGGGTCTCGACCTAGTGATGACATAGGCATAATCATTAGTACTCCTTAGTTTACACCATGTCCATATAAGCCAACAAATATTTTATACAAGATAGGGTGAATTAGAGAGCTAGAGACCTTCTTGTTCCTCAATTCTCAAGTGGTACTAGGTTTAGTTTTCACTTTCTTCATCTAAAAAGAAGTCCATAAGGATCTATTTGGTTCAAGGATTTCACTTCCAAAAATAAAAAGAAAAAGAAAGGAAGGTAATGAGAAAATTAATTTTCATTGTACTTTTCTTTTATGTAAAATATTATCAAAAATGAAATTTGTTTTAGTGTGATTAAAAATTAAGAAAATTAAATATTAATGATTTATAAAATTAAATTTTGTTCATGGATTTGATATATATATATATATATATATATATATATATATCACTTTATTTGATAACCAAATATGAAAATATGAATTCTTTAAATTTTTTCTTCCTTTTCATAATTTTTTTCAATAGGGTCCAAGGGGTAATAAATCTCTAACAGCTAGCTAGGCTAGTTAACTATACAGTTGCAATCAACCTGCAAACAAACATTCATATATTAGTCCCTTGGTCAATTTGTAAGTCTAAATATCTAATAACTTGGATAAAAAAAAACCAAGTGTGTATTGTTTTTAGGAGAGGAGGAATTTTTTGCCTCTAATTTTTCCAACTAGGAAAAACAGAATTTCAATAAGGATAGAGGAGCAGACCCATTATCTTGAGAAATTAGTTGAGTGTCCAAAGGATCTCGAATACCATCATTTTTTTAATAAAAAAATAGTTCAAAATATATTTATAATTAATTCAAGTCATAGCCTGCAACTAGTCCATCTGTTTGTCATGTAATGAATATGTTAAACCAATATTTAACAATTTAAATAAATATTCAAGTACGATTAGAGAAACCCAACAAATTTAATTACAAAATGGATTTCCTTTCTTTTTTAAATCAAAGTGCTTTACGACTAGATCCTTTAATTGGCAATAACACATCAAAGTTAGTTAAAATTACATAATAATCAAACTTTGACTTAGAATGCAGAGTCTTTCATCTACTCAATGTTCTTTCTATATAGGACACTGGATATTAGAGGATACAAAGTCTTTGAACTCTTGAAATTAGCTCATTTCTACAATTATATATATATAACCAAAATGCTAGACATAAAAAGGTTATAGCTCAATTAACAGCATATATGTCACCATACTTTTTTTTTAACAAGTAGCAAACTTCTTTATTATGATATTTGCATCTAATCATGTTGTGTGCTATTACACTTAAAGACATTAAGGTTTCATTGCAGTATGCTAGATCACTTTTCTTCAGTTATGTTTGAGAAAATAGATTTTAAATCTTGAATTTGAATTTATGTGAATTTAGACAAAATTCAATATAGTTTTGTATTACATTTTATCTAACTCCTCAAAAATTCAAAACTAACGCCTCTCCTAAACACAGAGTAAAAGTCTTTTCTTAATAAATTCATAAATTTTTAGCGAAATTTAATAAAATGAATTGTTATTAACTCCATTTTACATTAATCAATCCCCCATCCCAATCCCTTTCCACTCTCCTTAAGTCGTAAGATTCGTTTAGACACCCTATTTTGTCCGATCGTTATATAGAAAAATTTGGGTCTATTACCTTATTTTAATTTCAATTTTAGGCTTATACTAGGTGGTTTTCGTTTTGAAAAAGTAGGGGTTATCTAAAGTCTTTCCTGAGTGTAGCCCCTCATTTCACTCACCCTCACCATCCATTTCAAATTGTATGATTTTGAATTTTTAACAATAATTATTGTTCTCCTTAATATAACCACAAATACCAAAAAAAAGGTAAATAAATTTTTAAACAAATAGTAGGTTCTCCAATTTCGAACACCTGCACACACAAAAATAGAGTCTAAGTTAGCAAAGACCCAACTAGGGACATTTTAGAATTTAAGGCCCTCAGTGGGCATGTGTTGGTTTTAAAGCCTAGTTAGGCTCAATTAGAAAATCAAACCCACTATGGGTCTGTGTTCAACCAAGGGCCCAATTCCTTAGGTCTGCCCGTACCCCCTACTCCAACCTCAGCACCACTACCCGTACCCCCTTGCTCTAGCCTCTTACTCCACTACCTTGTCCCCTCTCACCTAGCTCCTGCGCCACTACCTTGCCCCTCCTGCCATCCCAAATGGATCTTGACCCCTGTTGGCCTAATAAGGCTTACAATTCTTATTTTGATAATAACAAATCAAATGATATGTTTACTATGTTTCAAGCAATAGTTTTTCAGGAAAATAGTAAAGCTCAAGTGCAAAAGGAAGATTATGAATTACAAAGAATTCTCGAAGAATACAAAGTAAAGCCTATGGACTATAAAGAGCATGAAGAACAAAGTTATATTGTGAAAAGCTCAAAGGAAAGATTGCAACCACAAAGCCGATGGAAGAACAAGTTTGAAGACTAAAAGAGTTATATTAAGGATATTCTAATTGTAAGTACTTCAAGGTTAAACTCAAATATAAAGTGGTTTGAAACTCATAGAAAATCAAAAATATTTTTTCTAAAAAATATTTTCTTAAGAAGAGAAGATTTTTTTTAATGAAGGGTCAGGCGACTAGCATGATGAGGCGGGCGACTGCCACATTAAGAAAATGATTTTTCAAAAAGTCAGTAGCTAGACAGGCGACTACCTAACCAGCCAGGCACCTGCGTGAACAAGCCAGGCGACTGCCTTAGTTCTAGCAGGCGACTGCCTGCATTCTGTGTTGAGAGTTGCCTTTTGACAGGCGACTACCAAGTCGTGGCAGGCGACTGCCACTTGAACGTTGGCATTAATTCTCTCAATGGGAAGATTTTTTAAATCACGCTTTGAACATATTTATTTCAAAATATTTGGAAATAAATTTTAGGAATCTTTGGGAGTAATGGTTGGCTTCTAAAAACATCTATAAACAGTCAAAAGTTTCAAAGGTTTAAAACAATGATTATAGAGGCAATATTGAAAGGTTTTTGAAATTAAGCAATTCCCAAAAGCTTTCAGATCCAGCAATCTTCAAAGTTCTCAAATCTAGCAATCTTCAAAGTTTTTAGATCAAGTAACTTTTCAAAGGTTTTTAGATCAAGTGATCTTCAAGTATTCAAATTTCTCAAAGGATCTAAAACTCTTTTGTGCTTAAAAATTTTGATCAAATATTGATTTATATTTTGAAGCAAAGCTTTCAAAAATCAGAATCTTTCATCTTTCTTTAAAAAATTATTTGGTAGTTCATACTAAATTCTGAGCTTCAAATTTCTTATATTTGAATTACCTTGAAGTATAAGTGAGCTGATCATTGTACTAATTTACTCTATTGTGAGAGTTCTCTTTTGTACACAAATTTCTTTATCATCATTCTTAAACGATTCAAAGTTGTTGAATCGTTGGACCAAACAAGAGGTTATTGTTTGGAGAGGCGGGCTCTAGCCTAACAGAAGGAGTGGTTGTAAATAGGTATTGTTCCACCAGGTAAAGGAATTGATATAGTGGAATCCTTTGGTGTTTTGCCAAAGGCAAAGACGTAGGCTGTGTTGAAGCCAAACCTTGTAAAAATTCTTGTCTCTTTCTCTCTGCTTTTTTTTACATTCTTTACTTACTATTGTTATAAGATTTATAAGTGCAGGTTGCAGGTTCTAAATTGAGAAAGAAACAGAGGTACTTGATTAATAGAAAGTATGTTTTGATTAATTGTTTGCAGAAACCCAAAAAGGGAGTACGTTGGTTAATCTGCGGAAATCTTAATCAAGTAAAGTGAATACTAAAAGACTACAGGGAAATCAACAAAAGCTTAAATATTTTTTATTGATTGATCTCATTGATTAAATTGTAATTTTAAATTTTAGATTTCTTAAGTGTGGTTATTGTTCATATATATCTTGATTTCTAGGTTATTAAAATCGGAAAGTTTAAAAATCACTAAATTATAAAGAGAATCCAATTCACCCCACTCCCCCTCTCTTGGGAAGCTATTCCTCATTTCAACCCCTCAGGATCCTGTCCCCCCCTCCCAGCTTATAAATAAAGAAAAGCAAGAAGGAATTGAGGAGGGCCTTGAAGGAACCACTCAAGTAATTAGAAGAGAGGGAGAGAGAGAGAGAGAGAGAGAGAGAGAGAGAGAGAGAGAGAGAGAGAGAGAGAGAGAGAGAGAGAGAGAGGATTGAGTAGAAAGGGGGAAAGCGAGAAGTAGGTTCAGAAACTGCAGAGGAGAACCCTAGAGTTTTTTAGAATGAAGAAGAAAGAAGCAAAAGGAGGAGGAGAAAGAGGCAAATCAAGGGAGAAGGAGTGAGAGACTAGAGGTAGACTCCCCTTCCCCTCTTTGTTCTTTTTTCCATAGAAGTGCTTGTTTTTTTATTTTTCACTTGTTCTTCTATGTTATTTCTTGCATTAATGTGCCAGTTTGAGCCTCAAATCCCCTATCACAAAATCTAACTCCCCCCCCCCCCCCCAACAACCCTATCAAATTCCTCAAACAAAGTCAAAAAATGAAGCCCTAGAAGAACCCCTCAACCGAGCCCTCAAATTCCCAATCAGCTTCTCCAAAAAGAAAACAATTCCCCAAACGGAATCCCAAATTCAAAAACCAAAAAAAAAAAAAAAGACACCCCAAAACCCTATAAAATTTTCCCATATAGAACCCTTTCCCTAAATTTTGGACCAAAAAAGACCTACGAAATCCTATATAGACCCAAGTTTTTTACCCAAGTCCAAGAAACCTAGACCCAAAAACATGGGTCAAACCACCCAGATTTGGGTGAAAGGATCTATATCCATAAACCTAGACCCAACCTAGGGACCCGGGTCCAAGTCAACAAACCAAAGGACCCATGTCTGACCCACCTACCTCAGACCCATGTCAACCTAGACCTAGGTCAACTAGCCCAGTCCCCCCAACCCAATCCTGAACCAGGCCTAATAGGGCATGGCTAGCCTTGACCTAAATTGGCCCAACTAACCTATCCCACCCAATAGCCTAACTAAGCCTTAAAGCAAGCCCACCTAAGACCTAAGAATCCCTAAAGCCAAAACCCTAGCCCAACTAAACCCATCTACAAACCAACCTAAAACACCTAAGGCCCAATTAGGTCTGACTAGACCTAAGCCTAAGCACCTATGGCCCAATAGGGTCCGTCTCACTAACTCAGCCCATAACCTAGCCCAAACCTAGACCAAATCACCCCATGACCAAATTGGGCTTGGCTCATTAACCTAGTTCCAAATCTGTTGGCCTTACGAGGCTTAACAGATGCTAACAAACAAAAGAAACTTAACATATTTGGTTGAGTAATGATATTTCAGGACTCACAATGATCAAGCATGTAAATGCAAGGTCAAGGATCCATTGCAAGCTTATACTTCAAAGAAGGATGATTATATGAACCTTAAAGCATGGATTTCAAGATAATATTTTAAAGCTTGAAGAATATAAAAGAAAGCTTAAAAGTATATCAAAGCTTGAAGAAAAGCAAGAGAGACAAAAGAAATCAAAGCAAGAGAGCCCAAAGAAAAGACAAGCATAAAGACCCAAGCGCCAAGAATGTTCAAAAGTCTTAGAAGTTTTTATGTAAGTGCTTCATATTTTAAATATCTTTTGAAATATTTTTGAAGCTCTTTTAGGGTTGAATATGGACTTAGAGACCAGCTTTTTAACATCCTGGAAAATATTTTTGACAAGTTATATTTAAGTCTTTAAAATAACAAAAGGGTTTAAAAATCAAAAAATGAAAGTG
Source organism: Malania oleifera (assembly GCF_029873635.1). NCBI lineage: Eukaryota > Viridiplantae > Streptophyta > Magnoliopsida > Santalales > Ximeniaceae > Malania > Malania oleifera. The sequence continues at coordinate 8,404,509 of NC_080425.1, read as the reverse complement.
TTTCAAAAAATGGACTGGTCAGCCGACTGACTAGAACATACTAAGATTGACCAGCCGACTGAAAAAACGCCAAAATGAATAACTGCCCAGCCGACTGACAATTTGAAATGAGATCAGTCAGCTAACTAACACACCTAGCCGACTGACCATTTTGAACGTGGTTGAGTCAACCGACTAACAAATTAATGGAACTTATTTTTGGACAGACAGAATGCTGTTGGTCGCCTGTCCAGCCGACTGACACTATGAAATGAACTATCCAGACACCTATCCAGCCGACTGACTCCATAGGATTTTAAATTTTGAACTCCAACATTATAAAAACTTGGTCGACACTCCAAGTAACTTGGGGAACAAGGAAACTAATCCTAAAAATTCTATAAATAATCCCTTAACCCCAAGAAATTATTAACCAAGGCAATCACACAAAATACTTCCATTCAAACTCTCAATCTCTCAAAGTTCTCTATTGCTCATACTCTTGTTGAGGGCATTCATCTGAATTGCTGTTGAAACATCAACCTATGGTTCTCATATTGAGTTTTCTCAATCACTAAAGAACGTTTGGTGATCTCTACACTTGAGCTTCAATTCTATTTCATATTGGTATTTAAATTCTTGAAGTACATAGTGCTAAAATTGTACTAATCTGCTCTGTTTTCAGAGTGTTTTTGTACACAGTGTTTACTTTATATTTTTTTGTAGTTCTTGGACGATTCAAGGTGTTCGGATCATTGACCAAATGTGGAGTATCGCTTGGAGAGGTGCAGCTCTAGCCTAATTGAAGGAGTGACCGAGTGAGGGGTATCACTTGGAGAGGCGGGCTCTAGCCTACTGAAGGAGTGTGTAACGGTGTTGTTTCACCTGGAAAAGGAACTAGTTTAGTGAATCCTTTGGTAGTTTGCCAAAGGCGAGGATGTAGGCTGGGGATAAGCCGAACCTCGTAAAAACTCGGTGTCTCTCTCTTTCCCTTACTCTCTTTACTTTCAGCATATATAAACTGCGTGGATGTTTTTAAATTCTTAATCATAAATACTACAAAATTTGGAAATTGAATAAAATGAAGTTTAAATTGTTTTTGGGCTTGAGGAAACCGAAAGGGAGTACGTTGGTTTATCCATACTTTGCGGAAGCTGTAAGGAAGTACGTTGATTGGTTAAACACCCAAAGACTTTTTAACTAAAAGTTTATTTAAAGTCTAAACTTTTGGAAAGAGTATTGGATTTTATATTGCATTTCATTTTGAGAAAGCAAATTCGTTATTACAGGGCTTTATATCATCAAACTTACATATATTTACAGGGCTGCAAACAAATAAAAGATGAAACTTGCATATAAGTTGAATCTTATATTGTGGTTGATTAGTTTGGTTGATTGATTAGTTACTTGATTTAATAATTGTGTGGTTGTGAATTGTATAAAGACTTAAATATTTGTTGTGTATTGAATAAATTAACAAGAAGTAAAGAATTCATTAAAAGAAATAAAAGAGGTTAAGGATTCTTAAAAGGAATTAAAAGAAAATTTTTAAACCCAATTCACCCTCCTCTTGGGACTACACCGTAGTTTTCAAAATCCCTAAGGCCCAACTAGATCGAACCCCTTAATGAGCCCAACGCAAAAAAAGGATTAGTGAGAAATTGAAAAAGAAAAAGGCGGGAGGTAGAGTGAGAGAAAAAAAGAGAATAAGGTTTACATTGGGCTCCGCAGTAGGCGACGGAGGCTATCGGAGGGGCAGGTGTGGTTAGCTATAGAAATGGAGGAGAGATAAGGTGATGAGGTTTGTGTGTGTGTGTGTGTGTGTGTGTGTGTGTGTGTGTGTGTGTGTGTGTGTGTGTGAGAGAGAGAGAGAGAGAGAGAGAGAGAGAGAGAGAGAGAGAGAGAGAGAGGGTGTAACATCCTGCTTATCTTACTATATAATCAACCACATTAAATACCCTGATACCATTAACTTATAACATAACAAAGTCAACTCAAACCCATGGGTAACGGGGACACAACTGTCATACACAGAGGACACCTAAGCAGCAGTAAATATAAATTTCATCCATCCAATCATAAAATAGGATACCAAAGTTACTGACATTCCACCGTATTTCTGTAGATGTATATATACAATCATCAAAACTCCAAAAGATAAAACTAGGATCTTATATCAAAAGCCTACTGACCCTAGTTCAAAACTCACTCTTCTAACATGGTAGAACAACTGCCTCAACGGCATGGAGCTCAGTTCGCCTGTCTTTCTGGGTTTCCTGAAATAGTTTAAAGTTAGGGTGAGACACCTCTCAATAAGGGAGATAAACTAAATACAATTGTGTGGCAACATGAATATTTACATGCTAAAATAAATATACAGTACATATTACATGCCTGAAAACACTGATAATATCATAACTGAATAAACATACAATTTCATAGTTATATTAAATCATATTGTATCCCAATTTTCATAAAATCATCTGCTATACTAGTAGTACTGAAATATACCCAGGATGAATAGTTAACTAGTGTCATGTATTATCCCCTCATGATGGGTTATGCAGCCCAAAGGCGAGACCCGACAATGGCTGGTTGACCACTGCTGAGTCAAAATGTCTATAAGTACGATGGGCCCACCACACCCTGGTCCGAACTGCCAAGTGGACGTCTACAACTCTACACTGAAAACCACATCAACTATCCATCTCCCACCCCCTCTACTGGCAGGGGTGGTTAGCACAAGTCTGAACTAAACCGAACTGTATAGTTATGGTACCGTGCTCCTGAAAACTTATCTAAACTATCATTCGAGTTCTAATAACATGTAGTACATAATCATATACCATTTTAACATAAATAGATTGATAGCATTTTCTGAATTTTGTCATAACATAAATAATCACGGCCTTACGCCAGATAACATACATAACTGCGGCCTTGTGCCGACTATCAATCACGGTCTTGCGCCAAATATATCATAGATACTCAATTGAGCATATGTATTGTTTATCATATATTCTGAAGCCATAATTTCCTGTATTATCCATGTTATTCCTGAAAATAATAGTAAACATACCTTTTCTGTAAATCTGACTTAGCATAATACAATATACGTGAAATAATATTCATGCCACACAAATTGAATAAAATCATGAATTCTGTTCTGAAATCCAATTTCCTGACATTTTTACACTCAAAACATATTCCTCTGTAACGACAATATTTTCCCAAATATATTTTCCCAACTATACTCACACATAATACATGTTTTCTGAAAATTAATCTGCTATTAAATAATAATAATAATAATAATAATAATAATAATAATAATAATTTTCATGAAAAATTATTGCTTTAGTTTATTCCCTTACTTGACTACTGGAAAGCCCCTAAAATGACTAGTCTTGCACCTGCAAGGTTCCCCACTCAACACCCTGAAAACAACATTGCCTCAAATAAAACTTCAATATTTCTCCAAATGCTACCTTTTCTACAATTGTAGAAATGTCAAATACTCAATAAAAAGTCTTACCCTGAACCTGGGATGGAGTCCAAGTTAGCTCCACCAACAATTTACTTCAGCAAACTTGAAGAGAACTTCCCCAGGAATAGCGTGGCGGCTTCAGATCATTGATCTGGCAAAGAACTGACCCAAAATCTTAGAGAGAAGGAAGGAGAACCGAATAGGAGGGAGGGAGGGAGAGAGAGAGAGAGAGAGAGAGAGAGAAGTTCTTCGCTTGAATTCTGTAGTAAAAACCAAGTTCAAGCTATTTACACACCTGCACTCGTCAACGAGACACATCACCTCATCAACGAGGCCATGAAGGGAGTTCGTCGATGAACACTTATTCCTCGTCGATGAAATTCAGAACTGAAAATAATCTCTTGGTAACTTCTCATCGATGAGATGCGTGTCCATGTCGACAATCCCATCAAGCATGTTCGTCGACAAGACCTTGTTGAATTCCAAATTTACAATTTCCTTTTCTCTCCTCCTCCTATTATTTAATTAATATAATTCACTGGGTCTCTAGAGAGGGAGGGAGCAAAGAAGCAATAGAGAGATCTAAAGTGTTCAAATGAGGGGAGAAAGAAAAAGAAAAGAAAAGAAAAAGGAAAGAAAGAATTTATATATATGTATGTATACACTATTTTTTTTTTTTTAAATGAAGTAGGATACGTGTCACTATATGGATGGTGACACATGGCACCACCTTGTTCGCATAGTTAGGGGCAACGTCGTGTAATCTGGACTGTCCTTTTTTGTGTTTTCTTTAGACGGCTGGATTGCTACCTGTCAACAATTAGCCCCCTCCATTTTTAGGCAATCCTCTTCCACCATATGGCAGTGACATCGTGCTAACATCACCCTACCATGTGTGCCCTTTCTGAATTTCAAAAAAAAAATAAAATAAAATTGAGCCACCCTGTGTAGCCACATGTCAGCCACGAGGGTGTTTTTTTGCCTTCTTCCCCCTTGAATTGAGTCAATCTGGTTTGACTCAAGTCAACTAGAGCCTAATTTGTTGACTTGGTCAAATTGGTTGAATTAGTTTGACCGGATTCACCCTCCCTAAACCACCCCATTTTTTAATTAATAAAATTTTTAAATTTTCATTTTTAAATCACTTTTAATTTAAAAAAAATTTGGAAATGATAGTAAAAAAAATCAAGAAAAATCAGGAAAAATTAAATTTTTTTTAAAAAAAATGTCTAATCCATTTTTAACGCAAGGATCCAAAAAGTAATATTTTGAAAATCCAAAAAATAAAGAAAAATGGAGAAAATCCTTTAAAAATCTTGAAAAAATGCAGAAAATTTCTTAAAAAATAGAAAAAAAATTAGGAAAAAAAATTTTGAGACCATTTTTACTCAGTCTTGATCAATTTCTCATGGTTTCCCTTACGTAGTTTGTTATGATGTGCCCTATTTGCCGCATGAATGCATGTTTCGTCATTGTTTCTATGTGTGCATGTGTCTGCATGATTGAGTGTGTGTGCACACCCCTATGAGGAGGAACGTGATGAATTATGATTATGTAATCTCGATTATAACCTAAGGAGTAAGAAGTATAGTAGAATCCCTTTGAACTTGCACAATTTAAATTTTGTTAGACCCCTCGATTTTACGTACATTACATGTCATGTGGTTTACATGTTTGGAATAAACAATGTTTATGCTTTATTGACTGCACATGTTTTTTAAATTGAAATTTCATAATAAATCTTCCTCTAAACTTGGGGGCTATGTTTTCGCATGCCCTCGAGCAATCGGAGGCGGGTGGCTTTTGTCTTTTGCAAGGCCTCTCAATATTTAAAGGTCGGGTAAAGGAAATGTCTAACTTTGAATAAGTTTAGTGAACAATTAATCCTCATAGGAATCGTTGGGGATTTTCTCTTCACTCGCCTTTGAGGATCTCAAGGTGAGGGTAGTTGCTGTCTTTTGCAAGGCTACCCAATATATTATAGATTGGTAATTGAAATAAAAATGAAGAATCTAAAGTATTGATCGGTTAATTTCAAAGGTGATCCAAGGCTAATCGTGTACCGTCCTTTGGACAGCTGTAAAGGGGTGCTAATACCTTCCTTTTACATAATTGTACTCCTGATTCAACTTGGTAATGCAAACTATAGACTATCGGTTTCTTAGACTTAGGATCCACTTAAGAACCAATGAACTAGTAGCATATTAAATAGGTGTTCTAACCTCACCTAAAACTAAATAGATTAGTGGTGACTCCCTTGCACCATATTTAGACTCATTTCTCATGACATGCATAACCCACTCATATAAATCTCGAGCTCGACATTCGATCGAGGCGATGCTGGAGTTTCATCCCCTCGTATTTCAGAGTTGACCCCTCCGAGACATTGTGACAATTCGAATTTAAGACTTCCAACATGAAAATATTAATCTTTAATTAACCAAGTACTATAGGTTTTTGCTAATCATCAATGTAAAGAAATTGATGGTGTAATTTTAGGTTATACAGAAAATTAGATTTCTAATAACAAGCCTCTAAACTTAACACGCAAAATTTGCAACCATAGTAAAATCGTTTATGATGATTCCTTCTTGGAACCATAAGATATTATTGCTTCCCTCACCAAGCATGCAAATCCATCCACTACTAGATGTGTGATCTTCTTAATTAGTAATCTAACTATAACTTTCTAGAACCATTTGATACCCCTTACACAACATATGCCATATTATATTATTAGTTTTCTTTAAACATGTATGACTTCTATACATTGTTTGCCATATGGATTACAAGGAAATCCTTTATAATTAAGTGTGCATAATTAAGCGAGGAAAGATTAGAGAACATCTTTTTATGTTTTAAATTTTTTGATTTTTTAAATATAATTTTTTAAAAAAAAATTTATTTTCAATAATTATTTGGAAATCTACAATTCAAAAGAAAAATTTTTTTCAACAACCAAACAAATCCTTTATTCTTTACCTTTACTACAAATTTTGAAAAACTAAAAAATAAGAATCTATACAACTCTTTGGAAATTAAAAATAAAGAAAGTTTTTTTTTGCAACTAATCGAATCCTGAAAAGCTCTTATCCTGTAATTGGTAGCTTGAGGTTTACACCTTAATTTAGATTGTTTAGACAAAGTACATTACAAAATTATATTTAAATTTTCTCTAAATTTATGAAACTTGAAATTCATATTTTGAAATTGATGCTGTCAAACCCATGTTATAGAGTCAATCGCGCATCCCTTTGAAGAGAGAGAGAGAGAGAGAGAGAGAGAGCCTTGAACTTGGGGCTTTGAAAATAAAACAACATTGGCAAAGTAAATTGTGCCCATGCATACCAAAAATAAATAAATCATTTTATGCATATCCCATGAAACAACCTTTTCTCTTCTTCTTTTTTTCTTTTTTTTGTGGGTAGGATCGCCCCGACAATGAAGGCTAGTCAGTGCTACATATGAATTCTAGCTTTGGAACTTTACAAGAAGCAAAAATTTTGCATACAGTCAACAAAAATTTTTGCAAAGTATTTTATGAAATAATAGAAGTAGAGAAATGGTGCAGGGAAGTAGAATAAGTGTGTTTTTTGGCTTGGTGTTTATAAAAATCAAACACCTTTTCTCATAGGCTTACAGTATTCTATATCAAAATATTGCTTTAAATTAGCATACTTCTTCTTTTGTAGAGGTAATGTATGAATTTAAATTAATAGTTAGATTTCAAAATTTACTTGTACTGGCTATATAAAATCCTTAAACACCCGTACTGCAATGGATAATCCAGATTAATAAAAAGAAACGCAGCCCAAAATGATGGACTAAGCTCAATGTTGTACAATATAAAATACTAAGCACTCCACCAGTTATATATTCAGTATATGGGAATGAAATTCAATTAGATAAAATCAAATTTCAAGTTTAAGTATTCATTCAACTATATTCCCAAGCTCATTTCAAAGCATGACATAAAGTGATTCAATGCACCCCACAAACCACTACCATGCTGCCACCACCTTAATTATGATGCTCCAATGGGCTATCCACTTCTTTTTCCTAACCTTATCATGTATGACAATCTTTCCATGCCTCTCCTTAATTAGATGATTTTGGAAACCTTGAACTACAGAAGTCCATCCAACTTTAAAAATTTTCAATAGAACACTCTTCTCATTATCATAATTCTCTCTCCCTCTCTCCCATATGATAAGGTGAATGCGTACAAATAAATATTTAAAAGCTTTATCTACCTGCTAAACATCACACTTACTTTTCATCTAATAGTTTGTGTAAATTATATTATAAAGTGTTTATAGTATAATTATACAAAGCAATGAATAAAAGTGAGGTGCTTACAGTTGTCTATCAGCATGGTCAACACCTTACCATTCTCTAGACTTGCACCAACTACAATTACAAATGTGCAGAGGGTGTAGAGATAAAATTCATTTGGCACGTAGGATACAAGTCTATTTGGCAAGTTAGATACAAAATCTTTCTTAAAGAACAAAACAAAAATTAAAAACAAAGAAAGGCAAATAAGAAAAATCTTCATCCATGTACTCTGTACAACTGTAGATGAAATTTATGGCAGTATGATTTCTTCCATGAAAATCAGTTTGAAACTTTGATTGGAGAATTAAAACAATCAGACAAGTTGCATCCAAAGGTGCAAAACCTTCCATCTTGTTGCTTCGCCTCGAGGACCTGACCCATTAATATGTCCAGCTCATTTGAGTAACCTGATTCATGCAACTTGGCGACATACAGGACTGTAGTAGATGCTCCTCTCTGATCATATGTACAAAAGATTTCCAGGGATTTGGCAGCTTACATGTTGTGGCTGGTGTGATGAGTTATCCCTCCTCGACTTCATCATCAGGATTTCCATAAACAACGGAGAAATAGTAACCTAGTGTTCTCACTGTGAGGCCTGGAAACCTGTGACCACCACCTGGTCGTGGATCTATTTTAACAAATGGCCATTTCATGGCTTGTGCAGCTTCGCATTCTTCCCATCCATCCCCGATTACACAAAACTGGGTGTTTGGGCTGTTGAAACGATCCTGGATCTGTAAGAAACACTGGAGCTTCCCCACCTCCCATGAGCTATAGACTGAACAAATGGCAGAAATCATTAATATATATGCATCACAGAAACAATCAATATCTGATGACTGTCTGGCAGCAAAAGCACCAAAAATAAAATTATTCAGGTCTGTTATTCTCATTAAAAAGTTGAATTTTCAGCCTATCTGGGTTTGACCCCAACACAAACAATTGGGATCATCATAGTCCCCAAAACTTGGTTGGCCGATGAGGAAAATGATGTATACATAACATGTTTTATAGTTTTATGTACAGCAAGTAGTTCAAATTTATTTTAAGACAATTGGCTGGCAGGCTGATCATTGTTGCTCCCCGATGAATGAGATAGCTTCAAAGTTGGAGCTCAAACCCACCGGAAAAGATGTCACAACTCACGACCAAGATGGGAGCCCAACCAAAATTTTTTACCTCCAACTCCAACCTGGCACGCGGCCAGTTGTAATGTAGTGGTATAAAAAGAAGGGCAATGCTGTGGTAAATATACAACTAGAAAGAATTCTACTAAAATAGGAGTACAATTAACAGAGGGGCGTGGGGGTGTTACTATAATGTTATTGGCATGCTTATGGGCTCAATGAACATAGACTAGAGATACCATCTGACAAAGGGGTTAAAAAAAAATAAAAAAATAAAAAGGAAAGAGAGGCACTGTTGGGTGAACTATGAATGTATACATACAGCAGCCCAGTCCAATGTCAGTAGCTCAACTTTTGTTAGCAGCTTAGCCTAGAAATGGCCAGGGCATAAACCAGCACCTAAGAAAGCAGGCACCAACTGATATGGGCGACCTCATGGCTAGAGCATGGAAATGCATAAACATACAAGAAACCAAGGCAGCTCGCTGGGAGCAGAACAGACCAAAAAGAGAAGTTGGAGGGAACCTCAAGGAGAATACTAAGAAGAAAATAGGATACATCAGGTCAGCACAATCACGACATGCTCGCCCTCATCCATAGAAGTAGCATTACACTCCACTAAACATGTCAAGCAGCTAAGTTCTTATACAGATCAAGGATAAAGACTACATTTGCTGGCTGGCTCACTTGAGATCATCTTTTCAGGTGAGTGACAGTTCTATCACCTCCACAGAGATCATGGGCATATACAAATGAGTGTGTACTCTTAATGAGACAGAAACTTTAGAGGAGCATCTAGCAGGAGTGAACGCAATTCAGCCAGGCAGAGATGCACAGCAGAAAATCTTGCCACCCAAAAGGAGCAAACAAGATATGCACAAGCAGCTCAACTTCATGGATGCATTCTGGAATACAATCAAATCCAGACGCAACCCACAGGACAAGGTCAACACAGCTTTTGTGACAGAAAGAGGGCATTATTCCTACCAGGCACATGCCCTTTGGCTTTAACGATGTTGGGGCCACCTACTAAAGGCTAGTAAAATTCGATCGAGGGATCAACTTGGCAAAATGATTGATTTGATGATCACAAGGCAATTTTAAAATGAACATTGGAGGTACTTAAAAAGTATCAGCTAAAAATATCAATCCAAGCAAGTGTGCCTTTGGTGTCTCCTCATGTATACTCCTTGTGTTCACGGTGACTAATAGGGATATAGAAGCCAATCCAGAGAAGATTCAAATTCTATTGACAATGAAACCCCAGTCAAAAAAAAAGAGTTTTCAGAGCTCAACAGGATGAGTGGCAGCACTGAAACAATTTGCTGCCAGATCAGCATAAAAGTGTTCAGTATTCTTCAGGGTTCTACAAGGCCCGAAGGAGTTCAGCTAAAGAGGAGGATAAGACGAGAAAGCATTCCAGGAACTAAAGGAGTACCCTTGGCCAACACCACTCTTAACAATGCATCAGCTCATGGTGCCAGGTTTCAGGAACTAGCAGTTCACGCACACACACACAAAATAGGTGGCCTTGCTCACCACTTAATCGAATCCACCAAAGAGATACAGAAGCAAGAAAACCCATCACTCTAAAGATACAGATAATTCACCACTTCAGAGATAGAGTTTAAAAGATAAAGTTTACCACTCACAAAGGAGATACAGAACTGTAGAGAAACAAGGCAAGACCAAAGTCTCCAATTTTCATTCAAAATCACTCTCAACTAATACATGCCTCAGATGTTTCAATGGACTTGGAACGAACCTCCAAGCTTAGGAAAATGATACTCCATGTGTTTCTAGAAAAATATAATTGACTTTGACAAAACAAAGACTCAAAAGAAGAGCTTAACGCGTTTTCTACTTAAGGAATACCAACAGAAACATAAAAAGCTTAGAGGGCAGACTGCACACTAAAATTCAAACTATCGTAACTTCTAGTAGACAACTCCAATTAATGTCTTATTTTTAGTCCATTAAATAGAGCACTTCTTCAACTTTAATTCCATATATGATGTGCATATTTTCAAACCCTAGAACCTTTCCAAAAATGGGCTCCAAACTGGGCCAAAACCTGCTGGTCCACCACTTCAAGAACAGACTTCGTTTGCATGATAAAGTCACCTTTTGAACTTGTTAAGTACACTCCTGAGTCAGCTCATAGAAGACTGATTCATTTACTTGGCCGTATTAGTTTTGAGCTGATGTAGGAAGAAGCTTATGTTCACCCCCGACAGGAAAAGGTGGTGAAGACTAAGAATTGGGGACGAGCTGACCAAGAACAACCCTATAATATTTGAGGACCTTGGAATAAAATGGGTCCATGGGAAAACAAATCATCCCCAAATAAACCATAGAAATAGAGCGTGTGAAGCTGGTGATGAAAAACAAGTAGATTGGGACTTGGGAGCAAGGAGCCTGCCAACAGTCAGAAGCAAAGAAGCCAAATGTGAAACAGCCTTTAAAAGAGAGAGCAGGATAGGCCAGAAAGGGAAGAGAGTAACAGTGCCTAACCAGGGCCATAAGAAAAGAAGGGGGAGAAGAAGATATTTAAGATGGCTGAAAATGGATGAATGCCTAGCTGTGATGTCAAAAAGGAGCCGCGTGCTTTGTGGAAGCGCTTATGGGAAAGGCACTAGACACAGAAGAAGGAAAGAAATGGAGCAAGGGAGAGGCTCTTACATATATAGAGCAACCCAACAGACCCAATTTATTCAAGATCAATGGTGGAGCTGAATCTTGGTAAAACCACCAATCATGGTGTGATACATGTTCTATTACCAAGATTGAAATGAAGTGCTTCAAGAAGCAAAAAGGCACCTTAAAAGAAAACAAATCATTTGTCTGTCACCCTTCCTGAAACTCCTGGATTTCACATAAAAAACTTCCTAAGCCATCCAGATCTCAGCCATGCTGACCTGCCCAGGAAAAAGGGAAAAAGGGAAAAAGGGAAAAAGGGAGGCCTCAAAGTCGAATCGACCTGAGCTAATCAGGTTGGGTAGGCTAAAATGGGCAAGTCGTGAAGGAAATTCACCAACCTATCCAACTAGAGCAAGCTACATTTTTAAGTGGACTGACCAAATTCAGAATGGATAAGCTCCACTGAGCAGACTTAATAGAAGAAAGGCATGACAACTTTGCTAACAGATGTGCCAGAGAGAGAGAGAGAGAGAGAGGTCCAGCAGAGTTGGCCCAGTCTGGGGTACCGGCAGATTTGAGCACTGTAAACTTAGCAATGAATAACCTGGCTTAGTCATACAGACTTAACCTGTGGGATGCACATCATGTTGGGCTTTTGTGGAGCCTAGTTGTGTCTTAATTTGGATGACGACCCGACCTCTGTTTAATTAGAGATTTCTATCCTAAGGCTTAGTCCATGGAGCGAAGGCTTGGGCCGTGATTAGGGTGCAACATTCGGAACGGAACCCTAGGCGCAACATATAAAAAGGGTGCTTTCAAGTGATTAGGGTTTGTGTGGTTGTATCCGCGAGAGAGAGAGAGAGCGAGAGAATTGTATCACCGCACTCTCTGTGCTTTCTTCCTGATAATATTGAAATCCCTGCAACTCCGTGGACGTAGGCAAAATTGCCGAACCACATAAATATTGTCTTGTGCGTGTGATTGAATTTTTCTTTGGCGTTATTCTTTCTCTATTTGTTTCTCACAGGTTTCGGGAATTTGTTCGTATATTCCTAACACATCATACTTGCCCAGTGCTATCCATAGCAGACCCAACCAGCTGGGTATGCAGCAGGGCTGGCCTGGCAAGAAAGCCAAGCCAAGTGCATCAACTTCACGTGGTCTGAGCCCAAGTGGAGACAAGCAGATTTAGGGTAAGAGACGAGCCACTTTGGTTAGCCCTAGGATGAGGAGGGCATTTGTCTTGGCCAACTCAATACTCCAGCAAACAACACCCTTCACCATAGATGTTTCCACCTTAGCTTTGGGAGTGGAGAGTATCTGTTGGGGGGTACTACAAAATTGAGCCTGTATCCAGCAGTCTAGTAGTATGTCAGCAGCTCTACTTTTTTCAGCGGCTTAGCCCAATAATGGCTGGGCAAGCGTGCAACCTGCACAACCCAAATGACAGGGATCCACCCTTGTTCAAGCAACCTGAGCCTACCTTCACCCAGAACCAGAAAAAAACCCATTTCTTGGGCTGCTAGAAACCCTTATGGCATCTTCTTGACATAACCCACTTGCGTCATGAGAGAATCACAATGTAACCAGGTCAACACTGAACCAGCCTCCCTGGGTGCCCTTATCCCCTCAGAAAGAGGTTAAGGTCACACTCTTTCCCTACGACTTCTTCCCAGCACCTTTCTTCCCTGCACCTTGCATCACTGTCATAACCTTAAGCATTTGAAAGGTCACCTAGAGGCAACTCAGAGCCTTCCAAGTCATGTTTTCTTCATGACTTTGTGCAGAAACTGCTTGTTGGTGCCATGATCAAAGTCATACAGCAACAGGTGATATATTCATATGAAATTTTTGTATAATTACATAAATATAAAGATATATAAATCTAGCACATCAACCAAATTTGAAAATAAGTTAGCAAAACAATGATAACAATAAAATCAACCTTCAACATGAAGATTATATAAGTGCAAGCACAAAAACAACTTAAAACACCATAAATTTCCTAGATGAGATGAGCAGCTTCATAAGGAATCCTTCCTAGAGAGTGAACAAGCCCCCTGTACCATTCTCTGAGAGAATGGATAAGGACACCTAGAGAAGCCCTCCCCTTTTAATCTTTTAAGTTTAACAACTCTTTTAGTTAAACTAATATTTTATCATTTTGACAAGAAATAAAAAAGGACAAAAGACACTAATCTCCCTTGAGGTTTGGCAAAAAGACAATGACCTCCCTGGAGGTTTCAAAAATTCCATATTTTGAAACTTCAAGAGAGGTCTGTGGTATTTTTGAAACCTCAAAGGAGGTCTCTGTCTTTTTGCCAAACCTCAAGGGAAGTCTGTGCCATTTTTGAAACCTTAGGGAGGTTTCTATCTTTTTTTCCAAACCCAGGGGAGGTGAGTGTTTTTTGCCCTTAAAAAAGAAAAACAACTGTTTATTTGAAGTTTTGAACAATTTACAAAGTTGCCTCATTAATCTCAAAGTCACATTCCACCAGTTTTCATATCAGGTGTATGTTTCAGCACATACAGACACATGTTATATTGTGCCGAAGGCATTTCCATGTTGCACACAACAGATCACTGAAATAACCTACTGCTCCACAGCTTATGACTGATCCCTCTGGTCTTATAACACGGATCAGTTTAATAGCAACCAGGAGCATGGCTGAACTGGGTCAAGAAAGAAACAGAAAAATGAACCAAGGTCAATCTAGCCAACTTAGAGTGACTTGGCTTGAATTAGCTTCATCAGGCAGGTTAAGTCTCTTTAACCTGGTCAACATAAAAGACAAATATTTTGCGAATAGGAAGACAACTTTTGTTTTTGTAGCTAAGAAGACTTGAACCTTAAACCTCCTCTTGGAATGTTAGTATTGAATAGCTTGACATATATAGTGAGTGGCCCACCTCCTGAGAGCTTAAAGCTTCTCCATGCAGTGGTAACCCGGCAATGCATCAAAGCAAAGGTTGTCAAAGGTCCTGAGTTTAATTATTGTTGCACACATTTATTGTCTATTCGTTAAAAAATTATTATTCCCATTATAAGTGTTATTCACTATTTGTTTACCCATCCACGTGCAAAGTGTCATGGCTTGATATACATTGTTAGCCCACAATCTTTTAGGTTGGATATTTAAGAATAACCATCCCACATTCATATTGACAAACAAGACAATTGGATATTTTCGTACATAGTTATTAAAATTTAATGCATTATGGCAAAACTAACTGAAAAAAATTAAAATTTAAAAAATTTAAAAAAAAAACCAAAAAATATAAAAATAAAAATAAAAAAATTATTAACATGCTTATGCTGATTTTTGAAAATTAAAATTAAACTAACTTTTTTTTTTTAATCAATATTTTTAAATCATATTATTAATTTGAATAAATATCTGTTTTTCATCATTTTATGTAAAATGTTTGTACTTGTAGACATCATATAGTTCTGCCACAGAGCATATGAGGAATTTATACATGTATTCATAAAATATGTATGACATCACTTAAGATTTATAAATATAATAAAATATTGCCTTGCAAGCCCAACCATCGGGTCACTGGGTCAATAGGTAACATGCTCTCCTGACTGGGTTAGGGCTGGTCTGGGTTTTATAAAACATTGGTGATGCAATGTATGTTTTCTTCATAAAGCTCAACAACTTTGGTTATATACTTATATGTTAGAAATGTTCTCTTTTTGCAATCTAACAGTCATGGAAACAAAAGTGCATCGAGCAAACTAATTTAGAAGGTCTCGATTTTTATCCAAATGGATAATAAAGCATGGCATGCATAGACATGAATTGTACACAAGTCGCAAGAGAGTAAATACCCGAGGATCAGAACATTTTCTGAATGTGCAGAAAACAAAAGCACTCTAAACTTAAAATTAAGGAGAAAAAAGGTTGGACAGACCATTTCCATGCGTTATCAAAACATCCAGCCGAAAAAGTAAGCATTTGACAAGGCTAGGTATCAATGATCCAGAAGTCACTAAAACATTAACGTGCTGCACTGTTGCAGCAACATTTTCAGTTGCACCATCAGCAGAGGTAACACAATTATTCGAAACTCTGATCCCACCTGAAATCTCCTCCAAGAAAGTCCGTGCTACATTAAAAAAGGACTAGGATGAATTTCTATGCAAAGCATGAAGTTAAAAAATAATTAGGGACGTGAAGAAAGCTAAAACTACAACTTCATTTCTCACACCATAGTAGAAGTCAAAGTTAATCTTTAGAATAACATGCTGATGCCAAGTGACATATTGAAAGCAAAATGGACTGTTGCTGAAACTATAATGATGAAAGCCAAGGATTTGTCAATGAATAATGATGGTTTGCAACATGTGTATTGCTGTAGAGAAGCAATGTCGTGTTTTAGTACAATATGTTGGGACATGCACCAATATTTTAAATGGATGAAAGAATTCATGAATGGCAACGTTTGATTCCTAACTTACAGAAAGTTCTGGAAGAGCATCGTTCCCCATAAACAAAAAAAAATCAAAATTGTGCAAGAAAATCTCGGGGTCATTCAGTTAAAAACAAATAAAATAACTGTGATCAAAAGTCGTGAAAGTAACAAGGAGCTGAAACTAAACAGCCATGAAGTGAAAGATGAAATTGAACTAACACACCATGAGTCCCATAAGACCCACCAGCATTCTATAGCTATGAAATTATATACACAAGGAGAGAAGATAGAGGGAGGAGAAAGCATGTTCAATAGGTAAAATCAACACATAGCAAAGAATACATCCATGTTATCCAAATGTTCAAGTACCCAACAAAAATATGTATATGAGGAAGATTTATGAGTAGCTCATGTTAGTATGAGTTTTCTTTGACAATTCTTTACTTTAGTAATTCGGTAAGCACAATGATAGGTCTCTCCCTCCATTTGTAATATAAGCCAAGTAAACAACAATGACCACATTACCTTACCAAATCACGCACTAACTCATGCATACTAAAACAGCAATAATACTAATTAACTAAAGTAACTAACTAGTAACGGTCTCCTTTCCGCTCCATAAAACTATTTGGAAGGCCTTGTTTAGCTAGTTGTCCTTAATAGAGTTCACACCAACAATCTGAGGCAGAGTAGCAGACCTTCAAAGGCACTTTCTCCTTATGTGTGTTATTTATGTTTGATAATTCAGAAGCAGCTTCTCATATGTTTTTGCATTACACTTTTGCTTGGAGTATTTGGAATAAGCTTCTTCCTCTTGTAGGAGAAAGTTGGGTTTGTCCAGATTCAATGGAGGATTTGTTGGTCATCTCCCTAGTTTGGGTTAGAAGAAAGGAAGCAAATGCTTTGTGGAGTTGTGCGGTTCTCGCACAGGTTTATGGGTGGAACAAAATGCTCAAATATCTACAGTGAAAAGCTAAATTCTTCTTTTGTTATAGGAGAAGACTCATTACTTAGCCTCGCTTCGGTGTTCTGCATCTGGTTGTTTCACAGGAATGAGGTTTTCTTATATTCATCTGGTTGTTTAGGAGGATTTCTTATTCTCCTTTTTGTATATTCTTTCTATTCTAATGAATTCATCTTCTTTTGTTATTTAACCCAAAAAAGAGGGAAATAAAGTCTTTGAATAATCAATACCATACGTTTTGGTGTATTGTGTACCCCTTCGCAACCAATTAATCTTTAAGCCTTAGGAAGATATTTGATGCTGAAAACCTAACAACCCCTAACCAACTCCTAACCATTAAGGAAGATCCACCAAGTCACATGTTCCTCAATGGTCAAGGCATACACTTCTACAAGGCATCCACTTCTACATCCATTGCATACTTCCACCCAGGTTAGCAAACACTTAAACATGTGATGAAAGGATAAAAAACAGAGGAAAAGGACAAAGCAAAATAAAGCATTCTAATAACAAGGTGAAGAATTGAAACATAATGATAATAAAAAATTACAGACTGCTGCTTAGAACGAGTTTGGGGACCTTTCCGTCATTCATAAACCCTCAATCGTTTTTCTTAGCCAGTAACCAATGAATTGAAGTTGAGGTTTTCTGTAAATGAATAAGGGTGGGAATAAGAGAATAAACACACAAAAGGGGGACCAGAATACTGCTGCCTAGCAATCAAAGCTTGTACAGCTAAGGGTATACAACACAAACCCAACTCCCAAATGCCATGCACCAGTTGAGAGTGTGTTGCCACCGATTTGTGTGCTACAGCAACACTCAAATGGGCATGCAACACCCCATGAGATAGTTTTGCATAGTCATCTTTTTCACAATAAGTTTTTTGCAAGCATTGGGAGATTTTCTATGATTTAATCCCTAAATTACCCTCAAACATTACTAGGCCCATTTTTCAAGATTTTCCTCTCGAGGCATCTGTTGGCCTTACAAGGCATAAAATCTTATTTTGATGATAACAAATCAGAGGAACTTAACATATTTGGTTAAGTGATGATATTTTAGGACTCCAGCATGTGAATACAAGGTCAAGTGCACACAAGGATTATTGAAAGTTCATACTCCAAAGAAAGAAGATCTCATAAAGCTTATATTATTAAAGCATGGATTCAAAGATGATTTGATGAAGCTTAAAGTGAATTGAAGTTGGAAGTCAAGATAGACTCAAGAGATGGAAAAGCATGAAGACTTGAGTACTTAGAATGTATAAGTCTTAAGAAGTCTCATGTAAATACTTCAAGCGATTTCAATATAGATATATGAAACTCTTAGGTTAATTTCTTGGACCTAGATACCTTTTAAAATACTTGAAAAATATTTTTATAAAAGGTTAAAATTATTTTTGGAATAACAAGCACCAAAACAAGATCTTTCAAATTCTGTTCTTTTTTCTACATCTGCATTGATGAGCACTTTTCTCTATCAAAAACTCCTTATCTTAAAAAGTGTTCAGCATGAAAGTTGTGGGATTTTCTCTTAGCTTTCTGTTGATACCAAGAACGTCTAATTTCGAGTTGTATAGAAAAATTTATGACCAAAATACTAAAAGATGGCCGAAGCTGTCAGGTGCTTGACAATGTTGACCCAGGCAACTGACATGTAGATAAAATGATTTTTGAAAAAACCCGAGAGGACCCAAGTGACTGACTCTTCATACCCAGACAACTAACTCTTCGAAAATTCAAATTTTAAAAATAACGGAAACTTTCCAAAAGTGATTTCTTGGCCACCAAACTTTGTGAAAACTTGGAGAATACTTCAAGCAACTTGGGCAACACAAAAATATGCTTTTTAACTCTGTAAATACATACTAAACCTAAGGATTTTATACACCAACAATTAAGAAATCAGCTATTGTTCAAATTCTTCCACATTCAAAGAATTCTTGCTAAGCATACTTTGCTGAAAGCTATTGCTACGAATTTGCTGAATTAAAGCTTGAGGTTCATGTGCTTAAACTGAGATTTTTCAAATATAAAGAACCCCGGTGATATATTCTTAAGCTTCATCTATTTATATTGATTAATTGCTGAAGTATATTGTGCTATAACTTGTACTAATCTGCTCTTGAAGATAGTGTCTTTGTACACCAAATTTATTTCTTGTTTTTCTAGACAGTTCAGGATTGTTGAATCGTTGTATCGAGCGTGGGGTATCGCTTTGATAGGAGGCTCCACCCTAGTTGAAGGAGGGATTGTGAAAGGCTGCTCCTGCCCGCAAAGGAGTGTGTAAGGTTGCTCCTACCCATAAAGGAGTGGTATAGTGGGATTCTTAGGTGTGTTACCTAAGGCGAGGACGTAGGCGGGTATAACCGAACCTCGTAAAACTCGTGGTGTCACTCTCTTCCCTACTCTCATTTAATTTTCTGCTCATATAAACTGCATGGTTGGATTTTAATTTTTGCTCATATAAACTACGTTGATTGGATATTAAATAAGCTGAAAATTAATTTGACTTTGGGATTGCGGAAACCAAAAGGGAGAACGTTGGTTGATCAATACTTACTGCGGAAACCATAAGGGAATACATTGATTGATTAACACCCAAAACTCATTAATTGAAAGTTTATTTAAATTTTGACTTTTGGAAGAGCGTTGGAAATTTCAATTGTGTTTCATATTGAGAAATCAAATCTATTAATACAGGGCTTTTATCAGCTACATTCTTAAACTCTACTTTGAGTTACTCAATTGCTAAATCTTGGAAGCATTGCTGAATTCATTCTATATTGTGAATCTTGTTTTGGGAATCTTGGTTGGTTGAACTAAATTGCTGAAAGAAGTATTCAAGTTAGAACTCTCATTCATAAAGGTTTATAACTAAATTAATTTTCCGCTGAACTTGTGATTGTAAACCAACTTTGTATGTGTATTTTCTGAAACCAAAAAGAATTAAGAAAGAATTAATTAAAGAGGGTATAAAGAAATTTTAAATTTCCAATTCACCCCCACCCCCCCTCTTGGGAATACACCTTCCTTTTCAGCATCTAATCTAAACTTGCGCCCAAATGAAATTTTTTTTTCTTTTCCTCTACATTTACTGTAAACACTATGAGTGAGGATTGTGCTATTGTAAAGGACTTGTGTTTTTGAGTATTAGTTATTACCCTTCAATGAGAGGAAAAGGGTTCACCCTTTGTTGTAATAGGATAGTGAGTTAGTGACCCAATCAAGGCCACTAAGGATGTGAACCCTTGGTGATTAGGGACAGGTGATCCTGAGGGAAGTAATTTCAAGTAGATCATGTGCAGGACTATTGGGTCATGAATTCGTGCAGATGGTGGTAGGCAAAGCGCTTTTTTGTGACCATGCTTGTTAGAATAGTAGAATCTAGAATGCTCAAAAGGAAATCTTAAGGAGTGACATGGATCTCTCTTTCCTTATCTCTTTACTTCATTTGCTGCATGTGTGTATGTGAATCTGTGGTCTGCTTAAATTATCAGCTTCTGCACATCACTTTGATTGCTAACCAAGTTAGAATTCAAGACACTAAATCCAAACCAACATCCCCATTCCTGATCTTCCTTTGGGTGCCTATCCAAACCAACAGGTTTGAAAGCCTAAGGGCCTCTCTTTTAAATAAGCCTCAATGGGGTCTCAACAAGGAGAGAAATTATGCTGTTAGGTGCATGACTCCTATCTACCTAATTGTCTCATTTCATCTATTGAAATTGATGTCATGTTGCAATTCGTCCTCTATTTATAAATGAAATCTCATTAGAGCAGTAAAATGAATGACACTCAAAAGGAGTAAAAATAAAAATAAAGAAAAGAGAAACGGAAATCTATCCATGCTCTCTAAAGCTTCACTCATGGACCGCTGCTTTGATCAATTACACCTAAACACCAAAATGCAACAAGAAGACAATGTGTCTGTTAAGTGCATGATTCCTATCTACTTAATTTCTTATTTCATCTATTGAAATTGATATCATGTTGCAATTCGTCCTCTATTTATAAATGAAACTCTTGTTAGAGCAGTAAAATGAAAGTGCTCAAAAGGAATAAATAATGAAAGGAAAGAAAGAGACACAAAACTCAATCCATACTCTCTAATGTTTCACTCATGGACCACTTCTTTGATCAATTATGCCTGAACACCAAAATGCAACAAGAAAACAAGGTGTCTAACCAAGAGCCTTCACACCTCGAACCCGTGAAAGATTATTAAAAGCCTTTTGTTGCCAATCATATAGTTGTGATTTTATTATTATTGAGAAACAATTTCACTACAACTGCCAGCTTAATTTTTGTTAGCAGAGTCATTATGTAAATAATGACTATGCCTGTTTCGTGTATTCCAGCATGAATTTCCATAGGAAAAACAGATACACCAGAAAAATCCTTTGAATGCAAGTTTTTTTTAGCAAAAATACAAAATAAAAACAATCAAAGTGAAAAAGAATGATCACAAGACATGGTTTTTGTTAAGATTTGATTGAAATGAATGATCTCACTTGAAGATAGGTCTCTTCCTCCATTTATAATACAAAATAAACACATTTTAATGACAATAATACCCTTACTAAGTCTCACTAATTAACATACTAACACATTCCATAATAATAATACTAAAAGACATACAACCTCTAACACTCCCCCTCAAGCTGGAGCATATATGTCATATGCTCCTAGCTTGTTACAAATGAATTTAACACGAGCACCCCCCAATGCTTTGGTAAACAAATCAGCAAGCTGCATGTCCAACTTCACATATGCGATTGTAATGAGCTTCTGCACAAGTTTCTCCTGAACAAAGTGGCAATCAACTTCAATGTGTTTCGTCTGCTCATGAAAGACTGGGTTGGAGGCAATATGAAGAGCAGTTTGATTATCACACATCAACTTCATAGGCTGAGAATGCGAAAAACCCAATTCTTCCAACATGTTCTTTAACTAGACAAGTTCACAAGCAGTGTGAGCCATAGCTTTATATTCTGATTCAGTACTTTGACATTGCCACCACAATTTGTTTCTTACTCTTCCAAGAAACCAAATTACCACCAACCAAGACACAGTACCCGGTGGTGCATCTTCAATCGGAAGGCGATCCAACCCAATCTACATTTGTATATCCATGCATATAAGTGTGACCATGATCACGATATAAAAGACCTCTCCCACGTGAACCTTTGAGATATCTCAAGATGCGAATTACTGCGCCCAAATGACTTGTCCTTGAAGAATCTAGAAATTGACTCACAACACTTGTTACAAAAGATATATCCAGCCGGGCAACAGTGAGATAATTCAACTTTTCAACAAGTCTTTGGTATTGTCTAGGATTAGGTAGCAAATCACCCATACCCAACATTAACTTGTTGTTAGGGTCCATGGATGTATCAACCATTTTAGATCCCAACAAGCCAATTTCATATTCATCCAACAGATCAAGAACATACTTCCTCAGTGACACAACAGTTCCGATACGAGATCTAGATACTTCTATACCCTAGAAGTATTTCAACAGTCCCAAATCTTGGGTTTAAAACTTAGTCTGTAGAAAAATTTTGAGACTTTGAATACCTTTATCATCATCACCTATAATAACAATATCATCAGCATAAACAATAAGGATCCTACCAAAACACAAAATGATCCAAAGAACACCATCGAAGACCAAACTCAAGTACTACAGCACTGAAACGACCAAACCATGCTCTGGGAAACTGTTTTAAACCATATAAGCCTTCTTCAACCGACACACTAAGCCTGACTCCCCCTGAGCAACAAACCCAGGTGGTCGCTCCATATAAACCTCCTCCTCAAGGTCACCATGCAAGAAGGCATTTTTCACACCTAGCTGATGCAAAGGCCAGTGACAAGTAGTAGCCAAGGAGATGAACAGACGTACTAAAGTAAGTTTGGCAACTAGAGAAAAAATTATAAGAATAATCCAAATCATACACCTAGGTGTATCTCTTAGCAACAAGATAGGCCTTTAAACGAGCGACAAAACCATCAGGGTAGACTTTCACAGTGTAAACGCAGAGACAATCAACCATAAACTTGTCAAGATGAAGAGGTATCAAGTCCCAAGTACCATTGTCATGTAAAGCATTCATCTCTTCAACCATAGCATCCCTCCACCCATAATGGGCTAATGCTTCCGAAACAAATTTAGGAAGTGTAGAAAATGACAGAGCAATAGCAAAACAATAATAGGAGGATAAGAAACATAATTGGAAATGAGGTGTTGAGTGCATGTGTGTTTACCTTTCCCAACAACAATAGAAGGATCAACATCATGGGAAGTATGATCATCAAACGAGGAAACCAAAGGCGTGGTAGTAGAAGCTAAAGGGGACTCTCTACCTTGGAGCCACCGTTGTGAATACACCTACAAATTAGGGTGATCAAGATGATGACAAGAACTCGAACTACATGGAGACTCGGTTGGTTGGGCAAGGACAGCAACATAGAATTTGGAAGATTAGACAAAGGAAGAGACTCATTGAGCTCAAAAGCACTCAATGACTAGGTGTAGTAAGGTGTAGACTCAAAGAAGGTGGCATCAACAGAAACAAAGAAGCGATGCAACATAGGACTATAACAATGATATCCCTTTTAAGTATATGAGTAGCCCAAAAAGACACATTTTATAGTATGAGGATTCAACTTATCCACCCTAGGAGTTAGTTGATGAACAAAGGACACACCCAAATATACAAGGAGGAAGATAAATAAAGGTGAATTAGGAAAGAGAATGGAGCAGGGAATTTTACCACTGAGAACAAAGGATGGCATTTTGTTGATCAAATAACAAGCAATAAGTACAACATCACTCCAAAACACTTTAGTTACATGCATTTGATAAAGTAAGGTGCAAGTGATTTCATGAAGATGTCTATTTTTCTGCTCTGCAACCCCATTTTGTTTAGGAGTGTGGGTACAGGATGATTGATTAACAATACCAAATTGAGTCATATAAGTAGTGAATTGTGCACTAAAAAACTCTTTAGCATTATCACTTCGAAGTATTCGAACTAGAAAACCAAATTTAAGTCTTTATTTCATAACAAAAGGCACAAAATACATGAAATAACTCAGAATGATCTTTATTAAATATAACCAAGTCATTCTTGAACGATCATCCACAAAGGTTACAAAGTACTGGAAAGCCAACTTGGACACGACCCTACTAGGACCCCAGACATCTGAATGAATAAACATAAAAGGGCTTGCAACCCATTTATTGCGAAAGAAACACGATGGTGCTTTCCCAACTAACAAGATGGACAACCGAGACTAGACATAGAACTCAAACTAGGCACAAGACATTTTAGCTTTTCCAATGAAGGATGACCCAAGCGACAATGAATTTGGAAAGGTGTGGCAGCAGCAGTTTAGGCGGTAGAAGGAGATAGCGGCTCAAAGTGATAGAGTCCACTAGCTTCACGCCCTCCGCCAATCGTCCTCCTTGTCTTCAAATCCCAAATAACCACAAAATCAGGGAAGAATGTCACTGAACAATTCATGGATTTAGTAATTTTGCTAACAAACTTAAGATTGAAAGGAAATTTTGGAATATATAAAACCGAAAGAAGAGAAATAGAAGAAGTGGGACTTACAGTCCCAATTCCCTTAACTGCAATAGAGGGTTCATCAAAAAAAGTAACACAAGGTAAATTTGCAGGATATTCACGAGTAGAGAAAAAGCTAGGTATACTTGTGATATGATCAGTGGCAGCAGAGTCAATAACCCGTGGATGAGGGCAAGAGGTACTAGATGACAGGAATACTGTGTGATTACCTGTTTGGGCAAGAGATGCAAAGGGAAGTGAAGCTTGTTGTGACGCTTGATACTGCTAGAACTTGGAATACTCTCCCTCTAACATAGATACAATACGTTGCCCCCAACTCGGCCCCAAAGGTGAAAGTCGGTGGTGGCTGCATTGGCTGCCCCCAAAGGTGTGAAGTTAGTGGTGGCTACATTGGCAACACGTGAAGATCCCAACACTGCTCAATACTATATGATTATTCCGTCCACAATGAGTGCACTTGCAAGAAGTACCTATGCCTTGTCCGTCTTTACCACTACGACCACCCAAACTACCGCAATAACTTTTGTGGTTGTTTGATAGAGAACTAGAATCACCCTGTGAAGCAAATGTTGTCCTCTCAGAGCCAGATGCAAGAACAGGAGAATGTGTGCTAAGGGAAGCACGAAGAACACAAGAATAAGCATCAGCAAATGATGGCTGCTCAGCCCTACTGAGCATCTAGGATCAAACTGCCTCAAACTCAGGTCTCAAGCCTGCTAGAACACGAAGAGCTTCCATATGCTCCCTCTGCTTCTGCATCTCATAAACGTCAGCAGTTATAGGTTGCACGATGTTAAGCTCCTCATGAATACGCTTCATCTCTCCAAAATAATCTGCTCCTATCTCCTTGTGGTAACTAAAAGTACTCCTAGGATAAATCATACATACGTGTAATGTTACTAGAGTATATAAGTTTAACATAATCCCAAATCTCATTGCACATTTGCACATATCTAGATACATACACATCCATGCAATCTGTGGCTCCATCGAATTCCATAAAAGGGAAACAATCAAGGCATCTTCTTGAACCCACACGTATTTTCTCTTCTCATCAAAAGAATCAGATTGGAGTAAGTGGTCAAATTTCCCTAGTCCTACTAAATGAATCCAAACAGATTTAGACCATTGAACATAGTTCTTTCCAACTTTTGAGTCGTTAATTGTGGCAGCGACGTAGGAAACAAATTTTTGGGATTCATAGATTCCATCCCAACACTCAAAAATCAGCAACCTCACCAAAAACAAGAAGAACAATCAAAACTAATCAAGGCAATCACAAACTATGTGAAGTAGTGACACAATGGCAGAAGAGGTGAACAACTCACCAACGGATATAGCACTGCCACAGCACTCACAAATCAGCAGCCATGCCAAAAACAAGAAGAAAAATCAATAATCGGGACAATCACAAACTATGTGAAGCACCGACACAACCACAAATTAGGTGAACAACTCACCAATGAATATAGCACTGCCACAGCCCCACAACTGAACATACGAATGCTGCCATGGCTCCAAAAAAACTCTCAAAGAAGCCTTCACAAACCCTGAACAAAAATTAACGGAATACCGCGAGTGCATGGTCGAAAAAGGTTGAATTTTTTAGCAAAAAAACTGGCCTAACAGCTTAATATCGTCTAAAGAAGGAATCAGAGCATGGCAGAGGACAAAAAAAAAAAAAAAGTGGACGGAACTTCACTCATGCACCAGCCAAGCGCCAGCACATGGGGTCGGCTCTATCAACATTTGGCCGGCGTGTGGGGTCAGCCCTGCCGACATTTGGCCAGTGCGTGGGAGCGCGTGGGGGTCCTCTGGCTATGGCTTTTTGTGGTATAGGGTTTAGGCAGGATCACGCTCTGATACCAAGTTTAGATTTGATTAAAATGAATGACCACAGTTGAAGATAAGTCTCTTCCTAATACAAATTAAATACATTCTACTAACAATAATACCCTAACTAACTCTCACTAATTAACATACTAACACGCTCAATAATAATAATAATACTAAAAGACATATACAACCTCTAACAATTTTAAATTGCAATCACAGGTAACACCACGTAACGGTCGCAGATGTCACCAGACGCAGAGAAGCGGAGTTACGCAACAGGAAGAGGTCGTAGTGGCCATGAATTTTTTCATGCATGCACAACCATGACAAAATTGAAGAATAAGCATGGAATCTTTTAAAACATGATTTTCAATGAATTTTGACCACTTTTATTCAATGAACAACACTTTTTAATATGCAACATGATATTTATATTAACTTTAGTGCACTGTTCACAGGAAAAGTCATTTTTTTTATACTTTCCACTACTTTAATGATTAAAAAATTTAGAAATGTAATTGAAAATGAAAACCAATTAATTAGAAACATAAAATGAGTCAATATACAATTATACATATATATATGAAATTCACCAGTATCAGTATGTGAAATATTTACATTTAATAGTTCCATATAATTTTATCATTTTCTAGAAATTTAATTTTGAAATTTTACTATTCAAAATACAATAAGTCGATAACTAAGCAAGCATAAGCATTTGGGACATTAGGGGTTAGGCAATTTAGGCCCATTAAGCAATTTAAGACTAAATAGATAGTAGTTTCATTGTATTTAACACTTAATAGTTAATACTTAATAGTTACATATTCTACTGTATTTTCTAAAAATTTTAATTTTTAAATTCTAATATTCAAAATATCAATAAATAAGCATACCAACTTTGGGACATAATTTTAATTTCTAAATGCTAATATTCAAATATCAATAACTAAGCATAGCAATTTCGGCCATTAGGGATTAGGCAATTTAGGCCCATTAAGCAAATTAATTAGTTAACCTACAAGTGTAGCACATTAGCAATTAAAAGTATAAGTACTAAGTAATAAGTGGAAATAGTTAAAGTTACAACATTGCATAAGCTTAAGCTATAAGTAGCAAATTAATTAATTAAGCACTTAAGCTATAAGCATTGTTTAAGCTTAAGTCATAAGTAGCAAATTAATTGGTTAAGCTAATAAGCTGCCTAACTTGCTTTAGCGCCCACAAAAATAAAATAAATAAAAGAAGTGGGGTGGAATAAATTGTACATGCTGGAAGTAGGCAAACCCACAAACAGGAAATCAAGACTCAGGAACTCATGAACACAAAGCATCTCCATTCCTGAACCCTCTTCAAAGCTGAAAGCCTCAAATCCTCTTCGGATTTACCCAAATCCCAAGTTTCTAGCTTGATTTCTTACTCAAATCTACCCAAATCACTTCCAAACAGCAACAAATTTCTTCCCAAATGGATAAAATGTCAAACAAAAGGGAAGGGGATGCAGTACTTCATAAAGTGATTTCAATCACAAATTTCTGTTTTGGCAGCCACAGATCACTGGATCTGGACGACCATGGTGAGAGGGAGAATTGCAGCAAAACTCAGAAAAATCAGGAGCAAATGAGGTGTTTTTCAGTACATAGGCCTTTCAGCAGGGAACGATGGTGTAACAGGGTGTAACGGCCTGTAAAAGAAGTGAAATGCACATTACAGCCAGTTATGGAAGCATAACAGCCATTATGGCCATGATTTTTTTCCTCACTACTATAGCGGTCCGTATCAATATCAGGGCCTTGAAAGTCCATTACATAATGGCTGTTACACTACGTAACAGCCGTTATTTAAAACCATATCACAAAAGGAAATTGAAAAAAGCTTTCAAAGAAGCAAGACACAAAACAAAAACCAAGTTAGTACAGTGAGCATGCCTAAGCCACCAATATTTTAATTACATTATCTTCTATAACATAGATAATACAACCACAATGCATAAAAATTGGCACACCTTGATGAGTCAATTTTGTTCATTTTTCCATTCTTATGTAACAAACATCTGTAGGAAGACAGGGGGAAAGGCTCACTTCCAGAATGCATCACTGACAAGTGACTCAACACAGCCTTTTATCAAATAACTTAGCATACCTGAAGAAAGCCATCTATCTGTATAACTATCAGTCATATCATACAAATCATCCAAAAGTTTAACCGACTCCTGATCAAGAATACCAGGCAAGCCCTGCAGGAATAGAGAGAATCGATCCACAGCATCAGACTCCATAATTATGAACATTCAATGCGGCTTTTATAGAAACATAAATTAATTTTGGAAAACAATCAAAGAAGAAAATGCAGATCTACGCAACTACACACACACACACACACAATGTTCTTATTCAAACCAACTTGAATGGATCTACTTCTAGTGTTGTTTGAATTTTAACCTGAAATAAAAATTAAAGGCCCTTTAAAGCCCTGGCTAACCATGTGTTTTTAAAATTCCATGATCATTTTCAAACTCACTACACTTCAGAGGTATGAAACATTGAAAATTAAACTGAAAACTCAGCATAAGAAATAAAAACTATATACTTAGTGACAAGCAAGCCAACAATCAATACCAACAGATAAAGTATTGAGTTAAATATAAGAAATGTAAAGGATGAGAGCACTAAATGGCCACAAAGGAGACACCAATGATTATTAGGTGGAAGTTCTGGACTTATTATGAAGTTTAGAGGATTTAAGACCAGAAAAATCTCCAACAAGTGAAATCAAGCTCTCGGATCCATTTTGGAAAGACCCTTGGCTAGGTAATGCATCCTTATCCACTTCATTCCCTCATTTTTTAGACTAAGCTCCGAGTAAAATTGAGCTATATGCCTATATCTTTCTTCATTAAGGATTTGAGTAGCCCATCGGTTTCCTGGAATCTCCATCTTCAGAGACCTCTTAATGAAAGGGATCTAGGAAAATTCTCAAATACCAAAGAAATTTGGTGGTGAGATCAAGATGCCCAAAAAACTGTATAGACAAAAATAATTTGGTATAAAACATGGGAAAAATGTAGAAGCATGGAAAACTTTGAAAAGTATAAAGAGACAACAAAAGATGCAAAAAAAAGATCGTTAGTGAAGCTAAACATTGATCATTTAACAATTTGTATGCTAGATTAGATACAAAAGAAGGGGCAAGAGGCATATTTAAACTTGCTAGAGCTAGAGAAAGAAAGAGTAAGGACTTAGGTAATGTAAACTGTATAAAAAGTGAGGATGATATTGTCTTGGACCCTTGGTTAAAGAAGAAGACATGAAATATGGCGAAGTTACTTTAGTAAGCTATTTAATGAAAACCAAGTAGAAGGCTTAAACTTAGAATTGACAAATGAGGAAACGACTAAAAATATGTGATTTATTGCAATACTAGAGTTAACAAAGTTAAGTTCGCACTCAAAAAGATGAAAAATGGAAAAACTATAGGACCATATTACATCCCAATTGGAGCTTGGAGAACGAAATTATATAATTAACTAATTTATTTAACACAATTATAAAAACTAAGAAAATGTCAAAAGAATGGAGGAAAAACACTTTAATACCTATATATAAAAATAAAGAAGACATTCAAAATTGTAATAACTATCGTAGAATTAAACTTACGAGTCATATAATGAAACTATGGAAAAGGGTAGTTTGTTGGCCTAACAAGGCTTAATCTCGTTTTGATCATGACAAACCAAGGCATCTAATTGTGCTATTAAGCGTGTATACAGGTTTTACAGTATAAAAGCACAATGAAATATGCAAATTGGAAAGCCATGAAGCACACAAGTAAATGAAAGATGGCTATTGACATGAAGCTTGGAAGACTAAGCTTAAGGACATGAAAACCTAGATAGGTTGTTATGTGTATTGTACAATAGGAATTCATGTAAGTACATCTCATGTTGGTTTTTGTTATGAAGCTCTTAGGATATTTATTTGGACCCTAGATATCTTTTAAAGTCTTGGAAAATATTTTTTACAAAGTCCAAATATTATTTCAAAATATTAAAATCATTTTTGGAATAAAATATCTACAGGAATTTGAATTTCAGGATGTTTGGGCGCCTGAGGCATCATGCTCAGCCGACTAAATGTAGAAGTCTGAACAAACTAGTCTAGCATCAGAGAGTTCGGTAAATCTAAAGCAATTTGAATTTCAGGATGTTCAGGCGCCTGAGGCATCATGCTCAATCGACTGAATGCAGAACTCTGAACAAACTAGTCCGGCATCAGAGAGTTCCGATGACCGAACCTCAAGTTCAGTCAACCAAATGGCTACTGCCATTGTTAAAGTTCCAGACACAGTTGGTTTGGGCGATCGAACTTAGAGTTCAATAGACCGAATGGCTATTGCCAATTTGGAAATCCTGATTTTAATTGGTTCGGGCGACTAAACATATGATTCAGTCGACCGAAGTGCTGCGATAAGTTTCGCAAACGGCAGAAAATCTTCATGATTCTCATATATTAAGTTACCAAAACACATACAACGGCCATGGTTTTAAATAATGGCCGCGACCGTTACGTAACGGTTTTTTGGGTTACCGATACCGTTACATACCGCGAAATCGGTGGGAAGAAAAATCACGACTGTAGCGGCCGTTATGGACCGCGACCGTTACGTAAAGGCCACTACAGCCGTTACATAACCACTATAGGACTGTTACACCAAAAAATTATTTTATTTTTTATTTTTTCTTCTCACTTTTTCCCTCTCTTTCATATATCATTCTCAATATACCAAGTGGCAAGAGGGTGAAAAGATTATAATGAGGATGACAATGATACAAAATTTACTATTTCTTTAAATACTCACCATAGATGTATTCATTAACAATTTGAAAATACTAACTTGTTAGGAAAATATTTTATTTTGACAATATTAGTAATGTGATATTTATGCTCTATATTTTTTAACCTCAACCTTCTTTCTTTTCTAGCTATTTTATATTTGTATTATTCGTATGTCTTATGTGTCTAATAGATTAATGGAGTGTATAATGTATTTTGTTTTATTAATTAATTTAGCACACATAAGAATTTATCACAGAGAAGAACAATGAGAAGTATAAATACACACACACACACATAATTTTTCTATCAATGGTGGTTGAAAACATATGTAAACTTGTTGCCCTTACCAAATAACTTAGTTACTCGAACTAAAGGATCCAAAATACACTAAAACTCTTTCTAAGAAGGGCTAAAAGCTTAAAACATGCAAGTACGCTAATATGCACAAGGGTGTGCGTGTTTCAAAAAAATTCACGGCCGTTACACCCGCTTCCCGTTATGTAACATCCGCTACTCCAGCTTCCTGTTTCACCCGTTACCGTTACATTACGCTACTCACTACCACGATTTAAAACCATGACAATGGCTATTATTCAAACCTACAATCCTACATATAAATAGCTAACCCTAAACGTGTTTTAAACACTGAATACACCGATTATACAATAGAACATAGAGATTGATTGTGTTCAGCTCCGCACACTGCTGAAAGTTTTCTGAGTTTGTTCTCTTCAAACTTATAGCTTTTCAAAACCAGAAAACCTAGTCATACTCTTTGAGCTTCGTATCAATATCATTCTGAGAGTGCATTAGTTTTGATTGTGTACAGCTACTCTATTCAGAGAGCTTCTTTTTGTACAAACCCTCCTCTTACAACTGCTGTGTATTCTAACGGTTCTAGTATTGAATTGTTGAACAAGCGAAAGGGTGTTTTCTCTTGAGAGGTAACTCCACCTAAGTAAAGGAGAGAATCGACTCTGCCTAGTGAAGGAGTGGGGTACTCCGCCCAAGCAAAGGAGAGAGGTAACTCCACCTACGTAAAGGAGAGAGTTGACTCCGCCTATTGAAGGAGGGTTTGTAAAAGGTATCTCCGCCTACTAAAGAGAGAGGCTTCTCAACCTATTGAAGGAGGCATAGTGAATCCTCATAGCGGGTTGCTTGAGGCAAGGACATAGACATGGTTGCCAAACCTTGTAAAAAATCTGGTGTCACTCTCTACCTTACCTATTCATCTTTCTAAGCATATTTATTTTGATTTGTATCTGTTGTGAATATTTTTATTGATTGAAATCTGTAGTACTTAAGCATATCATATTGATTTAATCTGCTGGGAATTTAATTGTGTTAGTTTATCACTTATTCAAGTTATAGTATAAACTATTTTGTGGCTGAGAATATTTTTATTAATATTGATCTGCTGTAAGTATTGTCAATATTGTGTACTTTGGTTTCATATTGAAATCTTAGCTTAGACTCATTAGCATTTAAGGAGATATAAATTGATAAAATTATCTGTTGAGAAGACTGCTGTTGTTAAGAAGTTAGAGCACTTGTAAAATCAGATTAAAAATTAATTAAGCTTCCTCATAAAGTTTTTAAAATACCCAATTCACACCCCTCTTGGGATCACACCTCGACTTTCATAGTTGAACAAAGATTAAGGCTAGAAACGAAGGACTAAGAAAATCAATTTCGTTTTATGCCTGGGAGATGCACTACGAAAGTTATATATTTGTTAAGAAGATTAATAGAAAAGTTTAGGGAAAAGAAGAGAGACTTGCATATGGCAATTATTGACTTAGAGAAAACGCATCATAGGGTACCTAGGGAAGTTCTATGGGGTGTTTTAGAAAAGAAAAAAAATTGTATGTAGTAAGTATGTTGATCTCGTTAAAGATATGTATGATGGAGTAATGACTAGTGTTAGGGCTATAGATGAAGAGACTAGAAAATTTCCAATTACAATAGGTGTATATCAAGGATCTGCTTTGAGCCCTTATCTTTTTGCTTTAGTAATGGATGAACTGACTCGGATTATCCAAAATGAGGTTCCATGGCGTATGTTGTTTGCAAATAATATTGTCTTGATTGATGAGACTACGGGTGGAGTGGAATCCAAGTTAAAATTAAAGAAGAATCTTTAAAATCTAGAGGCTTTAGGATAAGTAAAAATAAGATAAAATATATGAAATGTAATTTAATAGTAGGAGGAATATTGGAGACAAAATTTAAACTTGATGATGAAAAAATCAATAGCACTAGTAGAATTCGATAACTTGGATCTATTATGCAAGAAGAAGGAGAAATTGAAGACAATGTAATACAAAGAGTTAAAGCTGAAGAAGAAATTGAAGAAGATGCAATACATAAGATAAGGGAGGGACGACACAAATGGTTTGGGCACTTGCAACATAGACCACATAGTGCACTAGTGAGGAAGAGTGAATTTGTTACTATAAGAGGCAGTAGAAGGAGTAGGTGTAGACCTAAAGTAACTTGGAATGAGATAGTAAGGATTTAATAGCCCTGAATTTGTTCTTGTTGCCAACCCCACCTAATGGGACTTAAGGCTTGGTTTTGTTGTTGTTGTTTTTAATGATAGGGAGTTGGTGAAGCTGACTTATTTGTTATCTCTATTGAATGCGAGTAATCCTTTTCGGGGTGGAACGTTCATTCTTAGTATTTGGATCAGTCGGGAGTGTTTTCTTGCAATTTTTTTTTTTTTTTTTGAATTTTTGACTCACTCCAATGCTTCTTTCCCACTCTATCATTTCATTTAGAAGGCTAAGGCTCCAAAAATTAAGGCTCTCACTTTGTTGGTTGGGCTCAATAAAATTAATACTGATAACTTGCTGCAAATTGGGAGACCTTTGAAAGCTCTTTCTCCCAATGCATGTTGCTCTGTTACCAAATTTCTGAGACAGCTTCCCATCTGCTTTTGCACAACGAATTTTCTTGGAGGACTTGGAATATGCTTTTCGGTATTTCTGGAGAGAGCTGGGTTTTTCCTTCTTCAGTTGGTGAAATGTTGCTATTTCTTTCAAAGCCTTTGATAGGAGAAAGGATAAAACAGTCCTATGGAAGTGCAGAATACTTGCAGTTTTATGGAGCTTATGATTGGAGCATCATGCAAGGATATTCAATGGGAAGAAATTAAATTGGCGCTGGTTGGGTATAAAATTCAATATGTGGCGTCATTGTGGTGCACTGGTTTTGGTTTTTTCAGACGAATTAGTTTCCATGAGTTACATCGAGATTGGAAGAACATTTTGGAATGCTGGTCTTTTGTTTCTTGGTATTTTTTAGCTGTTTTTTTTCTGGATTGTTCCAGGCATTATTCTGGAGATGTCTTTTTCTCCCTCGTGTAAATTCTCTTCCTACTAATAAATATTCTTTTGCTATCAAAAAAAAAATATCGCCATAAACATGACTGAAAAAAACAATAAATATTGCACTGGGAGTCAAATGCCCCAATGTACCATTGCACATACTCTTGGAAGAACAAGCATCCTAAAGACAAACTGGTAACAAAATTATAAAACCCATTTGTTGGCAAACTTGATGCACTAGATTAAGTATATTTAAAGTTAAATTTTGCTAAGCTTATGACAGGGTGAATTGGCTTTTTTGGATGGAGTTCTAGATGAGAAGGATTTTGGATCAAGATGAAGAGGTATAGCTGCCATCTTTTTTCCATGTCCTTTTCAGTAATTGTCAATGGAGCACGCAGGACTTGCTGTTGAACTTCTAGGGGGATGAAGCATGGGGATTCATTATCTCCTTTTTCTCTTTGTTGAAGTATTGAGTTAAATGGAAGACCTAATCATAACGATAGGTATCTCCCTCTATTTATAATATATATCAAGTATATACCAATGACCATAATACCCTTACTAACTCACGCTTACCAACATAACACCAGCACATACTAATAATGCTAAATGACCAAATTACCCATTAACACTCCCCCTCGAGCTGGAGTATAAATATCATATGCTCCTAGCTTGTTACAAATGAATTTAACACAAGCACCCCTCAAGGCCTTAGTGAATAAATCAGCAAGCTGCAACCAGACTACAAATGAGTGGTAGTGATAATTTTCTGCTGAATAAAGCGGCAATCAACTTCAATGTGTTTTGTCCGCTTAGGAAAGATTAGGTTGGAGGCAATATGAATAGCAACTTGATTATCACACATCAACTCCATAGATTGAGAATGTAGAAAACCCAATCCTTCCAATATATTCTTCAACCAAACAGGTTTATATATAGTGTGAGTCATTGCCCTATACTCTAACTCAGCACTTGACCTAACCACAAGTTGTTTCTAACTCAGCCCGGCTGTGAATCTTTTGTTGGAAGGTGACCCGACCAAATCTAAAACAATCTGGATTTGTATATCCCTAAATATA
Source organism: Malania oleifera (assembly GCF_029873635.1). NCBI lineage: Eukaryota > Viridiplantae > Streptophyta > Magnoliopsida > Santalales > Ximeniaceae > Malania > Malania oleifera. Next base: position 8,368,864 of record NC_080425.1, on the reverse strand, counting down.
AGTGTGACCTTGGTCTTGATATAAGAGACCTCTCTAGGTGCACCTTTGAGATATATCAAGATACAATTTACTGCATCCCAACAACTTGTTCTCAAAGAATCAAGAAACTAACTCACAACACTTGTTGCGAAAGATACATATAGTCGAGTGCTTGTGAGATAATTTAACTTCCAACTAGCCTCTAGTACTATCCTAGATCGGGCAACAAATCCCCCATATCTACACTTGATCTTAGCCAAAAGGCCTAGTGTTAGGGAGTGACAATGTAATGGGGAAAAAGGGGAGAGAGATACTACTATAATTGTATTCTCCAGGGATTTAAAATGAATATATGATTATTTGTGTTATTGTTTGTATGGTTATTCTCTTGTAGTTGAATAATACAAGTAGTCCTTTTCAATGTGGTGTTTTGTTGCCTTGGATTGTGATGTCTCTGATTATTATAGTCTTATTCGGTGTATAAGAATATATTGCTCGTGTGATATCCTATTGTTCCTTGTTTTTCTTGAGCATTGAGACTCACTTGGTGCTCGTGCTTGCAAGCTTGAACGTGTGAGATTTGGCTGACTTGTCGAGGGAGAGCTCTCAACGAGTGCCACACGGCCCTTACTGGAGTCCCATTTTGGGGGTCCGTGACAATTGGTATCAGAGCACAGTGTGTGCGAGCACCATGAGTGGTAATATGAGAAACAAGTCAGGAAAAGTGGAGCGCATTGAGGCGCTTGAGACAAAACTTGTAACCCTAGAGACAACGTGCGATGAACTCCAAGGATTGGTGACAACATTGATAAAGGAGAAAGACATGCCAACAGAGCTTGAGGCCGCTGAAGAAAACCCCAGAAAAAATCTCTATGGGGTATCAAAATTTGGAGAGAGACTTGAGGAACTTAAAAAATTCATTCCACGTGTGAAATCCCTGGAGAAAAGGTCAAGAGAGCTTGGGGCCTTCCAGAAGAGTATCGAGCAGTTAGAAGCCTTTGAGAGTAGGCTGGAACATATCAAGGGCATATTGCCATCTCTTTCGTCCCAACGGGGAGAGCCAATAGAGCTTGAGGCCTCCTTATGGGAGCTAACGGATAATTTTAATTTCCTTGCAGAAGATGTTAAGGAGTCTATTACTGCTTTGAAGGAAGATTTGAAAGAGATGGGCAATGTACAAAGTGCTGTGGACCAGGTTCAAAGGGATTTACAAGAGATGACGGTGAAAGTGAATGTAGTGGCACAGAAAGCTCGAAGGCCGGTTGCAGATCCAAGTGAGGGTTTTTGATTGAAGGTACTAGAACCTAAAAGTTTTGGAGGTACGCGAGGTGCAAAAGAGCTGGATAATTTCTTCTTTGATATGGAGCACTACTTCACGTGCTCACGAGTGGATCCAGAAGTGGATCGGGTAAATATGGCAACGGTATACCTGGTCGAGGATGCAAAATTGTGGTGGAGAACTAAATGGAATGATATTCAGCACAATATATGTGTCATTAACACTTGGGAGGGGTTGAAATAGGCGTTGAAGACCCAATTCTATCCAGAAAATGTGGAGTACATAGCAAAGTGCAAAGTAATAGAATTGCAACAAACTGGCTCAATAAGGAGTTATGTACGGGAATACCAAACCTTGATGTTGGACATCATAGACATGACCGAATCGGATAGACTGATTCATTTTCTTCGAGGTCTGAAGACATGGTCAAGGAATGAACTGCGTCGACAAGGTGTCGGTGATCTCTCTTTTGCCCTTGCTACTGCTGAACGGTTGGATGATTTTTCAGACAATTCTAGGAAGCGAAATTTCCCTACATCCGCCAATAATGATTCCAGACCCAATAAAATGTATAAGCCCACAAATGAAGGAAGGGATAAGGAGACAAATAGTTCTTGGAAAGATAAAAGAACGCCCATGAATAGGGAGTGGAGGGGCGGATGAACGGGGGGTGGAGAGCGTCAACCGGTCTCTTGTTTTCTTTGCATGGGACTACATCGAGTGGCGGAGTGCCCTGAACGAAAGGCTTTGAATGCTTTAAAGGCCCTTCAAGGGGAAACCGAAACCCCGACAGCAACCCCAGAAGAACAACAGAATATGGTGAGAGCATTGAGATTTTTGGAGGCATTAGAGCGTCAAGTAGTTACCAACAAGTCTCAGGAGAAGGGCTTAATGTATGTTGATATACTTGTGAATGGAAGGAAAATCAAGGCCATGATTGATACAGGGGCCACCTATAATTTCATTGCTGATTCAGAAGCCTAACGGTTAGAATTACAAGTAGATAAGGATGTGGGGAAGTTAAAAGCAGTGAATTCTCAAGCGTTAACCACGGTGGGAGTGGCACCTAAAGTGGCATGCCAAATGGGGTCATGGTCTGGAACAGCTGATTTCACCGTGGCACCCCTCAATGACTTTGACGTGGTATTGGGGATGGATTTTTTTAAAGTGACACGCTCAATGCCGATCCCAGTTGCAGATTGTCTTGTGATAAAGGGAAGTATACCTTGTGCGGTCCCCGCAGCCTACAACAATTTCTATGAGGGGAAGTTGCTTTCAGCCCTCCAATTTAAGAAGGGAGTAAAAAGGGGAGAACCTTCTTTCGTGGTTCTACCGGTAGTCTCAGAAGATGAAGAGATGGGGAAATATCCAGTTGAAATTAAGGAAGTTTTAGAAGAGTTCAAGGAGGTAATCCCGAAACAGCTACCTAGGGTTTTACCACCTCGACGACAGATTGACAACGAAATTGAGCTTTTTCCGGGGGTAAAGCCGCCAGCACGTGCCCCTTATCGAATGGCGCCGCCTGAGTTAATTGAACTTAGAAGGCAACTGAATGATTTAATTGCAGTACGGTTCATCCATCCTTCAAAAGCACCTTTTGGGGCCCCAGTGTTATTCCAGAAGAAACAAGATGGTAGTTTGCGCTTGTGTGTAGATTATCGTGCTCTTAATAAGGTGACAGTTCGCAACAAGTATCCCATTCCACTGATTGCCGATATTTTTTACCAGTTAAGTACAGCTAAATATTTCACTAAACTGGACTTGAGATCGGGATATCATCAAGTGCGCATTGTAAAGGGAGATGAACCGAAGACCACTTGTGTCACCCGGTATGGAGCATTTGAATTCCTTGTCATGCCTTTTGGGCTAACAAATGCACCTGCTACCTTTGTTCTCTAATGAATTAGGTTTTTCGGAACTACCTTGATCAATTTGTGGTTGTTTACCTTGATGACATAATGGTTTTCAACGCATCCTTAGAAGAACATAAAGATCACCTTCGGAAGGTTTTTCAAAAATCCAAAGAAAATCAGTTATATGTAAAAGGGGAAAAGTGTGCTTTTGCTCAAAAGCGTATTAAATTCTTGGGGCATATCATTGAGGAAGGCTAGATACAGATGGATTCGGCTAAAGTACAAACCATCAATGAATGGCGAGCACCTACACCAGTTAGAGAACTGCGATCTTTCTTGGGCCTAGCCAACTACTATCGAAAGTTTATAGAGGAGTACTCCAGAAGAGTTGTGTCGTTAACAAATTTATTGAGGAAGGGGGTACCATGGGCGTGGACAGAAGAGTGCCAATCAGCATTTGTTGAATTAAAGGGAAAGATTGTAGGAGATCCTGTGCTAATCCTTCCTGATGTGACAAAACCATTATAAGTACAAGCAAATGCCTATGACTTTGCATCAGGGGGAGTTCTTTTGCAGGAATGGCATCCAGTTGCTTTTGAAAGTAAAAAATTAACGAGTGCCGAACGGAACTATACAGCATAGGAAAAAAAGCTTCTCGCGGTGGTACACTGTCTTCGAGTGTGGAGGCACTATCTCTTGGGGTCCAAATTTGTGGTAAAAACCGATAATGTGGCAGTTACTCACTTCTTGTCACAACCTAGACTAACTTCAAAACAAGCCCATTGGCAGGAGAAGCTAACTGAATTTAATTTTGATTTTAAATACAAAGTGGGAAAGACAAATGAAGTGGCCGATGCTTTAAGTAGAAAAACCGAATTGGTAGCATTGAAACTCATCAGTCTTTATCAACTAGTAGGGTGGCGTTACCTTTGAAGAATCTTATCAAGGAACATTTAAGTACAGACCAACAGGTGCAGTCACTGAGCAAACTAATAGAAGAAGGGAAGACACGACAATTTTGGGTAGAAGATGGACTGATAATGACTAAAGGCAGGAGAGTATGTGCCCAAAGCTGGAAACTTGAGGAAAACCTTACTAAAAGAGTGCCATGATACATTGTGGGTTGGTCATCTGGGATGGCAAAGAACTCATACATTGATTACACAAGGGTACTATTGGTCGAATATGCAAGACGATGTGATGAGTTGTACCAAAACTTGTTTGATCTGTCAACAAGACAAGGTATAAAGAAAGAAGACCTCAGGTTTATTGGAGCCATTGCTAGTTCTTGTCAGGCCATGGGAGAGTGTCTCTTTGGACTACATTTTCTCGTTGCCAAAAGTAGAGGACTATGACACAATTTTGGTGGTGATTGACCGGTTCTCAAAGTATGCAACTTTCGTACCAGTCTCGAAGCCATGTTCAGTAGAGAAGACAGCTCAGTTATTCTTCAAGCATGTGGTGAAATATTGGGGTGTTCCAGAAAGCCTAATCAGTGATAGGGATGTGAGATTCAGGGGGGGATTTTGGGGTGAACTCTTTCGCTTGATGGGTTCAAACTTTAATTTGTCCACCAGCTATCACCCATAGACAGATGGTCAAACCGAACATTTTAATGGGATGCTGGAAGAATACTTGCGACATTTTGTTAACTCCAATCAGAAGAATTGGGTTACTTTACTGGACACGGCACAATTCTGTTTTAACTCTATGAAATCTTCTGCGACTAATAAAAGCCCTTTTGAGATTGTGACAGGTCAACAACCGACTCTCCCGCACACTCTGGATGGTCCATACAAAGGAAATTGCCCGAAAGCATACCAATTCACAAAAAATTGGTTGCAAAACATCGAAGTCACCCGAGCTCGGTTAGAAAAAGCATTGAAGCGCATGAAGAAATGGGCTGACAAAGGGAGACGACCACAACAATTTGAAGCTGGAGATCTGGTTCTTGTAAAAGTACCGCCAAAGACATTTCGCTTTCTTCACGGCAAGGATAAAAGGTTGTTACGCCGTTACGAAGGTCCAATCAGAGTGATCGAGAAGGTGGGACATGCATCTTATCAGCTTGAACAACCCGAGTGGATGAAAAGCCACAGACGTCCAGTCCATCCCATGTTTCATGTAAGCAATTTAAAGTCATTCCACACAGATGAAGTAAATCCGCACCGACAAAAGATAAGGAGATCAACAATTTCCAAAAAGCAGCCTGTAAACAAAGATGTCCAGGAGATCATTGCAGATAGAGTCGTCAATGCAGAAGGTCGTCAATAACAACAATTTCTAGTTCAGTGGCTAGGGCTGGGGGAAGAAGAGAATAGTTGGGAAAAGGCAGAAAACCTTCAGCATGCCATACAAAATATTGAAGATTTCAAAAATTCGAAGACAACAACATCAACTTCAACATCAGAAGAGTGAGAAGGTCTTCTACAACACATCAACCAGGACATCGATAAAATGAGTGGGGGAGGATGTTAGGAAGTGACAATGTAATGGGGAAAAAGGGGAGAGAGATATTGCTATAATTGTATTCTCCAGGGATTTAGAATGCATATATTATTATCTGTGTTATCATTTGTATGGTTATTTTCTTGTAGTTGAATAATACAAGTAGTCCTTTTCATTGTGGTGTTTTGTTGCCTTGGATTGTGATGTCTCTGATTGTTATAGTCTTATTTGGTGTATAAGAATATATTGCTCATGTGATATCCTATTGTTCCTTGTTTTTCTTGAGTATTGAGACTCACCTGGTGCTCGTGCTTACAGGCTTGAACGTGTGAGATTTGGCTGACTTGCCGAGGGAGAGCTCTCAACGAGTGCCACACGGCCCTTACTTGAGTCCCATTTTGGGGGTCCGTGACACCTAGCACTAACTTACTGCTAGGATCCATGGGTGTATCAACAAGTTTGGATCCAAACAATGCAGTCTCATCCAAAAGATCAAGATCATAGTTCCTTTATGACAAAACGGTTTCTATACCAAATCTAGATGCTTTTAACCTAAGAAGTATTGCAGTCCCAAATCTATGATTTGAAACTTCATCCATAGAAAATGCTTTAGGCCCTAGATACCTTGATCATCATCACCAATAATCACAATATCATCAACATACATAGTAAGCAGAATTCTACAAAATGGAGTATGATGAAAGAATATAGAGTGATTTCTTGCACACCATCAGGAGGCCAAACTCAAGTACTATAGCAATGAATAAACCAAACCATGCTCTCGGAGAATGTTTTAAAACATATAATGATAGACACTGATACACTAAGTCTAACTCCCGTTGAAAAACAAACTAGACAGTTGCTCCATGTAGACCTCCTCCTAAAGTTTAGCACATAGGAAGGCAAATTTACATCTAACTAAAGCAAAGGCAAATGACAAGTGGTGGCTAAGGAGATAACAGACAACAAGTTTGGCAACCGAGGAGAATGTGTCTGAATAATCCCAAACCTACACCTAACTATATCCCTTAGCAGCAAGCCTTCAAAAGAGCCATAAAACCATCAAGATTGATTTTCACTATATACCCAGCAACAACCAACCACAGATTGAAGAGATACCAATTCCCAAGTATCATTTTCCTATAATACATAAATCTCTTCAACCATTGCAATCCTTTATCCAAAATGGGCAAAGGCTTCACAAATAGATTCAAGAAAGCAACGGAAGATAGAGTACTAACAAAATAATAACAGGAAAGTGACAGTAAATTATAGTAAACAAAGTTGGAGATGGAATGTTGTTTACATGTGTGTTTACCTTTCTAGACAACAATGGGGGGATCAACATTGTGGGAAATGGGGATTCGTTGGCTATCTATTTTACAAATTTTGCAAGGAGTAAAGATGCTTCCACATTGCAAAGGAGTGTAACTTTTGTAGTTTTATGGGGGTTTTGATTGGAAAGGAATGTTTGCATTTCCCCTAAAAAGAGAATGTTTTTTATTATGCTTTTGGATAGAATTCAATATTTTAGCTTCATGGCAGGTTTTTGAAGCAAGATGTTTCGAAAGGTTTTCATTTTCTAATCTGTAATTTGAATGGCTGGCCGTGATGTTTTGATTTTTTTTTCCCTTTCTCCTTTTATCTTTTTAAGGAGGATTTCTTATTCTCCTTGTTGTACTTCTTCTTAATAAAATCTTCTTTTTTAATCCAAAAAAAAAACATCATGGGAAATGGGATCATCAAACAAGGAAACCAAAGAATTAGCAATTGAAGCTAGAGGGGACTCTCTTCCGTCGAGCCATCGTCATGAATACACCTACAAATTAGGATGATTGAGGCAACAAGGAGTCAAACTACATGGAGAGACAAGTGGTTGACTAGGCAGAGATAATAAACTAAGAATATTGGGTGGAGAAATAGACTCATTGTGGGTAGAAACACTCAAGGACTGAATAGTATGGTATAGACTAAAATACGTAGGATTATAACAACACATCCCCACATGAGTAGCCCAGAAAAACACAATTTCAAGGATCCAACTTATCCACCCCAAGGGTTGATTGATGAACAAAGGACACACACCTATATATACAAGGAGGTAAAGAGAACAAAGAAGTATTTTGAAAGAGAACAAAGTAAGGAATTTTAGCACCAAGAAAAAAGGATGGCATTCTGTTAATAAGATAGCAAGCATGAGCATGTCGTCACTCTAAAACACTTCAAGGACATGCATGTAAGCAGAATTCTATATGAATAATTCTTCAATTCACATATGTACATCCCAATCTTTTATAATACAATCAACTAATCTAAATAAGGAAATAATCTCCCTACAGAATAAAATACAATAAAATAAAAATCTCCTACGTTTATCCACCTTCCTAATTTATTCATTATTCACAAAGATACTTGGGATTTTAACACTCCCCCTCAAGTTGGATCATAGATATTTATCATCTCCAACTTGCTAATGAGATCATAAAAATTCTGTCGTCCCAACCCTTTAGTGAATATATCTGCAGTTTGTTCCTTGGTAGGTACATAAGTCATACAGATAGTTTCTTCTTCAATTTTTTCTTTGATAAAGTGTCTGTCCACTTCCATATGCTTAGTCCTATCATGTTGAACTGGATTCAGAGAGATACTGATGGCTGCCTTGTTGTCACAATAGAGTTTGATAGGAAATTCCACCGGGACTTGTAGTTCCTCCAAGAGTTTCTATAACCACAGTCCTTCACATTTTCCTTGAGCAACTGCCCTAAACTCAGCTTCAGCACTACTACGAGCCACTACATTATGTTTTTTGCTTCTCCAAGTTACCATATTTCCGCAGACGAATGTGCAATAACCTGTGGTGGACCTTCTATCTTCCACTGATCCAGCCCAATCTGCATATGTAAAGATCTCTACTTGCTTGTTTTCACATTTCTTGAAGAAGAGTCCTTTGCCCAGGGAGCCCTTGAGATGTCGAAGAATCTTGTACACAGCATCTAAGTGGGCTTCTTTTGGTGAATGCATATGTTAGCTTACTACACTGACTGCAAATGCAATATCTAGTCTACTATGTGATAGGTAGATTAGCTTACCAACCAATCTCTGATACCTCTGCTTTTCAACTGGTATCCCACAGTTTTCAACCCTCTTTATTGCTTCAATCGAGGTTTCACTGGGTTTGCATCCAAGCATGCCAGTTTCAATTGTGAGATCAATAACATACTTTCACTGAGAAACACTAATTCCCTTTTTCGTTCTAGCAACTTCCACGCCCAAAAAGTACCGCATTTGTCCCAAGTTTTTAACTTCAAATTCAGTAGATAGAACCCTCTTCAATCTTTCCATCTCTACTGTATCATCACCAGTTAGGATTATATCATCAACATATATTATTAGAATTGTTCTCTTGCCCTTTTCAGACTGTTGGAAGAACAGGGTGTGATCTGATTGCCGTTATCAATATCCTTGGCTCTTTATTACTTTTGCAAACTGTCAAACCATGCTCTAGGAGATTGTTTAAGTCCATACAGGGACTTCTTGAGTTTACACACTCTGTTTTCTTCACCTTTCCTGCTAAATCCTGACAGTATAGTCATGTAAACTTCTTCTTCTAACTCACCATTTAGAATGCATTCTTAATGTCAAGTTATTGTAGTGGCCAATCTAAGTTGGCTACTAAGGATAGGAGGACCCGAACTATATTCAAGTTTGCCACTGGTGCAAATGTCTCCGTATAGTCAATGCCATAAGTCTGTGTAAAACCTTTTGCAACAAATCTAGCTTTATATCGTTCAACTGTCCCATCAAATTTATGTTTCACTGTGAAGACCCATTTACAACCAACTAACTTCTTCCCTTTCGGTAAATTCATTAACTCCCAAGTTCCATTTTTTTCTAGAGCCCACATTTCCCCCATGACCGCCTCCCTCCATTTAGGTATTTCCAGGGCTTCCTGAATGTTCTTTGGAATTCTCATCCTGTCAAGATTAAAGACAAAAGCACAATATCCTGTAGACAAACTTTTATAAGACATGTATTTAGACCAGGGATATTGAGTTCATGACCTGGTTTGTTTTCTTATTGCAATAGGTAAATTGATGTCTTCAGGTATAGAATTATCAGACGGGAGCTCTATTACCGGATCAGGATTGGGTGTGGACTCATGGTTATTCGAAGCCATCACCGGTTCCAACGCTCTTGGTGCCTCAAGTATGAGATTCTCCCTGTTCTTTGTGTTCGGCTTTCTTAAGTAAACAAGTACATCTACGTTGTTTTGTTTTCCTATATCTCCCCCTGAGATTAAGCGTTCTTTTGTGTTCAGCAAGTCAAGAAGTGAAGCACTAGAAGACTCAATAGATAGGTCAGGGAATGAAGCAATGGGAGGCTCAATAGATGGTACAGGTTCAGATGGTACATATTCAGTAGTAAAGAAGTCAACGAGTCGATCTTCACTCCATTTCTCCCCTTGAAGAGAGGTCTTGGGGAAATAAGGAGTGGTTTCAAAGGATGTGACATCCAGGCTAACAAACGTCCTCTTTGAGACAGGATCATAGCTTTTGTATCCTTTCTAAGTAGGGGAGTGACTGATGAAAACACATTTAACAGCACGAGGATCCAATTTATCCCGATGGTGAGCATGAACATGAATAAATGCAGTGCAACCAAAGATTTTTAGCTGAAGACTGGAGGGCAGGCGAGAGATAGGAAAAAATTCCTGGAATTTCTGGAGAGGAGTGGCAAAGAAAGTACTCGACTCAGCATTCAATTAATGAGATGGGTAGCTGTTAAGATGGCATCTCCCCAAAAATAGTTTTTCATGTTTGTAGTGAACATCAAAGCCCGAGCTACTTCAAGTATATGTCTGTTTTTTCGTTCGGCAACCCCATTTTGTTGAGGGGTGTCTACACAAGAACTCTAATAAATAATCTCATTTTCTTGAGGATAAGTTCCCAAATTTTCATTAAAAGATTCCGTACCATTATTAGTACGTAAAATTTGAATTTGAGTCTGGAATTGTGTTTGAACCATGGAATAAAAATTGACAAAAATGGAGCGGAATTCTGTTTTATCTTTCAACAAGTAAACCCAATAAAGACGAGTATGGTCATCAATAAAAATAACAAACCATTTTGAATGGGTGCGATTGGGGGATCTTGAGGGTCCCCACAAATCACTGTGAATCATAGTAAACGGGCAGGATGGTTTGCATATGGATAATGGGAAAGAGGCATGCCGGTGTTTTGCAAGCTCACACACTTCACATTGAAACTTATAAGACTTTTTATTTGAACATATAGATAGAAACAAACGTTTTAAATATTGAAAATTTGGGTGACCCATCCTAGAATGCCATAACAAAAGTTCATTCTCTCTAGAGATAGATACAAAATCACAAATTGCAATATTATATTGTTTACTCAAGCTTGCCTCCTCAAAGTAGTAGAGTCCTTCATATGCTTTAGCAGTGCCAATCATCTTGCCCGATGACAGGTCCTGAAAAACACAATGAGATGAAACAAATTTAGCAAAGCAATTGGAGTCTTTCGTTAACTGGCTGATAGATAACAAATTGCAAGATAACTTGGGAACATGGAGGACAGATTTTAAAGTTACAAAGTCAGATATGCGAATACGTCCTTTACTGGCTACTGGTGAGAGAGAACCATCTGCAATTTTGACTCTCAAATTTCCAGCATATGGTGAATAGGATGAAAACAATTGATAAGAACCAGTCATATGATCAGATGCACCCGAGTCAATTATCCATGGTGATTTGTAACAGGGTATTTAAGGCTGACAAATAATTACCTCGGTGAACCAGAGAACCTGTGGAAGACTGACCCGATATTTGAATTAAGGAAATCATTTTATACAGCCGATCCAACTGTTTAGGGCTGAACGCACTACTTGAAATATTATTGGTTTTTTCACCTTGTGGTTTTTCAGTTGAACAATCAGTAGTAGCCTGATACCCACAATTTTTTTGATATTGTCTCGGCTTCCAATCTACAGGTTTTCCATGAATCTCCCAGCAGGTGTCTTTTGAATGTCTTGACTTTCAACAGTGTTCGCACCAAATTTTTCCTTTTTGTGGCCTTTGTCCAGAACCAGAGCCGAGCCCGCAAGATGTTTTGACATTAGGGCCAAAACTTCAGGCCCCATGTCTTTTTGGGTTAGGGCTGAAATTTCAAGTGCGTTGTGCGTCTTCAACATCACCTTGCGGCGACTCTCCTCACGCCGCACCTCTGCGAAGACCTCCTGAGTCGAAGGTAGGGGACGCCGGCCAAGGATCCTCTCTCGTACATCATCCAAGTTGCGATTGAGACCTACCAAAAACTCGAACACCCTCTCATTCTCGAGGCGTCACTTGTACCATATGTTGTCGCCGGAGCACTCCCACTCTTCATCAACGCTGAGGTCAAGCTCCTGCCAGAGGGTGGTCATCTCCATGAAGTACTCAGTGACCTCTATTTCTCCTTGCCGCAGCTGCCACAGTCGGGTCTTAATCTCAAAGATTTGGGAGTAACTTTCGGCATCAGAGTATGTCCCGCAAACTGCGTCCCAGACGTCCTTTGCCATTGGAAGGAACAAGTATATCTTACCGATTGAGGGCTTCATCGAATTTATGAGCCACGCCATCACCATGGAATTCTCGGCTTTCCATTTTTGCAGAGCTGCAATGTCGGTTGTGGCGGGCTTCTTCCGTTCGCCGGTAAGGTATCCAAACCTCCCTTTTCCTTCAATCACTAGTTTAATGGAATGAGCCCATTCACGGAAATTTTTTCCGTTCAATTTATCCACTGAGAGTGGAAAGGCCGTGTTGTCTAGCCCCTGCGAACTCACTGTTGAGATGATGTTAGAGTTGCCGTCGAGAGTTTTAGAGTAACTTGACCCTCTGCTGTTGATGGCGTCGTCTGCCATAGTTAGCTAAAGTCTAGAAACCCTAGCTCTGATACCATGTAAGCAAAATTCTATATGAATAATTCTTCAATTCACATATGTACATCCCAATCTTTTATAATACAATCAACTAATCTAAATAAGGAAATAATCTCCCTACAGAATAAAATACAATAAAATAAAATCTCCTACGTTTACCCACCTTCCTAATTTATTCATTATTCACAAAGATACTCGGGATTTTAACAATGCATATGATGAAGTAAGGTATGAGAAACGTCAAGTTTATGTCTATTTTTCCTCTCTACAACCCCATTTTGTTGTGGAGTGTGGGCACAAGAGGATGAATGATGAACAATACCAAATTAAGTCATATAAGTACTGAATTTGGTGTTGTAAGTACTCTCTAGCATTATCACTTCATAGTATCCAAATAGAAAAACCAAATTGAGTATTTATTTCATAACAAAAGACACAAAAGATGAAAATATGATAACTCAAAACAATTTTTATTATAAAGCCAAGTCATCCTCATAATCATAAAAATAAGTTACTAGAAACCCAACTTGGACACAACTTGACTAGGACCCCAAACATCATAATGGAGACAACTTCTCTTCGCAGATATAAAGGACCAATCCCCATCTTGGCTGAACCAAAGAAAGCCTCTTACAAGGTTGATCCTCCAACTTCTATAAAGGTGCATCTTGTGTTTCATGTCAGCTGCCTCAAGCCATTCAATGCCAACACTGAAGACCACAAACATAAAACATCATAATGGACTAACACAAAAAGGCTTGTTGCCCCACTTATTGACTCAAAAAATCAATGGAGGATGACCTAGGCTACAATGGATTTGGAGTGGTGTAACAACAAAAATGCAGGCAATAGAAGGAGATAGTGGCTCAAAGTGGTAAAGTCCACCAGCATCACGTCCTCCGCCAATTGTATTCCTCATCTTCAATCCTGAATGACCACAAAATCAAGAAAGAATGTTATTGAACAATTAATGGATTTGGTAATTTTGCTAACTAATAGAAGATCTAAAGGGAACTTAGGAATACAAAACCAAAGGAAGAGAAGTAAAGAATGTGGGAATTTTTGTCCCTATTCTCCGAACTGTAGTACATAACATGAGGTAAGTTTTCAAAATAGTGGAGAGTAGAGAAGAAGTTATACAATCAATAGCAGCTAAATCCATAACTCAAGGTAAAGGGCGAGAAATACTAGATGACAGCAAGCTTTAGGGTCATCTAAACAAGAGATGCAATGGGAAAGAAGCTTGTTGGGATGCTTGATATTGCTAGAATTTGGAATACTCTTCCTCTAACATAGATACAATAAGTTGCTCCCTACTTGAGCCCAAAAGTGTGGAATCTATGGTGGCTACATTGGCGATGCAAGGTGGTTTACTATGAAGATCCCAACATTGCTCAACAGTATGACCTCCACATCCACAATGAGTGCACATGCAAGGTGGGCCTCTACCTCATCCATCTCTTCAACCACAACCACTTGAACCACCTCAAGAACTTTTGCGACTACTTTGTTGAAAACTAGAATCACCTTGTGTAACCAAAGCAGTCCTCCCAAAGTCAAGGGTTGAAACACTAGATGCAAGGGTTCTAGAACATTATGATCACTAGATTGGTCCAACCGATCAGGTTGAAAGGTCAAATCGGTTCAAACCAATGATTATATATAAACACATGTATAACATTATGATCACTAATTGGTCCAACCGATCATATTGAAAGGTCAAACTGTGGTTAAACCAGTGATTATATATAAACACATGCATATTTAGTAGTAGTAGTAGGAGGAGGAGGAGGAGGAGGATTTAATTCAATTTAATTTTATTTAGGAGCATAAGATTTTGATGCATAAATATTAAATAAGAGCAATGGAAGGTTTGATTTGATTAATAATTTTTTATCATAAAAATAATTTAGAATTCTTTACTTGATTTTATATATATTTGTTTGTTTTAATGCTAACACAAGAAAAAGCGACTATAGTGTTTTGGGTCTTAAGGCTCCTTTCCATGTAGATGAGGACTGGATTCAAGTTTCCCCCCTACAAATTTGACATATTAAGCTATTTATCAAAACTAAAAAGTGCTTTGTGAGTGGGTCAACCCAATCAGTTCACTAGGTTTGACTGAGTTAAGCTAACTCACGGAGTCTAGTTGAGTTCAGTCTAATTCTCTGAATTGTTGGGTTCATGTCATTACCCCAACCGATTCCAATCCAACCAAGTCGAATTAGAAAGTCCAATCTAGATTTTAAAACTATGTTGGGCAAAGGACGACAACTCTGCACTACCATGCATTCCACCAATATTGAACATAAACTTTGCAAAAGCAAACTTCAATACACAACTCCCAAAACAAACCAAACCCTTTCACAATTTAAATCAAATTTCAAAGAAGAGAATCCCATATAGACAATTGGTTCCTGCTTAGCTAAAAATTTAGGGACATATCAAAACATAACCCAACTTAGGGACATATCGAAACATTACATACTAAAAATTTAGCTCGCATAACCAAAGCACAAACAGCAATATATCTGTCTCATAGAAAGTAATAAATGAATAATATAAAAGAGAGTAGATGGGGCCCACTTGACAAATTTATGAACCTTAATCCTTTAATATGCTAAACATGCTACAAAGAATGAACAAAACCATAGATTTCGTGATGGTACCACTAAAGTACCAAACATAAGCAGTAAGCCTAATACTAAATAAAAGAATGATAAATGATTGAAATTTTATTGGAGTATCACTATTGCCAACGACACAGTATTTGTGTTAACAATGCAAAATCTCATGCTATGCAAGTATTAGTTGTCAAAACCTGCTTGTACTTATATGCTATTGCCCGGTGCCTGTATGCTAGTTTTCTTTTGTCAGAATCATCGGACAGAGTACTGAAGCCATCCTGGTTGAAATCATAATCAGAAAGATCCATGCCATCATCATATTCAACGAAGGCATCAAGTGAAGGCCTATTGTAGTTTTCGATCTGCAGAAAGTGCCAAATCAAAGTCAAGTAGTCAAAAAAATGTAATTTGCAGTTGTAATATTTTTTATGCTGATGCATATATTTAATTGGTCATAAACTCCAAGGATTATACATTTAAGTAAAAGTTTCAAAATTACTTGTTCATAAAAGAAATAGTCGTCACACACTTGAAGAATGTGTTTCTCCCACATCTTTCCAACTTCTACACCTTTTTGGACGTCCTTCACACCATTGAAAGCTTCAGCATATGTTCCATTCAACAAAGACTTGAGCAATACAAGAGTTTCGTCCATGTCCCAAATATACACATTCATTTTCCTATCAATCGATTTTTTAGCAGAAACCTCTGTCTTTTGAACAGAAACTGTTGAATTGCCACCTATTAGATCATCCATTTTGAAATGATAGGCAGCCTGGAACATACAAAATCCATTTGTTAAAAAAAGTAGACACAAGACTGAACATATTGACTTAAAAAATAAGAACTTGGACATAAATATTCATCAAAGATCAAACAAAAGGTTGCCTCATTTGCTTCACTTACTTTTCTAGCCTAGATGTCAGCAGCACACCAAGAATATATCATATGTTTTGCAGATAAGGAAATGAACTTCTATCTTGTGAACATAAATCATTAAATCACCTTTTTCTGGAACAAAGTTCATTAAGATAGAAAAATATACAAAAAGGATAAGAGATCCTTAAAAAGCCAACAAGAAAGTAAAAGAAGCTAACACAAAAACAACAATAAACCAAGCCATAAGTCCAACTAGGTGGGGTCAGCTGCATGAATCCTTTTTTGCCAAATTTACACAATCATGGGAAATTTCCTCCAACAATTTAAGGGCTATTAAATCCTCACTACTATCTCATTCCACGTATTTTAGGTCTACCCCTACCCCTTGCCACTAGCTCATTCCTCCGTGCAATATTTGACCTACATTGATCCCCAAACCATTTAAGCCACCCCTCCCTCATTTTATCTTCTATAGGTGCTATATGTAACGGTCTTGGGCCCAACTCCATTAAGGTATTATCTGCTTTGGCTCACCAACCTCATGAATTTGTCCTATAAAAGGCGCCTCACATAGCCAGAAACCAAACCAACCTTATAAGCCCAATATTTCCCTAATATACATCTAATATAAGACCATGACATTCTCCCCTATCTAATCTCTAACATCCTCGTTAGACTCTCCCCTATCTAATCTTTAACATCCTCGTTAGACTACCTTTAGTAGAGTCTCACATGATAGTACCCCCTTATGTGAATCTAATACCAAATGTAATAGTCTCGGACCCAACTCCAGTGAGGTATTGTCCACTTTGACCCACTGGCCTCACAAATTTGTCCTATAAAAGGCGCTTCACATAGTTAGAACCCAAACCAGCCTTAAAAGCCCAAAAATTCCCTAGTATACATCCGATAAGAAACCATGATACTATGTCTAACTTACCACGAATATGTTCATTCCTAAATTTATCTTTTAATGTTATACCACTCATCCAGCTTAGCATTCTCATTTCGAAAACTTTTACTTTTTTGAATAAGTTCTTCCTTAATTTCCTAACATTTTGAACTATTTAATATAGCTGGGCTTATAGTCCTACAACCTGCTCTAACTCTATGTACTACATCATCTTCAATTTCTCTTTCAACTTGCATAAATAGATCCAAGATATCGAAATCTACTAGTGCACTAAATTTCTTGACCATCAAGGTTAATCTTTTCTCAAATATTCTTTCAACCACTGAAATTACTTTTCCTACATTCTGTCTTATTTCTATTTATACTAAAACCTCTATATTCTAGAGCTTCTCTCAATTAAGTCTAGCTTCAATTCAATTGCACCCCTAGTTTCATAGATCAAGATAATATCATTTACAAACAATATACATTGCATAACCTCATTTTGGATACTCCTATTAAGTCCATCCATTAATAGTGCAAAAAGATAAGGGCTCAAAGCAGATCCTTGATGTACACCTATTATGATTAGGAATTCTCTAGACTCTCCACCTATGTCCTAATGCCAGTTCATATCCTTAATGACCTTAATTCATTTGTTGCATACTCCATTTTTTCCTAAAACACACCATAAAACTTCCTTAAATACGGTAAATACCCCATTATAGGCTTCCTCTAAGTCAACAAAAATCATACTGTAGAGACCCAAACCCGAGATAAGCTAGGTTCGTCGATGAAGGAGTTACGTTCGTCGACGAAATCCTTCAAAGCCTCATCAACGAAATTCAAAGCTTCATTGACGAGCAAATACCGAGTGGGTCAGAGAAATATCCGGAACTTGGGCACGACGACGAAGGGATGGCTTCGTCAACGAGCTGTGTGGTGGATTCGTCGACAAAGACGCCGCCTCGTTGACGAGTTGGGCTTGGTCAAAGGCCCTATAAATACCCATTTTGGTTGCTTAGAAACTAAGTTTCTCTCCCAAAAGCTCTCTCTCTCTCTCTCTAACCTGCGGTTTTCTCTCTCTCTCAAAGATTCTTGGCCGTTCGTCATCCGTTTCCAAAAACGGAGGGTACTGCATGGATCAGAAGAGGAAACTCTACAATTTTAGTGGATCGGATTGTAGTTTCGAAGATTTTCGGGTTTTCCCAAAAATCGAGGTAAGGATCTGATTTCAATTTCGATTGAATATTTGGATAGTAGTCGAAATTATAGTAAGATTATATTCTGTGATTTTTAGGTTTTGAGGGTCCCGGGTTGTCGATTTGGACCGTGTTCTTATGAAATTTCGTTTCAAGTTTAAGGTAAGGGGAATTTGATTACAACAGTTATTTTGAAAAACTAAACCGCTAAAAAGTTAGTTTATACTTATATGCATGATTTAACTGCTTATTTGCGGAATTCTACCGAGTAGAAATGTCGGTTTTACGATTATACGGTTTTTGGAGTATGATCTCCAAATTTTACAAATATCACTTATTTGCATTTATATTGTAATAGGAGATGCTTGAATCTTTTACTTTTCCTTTCAAATGACGTGTAATGGATTTATATCATTTAGCGGATTTTTTTTGGACTAAACTCGTGTGATATATGTTGAAATGGAAATGTATGAATTTTCTATATTATTGATATAGATTATGGGAACGGAGTTCCAATTTGTTATATTGAGTATGTTGAAATGGAAATGTATGAATTTTCTATACTATTGATATAGATTATGGGAACGGAGTTCCAATTTGTTATACTGATAATGTGGAAAAAAAAAACAAAGGCCGGTGATACACCAAACTGTATCAGTAAACAAAAAGAGGTAAACTAAGTGGATAGGCATCGGTTTGAACCCAATGTGATTATCTGAAATTGTGAAAATATTGGAATTGCACAGGTTACTATATTTTGCTATAAATTGTATACATGATACAAGTACCACAACTTGTGACCAAAAAAAGTTGAAAGAAACTTCAGTAAAAGAAGTTGAAAGAAACTTCAGTAAAAAGGGTTGAAAGATACTCCAGTTCGGGGGTTGAAATAAACTCCTAGGGCTAGGTACCGATGCTGGCAGTACAGTGTAAACCATACATGAGAAATTAGTATTGGTACGTTAGATGGTCGACCTGCGAGGAGTTAGTAAGCTGCTGGTAAAAATAAACCAGGGGGCAGTCGGATCATAAAAGACGCTCGGCTTTGTCTGCACGAACAGGACACTATTAGAGGCAATTTGTGCACAACCCGTGCCACAGGGTAATCAGGCAAATTGTCATACCAAGCTGGAGGTGTTCTAATAATCATATGCATAATTTAAATATTTGATGTGCAGATAAATGTTATATGTTACAGTATTATAAACAAATTTTTCAAACGTATGAGTTTGTATGGAAATAGGCATATATGCAGTCACACACTGTTGTAACACTTTCTTTCTTACTGAGAGGTGTCTCACCCTATTATACAACCTTTGTTTTCAGGTCCATTAGTACGTCAGTCCTAATAGCTAAAGGAACTAGGGAAATTGTATTTTGGTTTAGCTTACGTAGGCATTCGAATCATGTATTATACTTAGATGAAGGTCCTTTCTGGAGGATCGTAACAACAGGATTTATCCTATGTCTGGATTTGTGTACTTGTGGATGTATTAGTAAGCTCTGGTATAAGTCTAGTAGAAATCTCAATGAATGTTTATGTTTTTCCGCGACCATTACATTATAATTATGTATGGTTTACCCCCGTAGGTCCCTGTTTAGGGCGGGTTGTCTATGTATCTTGAACAGGTACAGGTATTTTGGTATGAGTGAGTGACACCTGGGTCCATATAAAGGGCTGGGTCGTTACACATATGCATGTCCCTCTTTTTTCCTCAAACTTTTCTATTAATCTTCTAAAAAATATATAACTTATGTAGTCGATCTCTAGGCATAAAACCAAATTGATTTTTTGAGATCCTCATTTCTAATCTTAGTCTTTGTTCAATTACCCTTTCCTACAGTTTCATTTTATGACTCATAAGTCTAATTCCATGATAGTTATTAGAATTTTGAATCTCTCCTTTGTTTTTATATATAGGTATTGAAGTGCTTTTCCTCCATTTGTTCGTCATTTTCTTAGTTTTTGCAATTGTGTAAAAAAAAATTGATAATAAAAGAAGGTATATTAGATTGAGAAAGAGAAGTTACAACCTAAAGGGACAAGAGGTCTGCCTAAAAAAATAAAAAAACAGAAACAAAACAAAAATAATAATAAAGATGAAATTAAAAAAACAAATAAATAAATAAAATAAATAAATAACCAAAAAGTGCTCCTAACAAGGTAAACCCTTTTTCAGTGCCTTTCCATCATAATTAACTGAGCACTTTAATTTGCAAGCTCCCTCTGACCCTTCTTCGCTTTGTACTTACCCCCATCAAAGTGTGCTTCAATTCCACCAGCATCACGCATTTTTAAGTCCAATTTATCCATTATATCTTGAGCTTCTAAGTCCTTCGTAGAAATCACCTCCACTAGTATAGGAAAAATTACATCATTGCACTGCAGTTTATAATCCAACCCATCGTTCTCAAAAATAGGAACCCCCTCCAGTCCTTCCATCCAGGCAGGATGTAGTGATGTACACATGATAGATCCCCGAGAACATCATACGAATCAAAAACATAATCATATTGTTCCCGAATCTCATCCAACAGCAAACACCCCCAAAGTCTAACTCACTAATGTCATCACTATTGTTATCTAAAAAATTTCCCCATTTCTTAGGCCACCTTTACTTTTCTAACTCCATCACTTGCTATATCATTCATCTTAGCAAGTGTATCTTCCATAATGCTCAAATCTCCTTCAGAAGCTCTCCTAATAATCCTTGGCTTTATCTCACTAGAATGCTTTCTTTCTTCTTCATATAATTCCTTCATTTCCGCACTCATCATTGCAGCCTTTCAATGAGCATACACCTTAGGACCATTAGATTTTTCAAAATTAAATCCTGAAACACCAAATTTCCTACCCAATTCGGCTACTTTTTTTTATTAAACCTGTCAACACCAGCCTCTAATCCCTCTGCAAAATCATAATCAACAGCCAATCTGACACTTCTATTATTATCATCACTTTCTTCACAAACGGATTTCAAAACAAAATCAAAATCATCTTGATTACACTTTGAATGTTGATCCATTCTATGATTATTTTGGAGAGCTTGAGAAAGATTTTGTATTTCATTAACATCTTGGCGAATACCCACCTCTCTCATATGTAAATTTTGGCTAGGAAAATGGGCTTGTTTGGAAACAGGGTTGTGCAAGGGAAGGGCCTAAACACCCATACCCTTGCCCTGAGCCTTTTAGATACAAGGCCTATCTATGAAAGTCCCTATTTATAAGAGACTTATTTTGAATCTTGTCAAAACACTAACCTGCTCTATTAAATGGCCCTACTTTGTTAAACAAGAAGCCCCACCTTTCTCACAAACTTGGCCCAAATCCATGAGTACTAGATGACCAAGCCCAGACTTCATACTCTCATCGTCCACTTTCACAGCCCTATCACCTCTGCAAGACTAGTAGCATCCACCGAAAACCTAGTTCCCTGCACCTTATGGACATTCACCTCTGATCAAGTGGCATTGTAATCTGGTAACGACACCCTTAATTCCTTCAATCGCAGATCAACACCGCAACTAAGACACGATTTTTCTGATTGTGGACTACTTGAGCAATCTTCGCCTATCATTCCTTCCATCACCACCTTACTCCACGATCTAGGTACTAAAGTGCTTGCAACACCTAAAAAAGGGCAGCCTGGTGCACAAAGCTCCTACCTATGCATGCAGCAAGGAAGGGGCAAACCACGATGGGTCTATAGTACACAGCCTTACCTTGTATTTTAGCAAGAGACTGTTTCCACACCTTGAACCTATGACCAGCAACAACTTTACCGTTGCACCTAGGCTCCTTCCCTAAAGTAGCTTGCGACACTTGCTCCTTCAAAATTGTGCCGAATTTCCTTCACAAATTTGCAGAACTCATTCGCCAAGCTTCGCCACCTAATTCCTTTTAAACCTTCAGGAGTGAAAACCAAAAAATTCTTACCTTTCCCCCTCAACCCTAATTCCAAAAAATTCCCCACCCTTGTTCACCTAATTGCCATATAGCAATGGAAGCTTGTGAACGCTTCTAAAGCCCCTTTCCAATTGGACAAAAGTATATAGACCATCAGTGAGCCAGGAAACTGCCTCCTTCGTGAATTTGACTCACCTATTTGGACAAATGTTATTCTCAAGCACACAAGGAAAGGGGTCTCCCCCTCCTTATACAATCTCAGATCGAAGGATTTTCTTTCAATCTGCACTGAGCACTTTAACATTGCCTCCTACTGACACAGCCATGTTCGTGTTCACACAAGTGTGAGAGAGTGGTTACACGAGAGAAAAAGAGACTCATCCTTCGAAAGCTTAAATAGGATTAAAGCCTTCCACAAAGCAACGTCCGGCAATGGAGATTGCACTAATGCAATGTCCTCCGATGGCTAGGGTTCAAACACTGCAATGTCCGGCGATGGCTCGTTCTGAAAGGGAGACACCAAATAATTTTGTTATCACCTAGGCATTTCCAAACCTCAATTTATATGTCATCTGGTTCGAAAGCTTTTCCATTTTGCATTTTTTTTAATACAATCTTAACTTCATTAACTCTAATTTTGCAAATCAATCTCAAATTTTCAGCCTTTTCCTCATTTTTCAATTCTCAGTTTAAGCATTCTACTTAGTTTTCATTTAGTAGCTTGTTAAATTAAATTCCCTACCCTTCTTTTATGCCTTCTTTTTTTTTTTAAAGACACTATCATCCTCCTTTTTTACACATTTTACACTGTCTAAGTCCTTGCCCTCTTTCTCTAGCTCTAATGAGTTTAAATATGTCTCTTTCCCCTTCTTTTGCTTCACTAACAAGACCTCTTTTGTATCTTTTCTTGTTTTTTTATACTTTTCAAAGTTTTCCACGTTCTATATTTTTGTCATGCTTTATTCCAAATTCTTTGTCTTCACAACTTCTTAAACATCATGATCCCACAACCAACTTTCTTTTCTAATCTAGAATCTTTCTTTGGATTCACCTAAAATGTCTTTTGCTATTTTTTAATAGAGCTAGCTATCCTACTCCAAAGAGTGTTCACGTCTACACTATCTCCTATTGTCCAGTCACCATCTTTGATCATTTTATCTTTAAATTTTATTATATTCTCCCTTTTGGTTCTAGCATCTTGTTCTCTTGCATTTATTTATATTACTCTATCTCTTCCATTTTTTAATACATATACAAGCACTAAAACTCTATATTTTTTCCATTAACTTTCACCTACAATAACTTTATAATCCTTACATCATAAACACTCTACCCATCTAACTACGAAAAATTCTGACTTCTATTTTGTCCACTCTTAGAGGTTATTAAGCACTCTTCTCTCTTCTTAAAGCATGTATTCATCATAATAAAATCATATGATATGGCAAAGTCTAAGATTGTATCACCACCACTCAATTTTATCTCCATATCCATGTTATCCATATATCCTCTCATAGCCTTTATTGTCTTTTCAAATGTGTCCACTCAAATCAACTCCTATGAAGATTTTCTAAGTCCCTGATATCCCTTGTATAATACCATCTATACCTTCCCAAGATTGTCTTTTAAGGCTTTTTGCTAAGCCTATTTGAGAAGCATATCTTTTGACCTAAGACCATCTTGATTTTTATGACTCCATACCCTACTCTTTTAACATCTACAACACTACCTTTTAGATCCTTGTTTATAATGCTTCCTATCCCATTTTTATATTTTTATTTTCAATTGTGTCAAAATTTAAATCTTGATTTTTCAGTCTCCAGCTTTCTCCTCAACCCACTTAGTTTCTTAAATATAATTTATGTTAATTTTTCTTAAAATCATTGTGTCAACCGTCATCTTCTCCATGCTTTTACCCATAAGCGTCCCTATATTACAAGTTTCTAATCTAATCCTATACTCCTAAACTAACTTCTTTACCCACCCACGACAAGGATGATGCAATAACCCTTGCATATTCAACATTGTATCCAAGTGCTAACACAGTGAGTTGCTTCAAGGCAATGACCTAGCCAACCCTTGCCCCTTTTCCACTATATCTAGGTGGTAAATGTGCAATTATAGGTACCTGGAATGTGATGCGCCTTGCGTTGTGGTATGGATACAGATATAAGGCACGCTACTTAATAGGTACGCAATTCTTGAGGGGGTAGGCTTAGTCGATATACGCCATTTCAGGCTTGAACCACTTTTTTGGATCCTAGTATGCTTTAATTATTTACTTATTATGAATATCTTTCATATCTAAGTAATATACATACATACATACATACATATATATATATATTTACAATTTCTTTTTTTTTTTTACAAAATCTCAATGTGAGAAATATAAGTACATCACTATTATTCTTAAATTAAGAATAATTAACTAATAAATTAACTCATTTATTTTAACATAAACTAGTGTTATTATTTTTAGCTACTAAATAAATAGATTTGTTGGACTCTTTAAATAAAAAAAATGAACATGAACTTTAAAAATTATTAATTTCCAGCTGCACAACTTTCAAGTACAGATGTTTGGGATTCTTCTACTAGCAATCTTCTCATTGTGGTAGTCCTTGTGACAGTTTTGTGGCATCAATTTCATATCTATTCTAGGGCTCTACCTTCAAGGATCAAGCAAAACTCGATTTTCAATTTTTCTTACAATTTGTTTTAAATTTTCTGAATATTTTCACATGCTTTTTAAATGAAAAATGTTAACTAATTTGGGTCACCACTTTTGGCAAATTTGGATCCCAATCCCCATTAATCCAAGACATTATCAACCCCCAAACTAGGGCATTCGACATGGATCGTGGGCCACCCACAAAGGGGGCGTGACCCAAATTACTATGATGAGTGCAATGCATCACTCATAGGGAATGCCCCAGTGAAATTGGTAAGCATTCATATTATAGAGAATAGAGATCTAACAAGTTTTATGTTGGTTGTCAGCTACGTAAAGCAATCCTACCCCTTTACCCAAGCTTGGGACACGTGAAAAGATTTAGGACATTGAGTGCGTCACTGGCAAAGTTAATCTAATACACAAAAAACAAAACAAAAAAAAAAAACCAAAAACCAAAAACTAAATTCAATCCAATAAAGCCAACCAATCACATTCGATGTCAAGGGAAAAAAAGTCATATTGCCAATATACCCTGCAGGCTGCAGCAAACACTCACGTGGGAGAGGGAAAAAAATCCAGTAGAAATCAAATCTACAGATGAACCTCAATCATGGAAAATACAGGCACTCCTCTCCAGCCAAAGAATCCGTATAACTTCAAATACTGCGCATTGCCACAATATCCTTACCTTCTTATGCCTTCCAAAGTTTATAAAATCAATCAACAAATATGCTTCCAAAGAATGAGGAGTGAGGACAAGCCCAAAACTCTCCCACTTAACCAACCAGTTTGTTCCATAAACACCAACCCATGGAGCAATCAAGAAATAAATGAGTGCAATTGTCATTACTAGCATATCATATAAAACACATATCAGGAGAGAGTGAGAGAGAGAGAGAAAGAAGCACATGGTCTTTGAATCTGCAACGTGTTGCAGCCTAGAGCACACTTAATTTTATAAATATATATATATATATATATAAGACTTGACTTATTGTCTTAAAAAAAATACAAACCTTGTAGTTAAGAACACCCTAGGGCTATGCATAGATGCAACAAATTGAAAGAAAAATAGAAGAAAACAAGAACACAATGATTTTCATGGTTTAACAATGTGCCTAGATCCATGGAGCCTTTCCAAAATCTCCAGTATACAAACTGCAATGATGTCCTCAAAAAGCTAGGAGTGTTGTGCTACCGCTATCCAAGTTATTCCATGTCTCCCCATTTCCACCCTACAGCCTCTAACATCAACTAAATCACTCTTTTCTTTCCATTATGTTTTATAGAAAAAAGAAAGACATTATTAGAATAAAAAAGAATGCAAAATAAGAAGGATAGGAAATCCTTCAACAGTACAGAAAATTCTTAAATTAAAGGAAGCACAATCAAGCTAAAAGAGCTCACTAGCCCTCGTGTACATCCAAAAACGCATCCACTTAAAATACCCGACTATAAAGTCCCATAGAGATGCCAGACGCTATATTCTATCTCAAATAAAATAAATTTAATATGCGCATTTCATTCCAACAAGATCCCCAACAAAACAGCAACCACCACATAACTCCACCCAACACACCTACATCCTTACTCCTCCCAAAACCTCTAAAATAGACAACCAAAAGATCTTCCACAGTCAAACAAACGCAATCTTCTCCAAATTCTAAACATACCAAGCTCCATAAGCCCCAAGAAAAACTGAATCACTCTTCCTCACCAAAATAAACTACGCCATCTAAACTCATCTGTTGCCTACAACTAAACAGTTTCAAAACTTTATCCCTTTAACCAAAAATAAACACCACCTAATTAACCCAAAACGTGAAAGCCAAATAAGAACAACATTTTATCTTCAAATAAAAACAATAATCTTACACCAAGTTCGGTTTGCATAAGAAATGGAACTGAGATAGGAACGGAATCAACATGCAATACCCATATTAAAAATACACAGGAATAATTTTTAGAATATAATTAAAGAACAAGTATAATTCCAGGAATACCCCTTATAAATTAAATTACAAAATACTAGTTATGGCATGCGCTAACTGATATGTGTGTGCTCCACAAACCATTGATTGATGATTTTATTTAAATTGAAACTTGTAGGAAAAGGACATTTTAGGGAGGATGAGGGAAAATTTGCTGGTTGAGAACTACCTGTCTTCCCTTAAATAATTGTACATTTAATGTTAGCCATTATCTAATATAAATAAATTTTATTTAAAAAAAAAAAAAAAAAGTTTCTGCACAGGTCACCGTGGCCAGTGATCATGTCAATCATCACCAGCTAGAGCGACCTGCAACTGGGTTGCTGGCCAATTGAGAGAGAGGGATTTAAGAGATTTGAAAGAAAAATTTGCTCTCTGGTTCGCCACGTCCAGGATACAAAGGATGGGGAAGATAACAAAAAATTTAAGAACAATAATATGATGTACTCTTTGTCTCCCCTTGGCACAATTATTTGTGTCCACCACTGCAGACTCCCATCAAAACCACATTTCCTAGTGCACCAGTGCAGCGTTGGCGTCCCACACTTTCCCTTGTGTTAAAGTTTGATATACATTGTTGGCCTACAACCTAACAGCTTAAACTTTTAGGTGAAGTAGTAATCTAACATGATATCAGAGCTCTGGTTACCAGGAGGTCCTGAGTTCTAATCTTGTCGCCCGTCTTTATTCTGTGGCATTATTTATCATTTGTTTATCTCCACGGACTATCGGGCTGCACGTGCGGAGAGTGTTAAAATTTGATATACATTGTTGGCCCACAACCTAACAGCTTAAGCTTTTAGGTGAAGTGGTAATCCAACACCTTGATCAAACAATGAACCCCAGCACTAACTGCACCAACTAAAGAAAATGCTGAACTCAAGTAGTTGGGGTTTAGGCTCTGTTCAGTCGAGTACAGTTTGGTGCAGCCTACCCAGAAAGAAAACTGGATAGTCAGAAAGACAAAAGGATTACAACAGTCAACCAACAAAACAAAATGAGGAGGTTGCATTGATATTCTGGGTGTGATCCACACAACCCAGAAGAAGGATTCGTGAGAAGAAGAAAAAAAACAAATGTATACAATTAAAAGTAATAAAGAAGAGGAATTTTAATTTGCTTCGTCCGATCCGCCTGCGACTAGAAGTGGAACTACAACCAAATTGACTACGCATGAAGGTCTAATCCTATTACTTCTCCATGACAGACAGATTTCGAAGTGCATAACACATCAATCAAGTGCTAGAACCCTTCTGTATTATCCATATATTCTCAGTCTCCATAACTATTAGCAAATCAATTAACGAAAACCCAATCAACAGAAAACATAAAACAATAGAGCAAATGGGGTGGAGAAATGGAAATTGAGCAATATAGAAAAGGTAAGAAATCTGAGAAATATTAAGCAATTCTCAACAAATCCCAATTTTACCTAGAATTAAAAGATTCCAAAATTCAAGACGGCGAAATGGGTCGGCAGAGAGCAGTGAAGAAGTCTACGGCGACGCAGAGCTTCACTGCAACAGCGACCAACTTTCTGGCTATACACCAGGAAGATGATAATGGACAGCTAAACGACGTCGCCTCGCTTCGCTTTGTAGATGGAAGAATCCTGCTTGGTGTCTGTCCGCGCACGGGACTGCTGGCGCGGAATATTTTTTCAGAATTAATTTTATAATATAGGAAAAATGTAAAATAATAGGTTACTTAATTTTAAAAAAATAATAATTTCAATAAATATTCTTTTATTTTTAAAAAAATATCTTTCACGTTACAAGGTTTGATTTATTTATTAGATTTACAAATCAAAAATACCTTATTAATTTAACTAAATAATTTAATTTCAAATTTCTTTCATATTTTAAACTCTGTCGGGTTTTTTCTCTTCTCTAACACATCTATTAATTGCAACACTTTCCTCCCCAAGGAAATAAATTTGTATAAATGCTTATGCCTATGTCTAACGTAAATTAGACATATATAACTATTTAACCAATTTTATAATAATTTGCTAAATAGAATTTGAGATTTTCATGTTAGGTATCCCGAATTCAAATCTTGGGAGAGATGGGTTACATTTTATTTGTGCAACTGTCTTTATGCTACTTGTGTACCACTCACAAAGAAAATGCATGGCACAAAGAGAAATGATTGCGTGTAAACGATATCTTACTAAAGAAGGTTTAGCCGTCTTGTCTAAATAATATAGTTATTCGACAACTAATTGACAATGCAGTTAAAAGAGTTTGACTAAATGAAGGTACCGGAACGTTGACTTGATCTTCATCCATAACAAAAAACATTTCTTCAACATCGTATCTTAAGAAAGAAGCTAATGAAATAGTGACAAGTTAATAATAACAAAATAATTCCTAGTTATTATGGCATTGAGCACGCTCACATTTGGCAATGGACATACCAATCTTCAAAGTCATATCCAAACACGCCATATGAAGATAAGAAGAGAGCGATAGCCCATCATATAAGTATACTGAAATTCATTTATACTATCCAAATTAAGATAAGAAAGAGTTTGATAACTATGAAGAAGATTTCATATGTTAGATCTTCCTAAATAGTGCAAATAGCCTTCCAACAATGATATAAAGACTCTTGGTCATTTTTCAGTAGCAATTTGTGAGTGGCCACTACTTGTTATTTTTAAATGCATATATACAGTCTTATGATGTAATTGTCGCTATTTAATTATCTTTAACGGCAATTTTATTGAATCACTGCAAGTAATCGCTACTAAAAGCTTCTTTTTAGGTTTGTCACTCACATATCCCCTTATTTTAGTTTTCTCTCCCAAAAAACAAAACCTCCGCCCCATCCAATCCTTCTCGATCACTATTTTCCTCTCTCTCATAATAGCATTGTTAATTGAACCTCTCTTCTCTATCTCTCGCTTTCTCTATTTCTCTTAAACAAGCAACTCTTCACAAATGCATCTCCATTCTCACAAAGAATCATGTAACAATTCCACAACTCTCTCTCTCAATTTGTAACAACCCAGAAATAATATGTGTGTAAGTGTAAAAAAAAATTATTATTCATATTATATTAAATTAGTTAATAAAATAAACAAATAAAATGAATAGTATTATAATGAAAAAAAAGTAACTAACCAGAATAAAGATATATATATATATATATATATATATATATATATATATAAGTGTAAAAGGATCCTGAAGCTTCTTTAGGATCCATTTTTTTTTTCCACAACACAGAGAGCCCCTCATATGGTCGTACGGCCTCTCTCTCTCTCTCTCTCCCCTCATGCTCTCCCACTCTCTCCTCAATTTCTTCCAAATCTTTGGTCGAATCGACGATCAGACACCACCACGAGGTCCCAGTTTCGATTCTAAGCAAGTTAATCAGAGCAAAATTTTTATTTGGAGATCCTAAACACCACCCTAAGGCTAAGGTGAGGAGTACAAACTATATATGTTGTTTTAAAAAATTTAACCGATTAAATTGTAGTATTTAATTATTAAACTATATGATTGGATTATATTAGATTTTTGGAAATATTCCTAAGATTAAATTAAACTGCAGGATTAGATTATATTAGATTTTTGGAAATATTTTTTAAATTAAATTAAACTAATTATATTAGATTTTTGGAAATGTTCATGAGATTTAATTAAACTGTAGGATTGAATTATATTAGATTTTTGGGAATATTTTGGAGTTAAATTAAACTGCAAGGATTTGATCAAATAAGTGTTTTAAATATGTTAGGAATAAAATTTAAATATGGAAAGTGGATCATACCCGCGTTTTCTTTAGAATTTATCGGTTAACGGGAGCGTATGAGCCTAAGAATGTTGGGATAGTAATTTATTCTGAGGTTGAGTTATGCGAACGCCGCATGTACTACTTTAGGATCCCTGCGGACATTTCTCCAGGAATCAGGTAAGGGGAATAAATTACGCCAGGACTTTTTAGAAATTAATTGATTAATTTAAAGTACGATATGAATATATATTATATGTAATTTTCTAGCTTATCAGGCATATGAAAATAATGGCTTTGAATTATTATATGTTTTTCTGGACAAGTATTATGTTATGAAATATTATTGAAAATCTATGTGGCATAAGGAATGGTTTTGATTATTGAAAAATAAATATGTGAAAATATTATATGATGAAATGTGATTTATATTGAGATATGATTTATACAGAAATGACGATATGATATATATCTATATACATGTTTTACACGGATATGATGATATAAGTATATACAGATATGTTTTAGACAAATATGATGAAACGAGATTTATACAGACATGTTTTTATTAGATATGATGATATGTGATATATACAGATACGATAGTTTTATGCTAACGGATATGATGAACAGTCATGAGTTACAAACAAGATGTGTTACATACACGTGGATACTCATGAGCTTGAACATGTTTATGAGAAATGAGAGCTTTTAGAAATATATTATTATGTATATTGAGTTATGGAAATGAGAACCCGGTTAATTAATGATATGAGAATACGGTACCGTTGTTAGAGATTTAGTTAGTGCAACCACACTACTCGGGGAGTGTGTTGGTAATGGAAGTCGATTGAACCTGTGGAGAGATATTGACCACTCCTGGGTCCAAATCAGGCTGTGGTGGGACAATCGTATTACAGACTAAGTATTTTGATTTAACCTGGTAGGCCAATTAGGGTTAAGTCCCGCCTTCGGGCCACACAACCCGGTTATGTGGGGTTATTACATGACGATGATATGAATAGATTCCTCATTACATACGTGATACACTCATATGATTGTATTTTGAAAGATATGTTGTTTTGTACACAGAAATATTTATTGAGCAAGATTATATTTTCGAGAAAAGTATATGGTTGCAAATATATATATATAAATGTGGTTATGAGTACAGTTACCATGATTTCTCAGTTAAATTAATATTTATATGAACATATTATGATACATTAAATGTCATTAACCACACACTGATAATAATTTATCCCCCCTTATTGAGAGGTGTCTCACCCCAAAGATTTTAAACATTTTAGGAAATTCAGGCAGTCAGGCGGAGCGAGTTTCGAGATAGAGGAGACATGGTTCCTTTAGTTTAGCGTATGCGTTTTTATTTTTGGGAGTGGGGATATGTTGTATAATCCTTGGGATAACAGTTGGATTTTCGGGAATTATATGTATTTTTATGGAGACTCTAGAACTCTTTTATTGTATATAAGGATTAGAAGTATTATGTTTTTTCCGCTGCATTGACTTTGATGATGATATTATGGTATTAGAGATATATGGTTATATATATATATAATGGTTGAAAAATCAGGGTGTCACTCACTTTCTCAAGGTCAATCTTCTCACAAGAATCATATTTTTTTACTAACCCCGATTTTAAAATTTTATTTTTCTTTGTTATGATGAAAATCCACGCCCAAGATCAAACAACATATACAAAGAACACACAAGATTTACGTGGTTAATTTAGTCTACATCTAAGAGGGAGGAGTAACTTCATTATATATATAGTGCAAATATATATGAGAAGAAGTCATATGCAAAATTTTCAATAATTATCAAAATAATATATTCGAAAAAAGTACAGGCAATAAATGCATGTACATGTATAACAAAAATTAGTTATTATAATTGGTGAAATTATAAGTTGGTCCCTATATTATTAACAATAATTTATTTTAATCCTTGTACTTTTACTTAATACAATATAGAACTTGTATTTAATGATTTTGTGCAGTATTTGTGTTTTTGTAAATATTCTAATCAATTATAAAAATATTATTGAATCTCCCTTAAATATATAAAATGTTGAATTGACGTTACATGTTGTACCACTATTTTTGTTATGAGCATGCTATTAAAAATAAATCTCACAAAGGCTTTTTTTTTTTTTTGTTAAATGATCATGGCTTTGAGTGCATAATTAGTATAAAATAATTTAAAAATTATAAATTTTTGATAACCAATAAGATCTAAACCCAAAATGATCGATTAATCCAAGGGTGCAGGGGTCTTCCATTAATTTCTATTCTCCAGTTTATAAATATTTAGTTAGTTTAGATGACAACTTTAATTGAATAAAATTACTCAGTATAAATCTTTAATTCTACAAATAAAATGCATAGGGACCAAAATATATATTTTTTTTTTAGGTAATAGCACAAGTACTAACTCAATATTTCACTTTTCTCATAATTATAATTTTACAAAACTTAAAGCAAATATAATCAAAATTTAGAGTCCAATAACAATTAAACTTACATTTCTATTGTTGTTCTCCTAAATGTGTTTTTTCATGAAATTTCTTTTAAGATTATGTAATGATTAATAGAGACTCGGTACAATATATAGACATATACATGAATATTTTTGTGTACTTAAATAATAAAATTATTAGATAAAATAAACAAAAAACTCAGAAAAAATTAGTATATTAATATTTATTCACATGTTATGCACACATGATTGGAAAAATATACACAACATAGGAATTAAATTATAATATTTTATTGTTAAAGAAAGTTAATAGCGAGGAAAAATGTTACAAATCACCAAAAAAAATTTTATTTTTCAAAAAAAGAACTTTATTTTTGTTAAATCTTGATATAGTCATGACTTACTTATATTGGTTAATACAACTCCCTTTACCAAATAATAAAAAAGAAAAAAAAGTAATATCATAGAAATGAGTATGACCACAACAAATTGATAAACTACACATGTAGTCTCTTCTTCTTTTTCTTTTTCTTCTTCTTCTTCTTCGCCTTCTTGTCTCTCCCTCTCTCTCTCCTTCCTCTTTGCGAATTTGATTCTAAGCTTTGCATCTAATACCATATCATACCCTAAAAGACAAAGTTGCAAA
Organism: Malania oleifera; assembly: GCF_029873635.1. Classification (NCBI taxonomy): domain Eukaryota; kingdom Viridiplantae; phylum Streptophyta; class Magnoliopsida; order Santalales; family Ximeniaceae; genus Malania; species Malania oleifera. Next base: position 8,335,306 of record NC_080425.1, on the reverse strand, counting down.
GATGTCATCTTTTTCCTTACATAACAAGTGAGGGACTAACTAATCGTTAGGACCTTATAGATACCTTCTTATACCCTTAGGAAGACTTAAGAGAGTTAACCTTTCCGCTATTCCGATAAGAATAAAGGAAGACTGCTCTCTTAACCGTCCCAATTGAACTAATAGGCTAAATGCTCATAAAGATATCCAACTAATTGTATTTACAACCAATCAAGACAATATTTATTCAAAATACAATGCTCCTCCACCCTCCCTGTGACGATCCGGAAAATTTCGCTTAAATTTCTCTAATACTACCTGTAATAACCTAAATATTTCATATAGCGGAAGACCTTCATAATAATTATCAGAGTACGAAATTATCCCAATATAACAATATCAATCCCATTATCACAATAAATATACTTTGGTTTAATAATTTCTTTGTGTACGTAAATCATCATAAATATATATACATACATGGAAACTTTCCCCGGGACATTCATACATCTTGTCATGTAATAACCCCGCATGACTGGATTGTGTGGCCCAAAGGTGAGACTTAGCCATGGTTGGCCTACCACTAGGCTAAGTCAAATTTAACGCGTTTGTGGTATGATTTGCCTACTGCAGCCTAGTTCGGATCCAGGGGCGGTCAACATCTCTTTGCAAGCCAAATTGACTTCCATTACCAACACTTCACAGTACAGTAATTCTTATCATTTTTTTTTTAAATATATACAATAAACATTCCTACGCAGTAGAAACACAAATCATAAAACCATTTATACATAAACTGTACAATACCAGAATCCAGAATATACAGACCATACAAAAATGTCCCTCCAGTATCATTTATCCAAAAACATACACCACTCTGACAAAAACTCACCATATAACCAGGGTGATCTGAGCTACACTCTATTCGCGAGCCTGATCTGCTCGCCTCATTGGCTCACCTGAAAAATGTTAGAGTAATGGGGTGAGTCGACGCTCAGTAAGTGAAAATATGCTATCACTAGTGTGTGGCAATTTAGTTAAGGATACTTTTAAAAATAATAACTGAACTGCAATGTAATAAATCATCTGTAAAACATATCTTTCTTTCACAATTTAAAACATGTTGTATCGTCTATTTTTCTACTTTTCATACTAGTAATATCATACTATACTCATCATATACTGTAAAACTATAAACATATATATATATATATATATATATATATATATATATATAACTGTGCTTTTATCCCTGGGACTTTGTACATCATGATTTGACCCCTCATGACAGGGTTGTGCGGCCCGTAGGCGGGACTCTATCTGGTCAGCCCTCCAAATAAGTCATCATACTCTACACTACCTCAGCCCGGCCAAACTGCATCCTCTCCTAAGCTCGGGACTGGCTACTACCTCGTCAAACCGGCCCCCTCAACCCAGTGTACTGGGGAGCTGCATACTCTCTGAGCGCGGCTGACGGTACCCACATACTATCTGAGATATGTGGTTGCACTCTATCTGTATCTAGCAATGATACCGTGCTCTGTATCTGTCTGTGTATCTTTCCTCAAGAATCTGATACTATATACATATATACATATATACATATTTACTCTTTTACTGTTTTCATCATGTTTCCAAAATTACTGTAACTCCTTCTTTCTATACTGTAAATGCTGTAATCTCTGTATATATAACATTCTGTATAAAACTGTGATACACATACTGGTCTGAATAAATATGCATACATGTATATGTATATATATATATAAATATCTGTTTATGAAACTACTCGTATAAAAACTGTATATGCATGTAAATTTCTCTATATATGTATATCCTTATCTGTATAATCTGTATAATCTCTCACTGAGATTGAGGCGTTAATTATCGTCGTCTCTCAATTCAGTATAGTATGATATATTATAAAAATTGTATAAATTTCTTCATCTTATAAAAATCTACTTAGGCCACACAAGCATTTAAACTCATATTCTAAAACAAATACTATTTCAAACTCATATTCTGAAAATTCTGTATAGTAAAATGGTGGAGTTATGTATCTATAAAATCTCTAATATCATTACAAAAACTCCTAGTATAGCATATTTCTCTTACCCCAACTTTGAAAAGCTCCTATAAAATTCTGGCTCCATACCCACAGGATTCCTAACTCAATATCTTGAAAATACAAGGTCCCAGAACAAAACATCAGTATTTCTTAGTCTACATCATTTCCTATAACTTCCAGAAAGTCTAAAACTCAATAAAAGACCTTACCCTGAATTTGGGATGAAATCCAACTTCGTTTTCTCGACGATCCGCTCCGGCAAACTTGTAGAGAATTCCACCAGGAGCGTCGTGGTAGCTTTGGATCGTCGATCCGGTGACTGGTGGGGCCGAAAACGAAGAGAGAAGGGGGAGAGAGACATAGAGAGAGAGAGAGAGAGAGAGAGAGAGAGAGAGAGAGAGAGCTCGGTGAAAAATGATAAAAATCCTGGATTTCCACTATTTATAAGGCTAGGTTCGTTAATGAGACACGTCACCTTATCGACGAGCCCTTCACAAAATTCGTCGACGAGACCCTGTGTTCGTCAACGAAATTCAGAACAGCCCAAACTGTCTCTCGATATTTTCTCATCGACGAAGCCATGTGTTCGTCGACGAGACCCTGTGTTCATCGATGAAGCTTAGCAATTTTATGAAATTATGATTATTTAATATTATCTCCAAAATGTAATGTCGTCGACGAAATCTACGGCCTCCTTCTGTTTCTATATCTATTTTCTCTCCCTCTTATTATTAAAATGTTATTATTCTTCAGGTCACTACACTTGCACTAACACATCATACTAGCAACGGTACCATGCTTTCAATCTGAACCAGTCCATCACTGTTCTACTACAATATAATACATTTCATATAGTCAAACTAGTAACATTATCACATTTCCATAACTTTGTATATAATTTGATATAATCACAATTTTGAATAAAATCTGTCATTTCACAACTCTTTATAATTCCATTGTTTCATAACTCGGCACACAACCCATTTATGATCGGCACACAGCCATCTGTAATCGGCACATAGCCTTATTTTAAATTATAATTATAATTAATTAATTATTTATTTAATTATTTAATTTAATTTTTTTTAAGATCACTTCCATGCATACTATTTTCTAAGGTATTGCATTCTCCCCTCCTTATAAAAATTTCGTCCTCGAAATTTGTTACATATAACTTTGAATAAAATCATTTGCTTCAGTACCAACACTCGACAACTTAAATTCTCATTTCCAGTTTCCCTAAAGATCTAACACCAACATAACCCTTCTCTCTCTCCACAAATAATATTTCCTAGATCCTTCTTTAAAAATGGTACCTACAAAATTCAATAACCAAATTAAAAAATGGTTAGGATCCCTAGTAATCACCCCCTTATCATCCTTTATGTAAAGACTTGAAGAATTATAGTAATTAAATTATAAAGAAAAAGAGAGAAAAATAATTTTTCCAAGGGGGCTTAGCAAGGACTCGTCGACAAGCACGGAATATTCATTGACGAATGGCTTATTAGGAACGTCGATGAGGACACGTGTCTTGTCGACGAAGAGAAACCGAGGGGCATTATATTAGGGCCTGAAGTTCATTGACGAGAGTTACGAGTTCGTCAATGAGGTGACGTGTCTCGTTGATGAGACCGCACCTTATAAATATACCAAACTTGGGATTTCAGAGAGAATTTTTCATGCAAACCCTCTCTCTCTCTAGAAATTGATCTCCCCCTCATTCTCTCTAGATTTCAGGCTTCGTTCTTCGCCGGTTCGACGATTAGAAGCTACCACGCTTCTCCTAGGAAGATTCTCTATAAGTCTGCTGTAGTAGATTGTTTGTTAGGCAAACTTGGGCACCATTCCAAAATTTGGGTAAGTTGGTTATTTTAAATTTTATAAGGTAATTGGTATTTCTGGATCGAGAAAAATATATTAGGTGAGATAATACTGGAGTTTTGTGGGGGGAAATTTGAATTTCAGGATGTTAAACTAGGAACACACATAGTAGCAAGTTTGGTTAATTTTGTGGGCTTCTCAGTAAGTCAAATAAATGGATAAATTAAGTCAGCATTTTCATGAAATTATTTATTATTATACAACATTTATTTTTAGAAATTACGTATAATATAATACAGTCTTTGGAAATTGTTGACCTTATAGGTCACACCCGGTTTTGATAATAACAAATACTCTAATATTTGATAGCTTTCAAGTTTGTGTGTAGGTTTATATTAGCAAATCAATTGATGGCACATGAAGTAAAGCCTGAAGACCCTAAAGATCATTTTGTGTTGTAATTCATTATTATTCAATTTGGGTCTGTAATAGTAATTAAGGAAAATGGTCTGTAATAATCAATATTTTACTTGCATGATAGGGTAGATAAGTTCAAATGACCATAGGAAAACCAAATGATCGTAGGGCACAATCGACCGATGCCAGATTTTTTCAATGTCCTCAAAAATACCTAAAATGACCTTAGGACACTCATATATGCATAAACATAATGTGTTTATAGGAATAATGTGATTGCATAAGGAAATAGAACCAAAATGCATTAAAAATGCATGTTCGGTCGATCGTACCTTCACAGTGAAAATATGTCGGTCGATCAAACCAGTCACTGGGTCAATAGTTTGACCATTGCACAGTCGACCAAACCCTGCCCAGTACAAATCACCCGGTCAACCGAACTCTCTCCCGGTCAACAATCTGACCATACGGTCGACCACACCTAAAGTTTAAGCCAACCACCTAGCCGACCGAGTTCCCACATGTGTTTGGCCAACCGCCCGATCAACTGAACCACTTAGTTCAAATCCACACGGTCGACTGAACCGCGCAGAAATGAAAAATCGCCTTGGAACCCTATTGTCTGGTCGACCAAACTTCTAGTTCAAATTTTACCCGGTCGACCGAACTTGAACACTTGGTCAACTAAACCTCACCTTCGATCGACCAACACTCTCAAGTTGCCATATTATTTTTATTGCGGTTAAAATATTTAAATAGGGTTAATTTGGTTAAATGGTTTAAAACAAAACTAATAATCCCCTGTGTGTCCTGGACGGTTATAATTATGGGGTAGTCTATATATACCCCCTCATTTGAAAAGATTAGCACCTGATTAGCAATCTTAATTAGAAAAAATCCTCTGAAATTCAAAAATCTTCTATACTCATTTTTGAGCCTCCTACACACATTCTTACCAGATTTTATTACTTAAATCTCTTTGTAAGTGTGATTGAATGTTATTCTCATTAGGCTTAAACCCTCTCTTGTTCTTATTGATTGAGATTATTTTATTAGAGAGCTAAACTTGAAGTTTCCCTATGAGACTTTATTAATAAGTCTTCCCAAGGAATACTTCATTGAGCCTTTGAGTTTTGCATTGTCATTGCAATACTAAAGGAGTTCACATTGGATTTTGATTGCTAAAATAATTTACAAATCATTTTCAAAATATCTCATGTGCTTATATTTGAGAAATATATATTTTGAGATATTTGCTTGAGTGCTAAAAGATCTTTGTTGTTATACCTTTGATTGAGATTATCATTTTAATACAAAGATCAAATAACTATTTTACAAACCATTGTTGAATATCCTTTGTGGTTTATTTTGATAAAAAAAAAAAACTTCTGTTGAAATATTTGAAGTATACTTGTGATCTTTGCTAGTGCATTATGATTGATAATATTATTTTGACACAAAGATCCTATCACTTACACTTTCATGTACTGATTGCATTATTGACATTAATTTTGAGAGTAAACACTAAGGTTACACTGAGCTTATCATATCTTATCATTTGATAGTGTGTTGATTATATTGGTACATATCAGCATGTGTAAGAAGCATTTCCTTGTATGCAAAAAATTGTATTTCAAATTTGTTGTATTCCAAGCACGAGCTTGAAGAGGGAAACTATCCCTATTAAATAGTCTCGAACTGGCTTAGACCCGATTAGGAAAGCTAGGTGTCCATCCTGGTAAGGCGTGTTGGTTGAGGTTAGCCCCGCTAATTGACCTAATTGTAACCGGTGCTGCTCCACCCATTAAGTAAATCATTAGTGGAATCCCCGGGCTTGCGAGTTAGAGGCGGGGACGTAGGCATAGTTGGCCGAACCCCGATAACATATCGTGCACGTTCTTTATATTCTTAGCACTTTATTTTCCTACACATGTATGTTATAGCGCATGATTTAATTTCCGCACATTATCTGCGCATTTGGGTTTGTGTATATAGAAAGACACTACATTGTGTAATACTGTTGTTAAACCAATTGACCTAGGCGATAATTTTTTAAATATCCAATTCACCCCCCCTCTTGGGAATACACCAAAGCTAACAGAAATACTATTGTTGAACAGAGAAATGGATTTTATACATTTTAGCAGAAAATGTGGTTTCAGTTCAGATTTTATATTTAGAATAATATTCACATTTGTGTGGCATGAGTATGATTTTCTATGAAAATTATATTATACCAGAATAATATGATTTCTCAAAATAAACATATTATAATAGTTTTTAGAAAAACCATAAAAAAAATACAAGAACTATGACTTTTAAATAATACATTAACGATGCAGAAATATCATGATTCAGTATGTTATGTTTTATGCCAACGTAGATGCCGTGATTTATACGATATGATATGCCGGCATAGATGCCATGATTTATATATTATGATATGCCAACACGGATGTCATGATTTATATCGGTGTAGATGTCGTAAATATGCATGTTATGTCAAGATTTAAGAAAATATGATCATGTCAGATATTTCTATGAAATATGAAACATTTATGTATCACTATTATGAAATGTATTATATGTTATCAGAATACGGATGATTTAATTTAGTTTCACGAAGCACGATACCGTAGTTATATGTTCAAGATTATTTTTATGTTAGTACTACCACACATCTCAGATAGAGTATGGGAGATGGCAGTCGATGTGGCTTTATGGTAGTGCAGGTGTCCCTCTGGCAGTTCGGACTAGGATGGGCAAGCTCATCGTTCTTACAAACTTATGTTTGACTTAGCGTGGTCAGCCAGCCATTGCTAGGTCCCGCCTGCGGGCCGCACAACCTAGTTATGTGGGGGTAAGACATGATATCAGCTAGCTATCCATCCTGGGTATTATTTCAGTATTGTATAGTTATATAAGATGATTCACATGTATAGAAATTTAGTATGTTATATTATGTTATGTCAAATCATGTTTTATTTAGAAACTATACAAGCAGTTTTACATGTTATACAATTAAGTACATTCCATATTTATGTCACGATAATACTCGTGTTTCCACACACTGATGTTAGTTTATCTCCCTTACTGAGAGGTGTCTCACTCCAGCATTACAAACATTTTAGGAAATCCAGGTAGAAGGGCGGACAAAGCTCCGCAGTAGTAGAAGTTGACCAATCTACCCTGTCAAAAAGGGTAAGTAGATAAGCTAGGGTCGAATGAGTTTTTGGGATTATGACCCTAGGATATTTTGGTCTTTTGTGGATAATTGTATATATATATATATATATATATATGACAAGTTTAGTAGAACTGTATTTGGTGTTGTATGGTATGTATGTAATTTTATGTTTTCCGCTACTTAGGTATCAAAGATGTATGACAGTTATATCTCTGGTACCCATGGGTCTAGGTTGATCATGACTTTGGCAGTTTAGCTGGTTATTAGAATTATTATAAATGTTATTATGTGGAAAAAAAATAAACAGCAAAAATAAGTAGGTCGTTATACTCTAATTCTAAAATAAAATTCCTTCTGAATAAAGAGGTATTTAAGGCTTTAAGTGTCATGATCCATAGGCAACCACCTTTTCCTTTTCATCAATACACATCCCAATCCATTCAAGGAACATCTATAATTACAACATAACGATCCTCATTAGTTGGAAGAGTTACTGTTGGAACTACTGTTAATTGATATTTTAATTATTGAAACTCTCATTCACATTCTTTACCCCACACACAAATTTTCTTTCCTTTCCTTGTCAACTCAATTAGTGGTACAAATAATCTAGAAAAATTCCACACAAACCTACAGTAATATCCTGCAAAACCTAGGAAGTTATGAATTTAAGCCACATTTTGAAGGTTTCCCAACTCAATACAACGTCAACCTTAGGAAAATCAATAGATAATCATTCTTTGATTATGACCTAAAAATTTCGCACTAGTTGTCCATAACTCACATTTCCCGTTTAGCATATAACTGATGCTCCCATAATATTTATAAAGTTAATCACCAATGTTGTTCATGCTCTTTTTAAATCTTTAAATATATCAAAATCATCTATAAAAATTATAATAAATTGATCCCAGTATGATTGAATTGCTTGATTCATCATATCCATAAAAATGTAAGGTGCATTAGTAACCCCAAATGGTAACACAAGAAACTTATAGTGATCATACTATGTACTAAATTCCGTCTTTGGGATGTTTAATTCCCAAATCTCAATTGGTGATACTTTGATTGTAAGCCAATCTTTAGAAATTTTGGGATTTTGCCAATTGATCAAATAGTCCACAAATTCTTAGAAGTCGATACCAATTCTTAATGTAACCCGATTCAACTTTCAATAATCAATGCATAGCCTCAAGGACCCACTATGTTTCTTAGCAAATAACGCAGGTGCAACCCATGGTGATACACTAGATCAAATAAATTCCTTTGACTCAACTACATAAATTCCTGTAATTTGGCTTCTTGAAGTGCTTTTTTGAAAATATTTCCCATTGAAAACTATTTTAAAGTCAGTCCTAACTCATAGCCTCAACCCTCAACATCTCTTACTCGTTGCATAGATTCCCATTAATGGTTAGACTCACCTTTAACAGAGAACTTACAATGATGACTTTATACTCATCAAGCACCATACCTGCTAGGATATCTCAGACTAGGATGTGTAGTCATTTGCCTGTCAGATCAAATGTATACAAGGCACTTCAAAACTCTCATCATAGCTTTTTAATTCTTTTGAACAATAATTATATGGGTTTTTGAGTGTTCCCTGGAATTCTAATCACCCAATTCCTTTCCAATGCCAAATTGATGCACAAGCCTACACTGTTCAATCAACATTTTTGGAACCCTACTATCATATAAAGGACAAGCATGAACACAAAAATGAACATGTCTAACAACTTCAGAATACAAAATGGCCTTGTTTTAGATGCCACATAATCAAACACAATGTCTAAAGAATTTTGGGAGGCACCGCTTCAACACTGTCCCTCGAAAAAGGCTACAACAATACACTAGGTCAAAATTCAAAGACTTGGCAAAAGGTACTCTCAAAACATTTTTACAATGTAACTGATCACACTTGCGAACACGTTTCTTAGTTTCTTCTTAACCATTAAATCATGTCATGTATGTTCTAGTAAGCCGACATGCAGTCTTCATATACATTCATTGGAGATAAATTTTCAATCATATTTTAACAATTGGAAGAACAATATCCCTTTTTGAATACCCACTAAAGTTTGAATGCAACTTCCAACTTGTTCACTTCTCTCACATGCCTTGGCTAAAGGGGCCAAGTCCATTACCAGTTGCTCGTGCTACTAATCATTCCGCCAAAAAACACTAAAAATATCAGATATCTGGAATATCCAAACACCATAATGTCTATGTTTTTAACTGTTATGGATAAGCGGTTAGGCTTCCTCGGAATCTATACATCTTAGTAATACCAGGATGGATAATGTGTCTAGAACAAGGTGCTTCCACCAAGACTTCCTCTTCCAAATCATGTGGAACACAAAACCTCCCCAAATCACAAAGTCCCCCCTTTTTGTCCACCCTTCAAAGTGTGTACCCACTTCAATACCTCTCAACAATACTAGGGGTCCTACTCTTGTCCTTCATTAATTCACTCTAATAAAGTTGGTTGTGCCTTTAAGTTATATATACAAGCTTTATCTCCTTTATGGGTCATCTGAAAGTTAAAAGAACCTATTGTCTCCAACATTTTCCACCTATTTAATTTAAATTTATTCCGTTATCGTTGCCTCATTTTCTTCAACCACTTTAAAAAGATTCTCGTTTTAAAATCCCATGAGTTTCAGTTGAACAAAACCTGTGAAAATCAGCTTAATATCCAAACCTATAGCAGGTCAGGCGACTGATCTCAAAGAGGTCGGTCGACTGCCCTTTGACAGTTTTAGGTAGTTTGACTAAAATCTCAATCAGTCGACTAAGGTCCCTTTGTCAGTCAACTAACCCTGCACTGACACCCCAAAATCCTGAGTTATAATTCATCAGGTGACTGAGGACTCTGTCTCAGTCGACTAACAAGCCACTGTCCTTTTGAAAAGTTGTTCTCAAGACCCATGGTTGACTTATAAGAATATGGAAGATTGAATACTTTCTTTAAGCACAAGAAATATGAGGCAGAATAACATTCACCAAAGAACCATAACTTTTCATGAAACCTTAGGATAATCAATATCCACAACGACTTCACCATTAAAGAACCCCTAGGATTTCTAAGCATCTAAATCTGATGATAGTCACTAACATTCTTTTAGTTGCTCAGATCCATGCACACTAAACCATAAAGGAACTCTAATGTGCAAAGGTGCACACATTTAAAAAATGCACAAAATTCTATTTCATATATTATAGTATTGCAAATGGTAGCTTATTCCTTGCAATGACTATTTACACAAGACTAGATCATAGTGCAACATTCTGGAAGAAAAATGTCAATGGATTGCCATGACTTTTATGGAACCGTCGACTGTTCCAGAAAAATCATTGTAAACCCTCGATGAATTTTTGTTTTTGGCTGAGAGACAAAACTCCAAAATTCCAATTTGCTTGTTGTACTTTACTCTGCTATGCATCCTATATCCGATTGCTCCTACAACACTTAGCCTACCCATTCCTATCCTCATCCTACTTCATACCTATACTCTGATAATAATCATTCTTAGAGTTTACATAATCTGTATTTTAAGCTCTGATACCAACTATGACGACTCGAAAAATTTCGCTTAAATTTCTCTAATACCACTTGTAATAACCTGAATATTTCATATAGTGGAAGACCTCCATAATGTTTACCGGAATACTAAACTATCCCAATATAACAATATCAATCCCATTATCACAATAAAGATCTGAACTCATTATTAAAAAAAATATAAATAAAATAATACAATTCTACACATGATCTATCCCACCCATGCTTCACTGCGCTACTCTGATCACTGTTAAACTCCACATGTCATCTAAAATATATTGGATAATCATGGGGTGAGAGACCTTTTAGTAAGACGGAATAGATTATTATCAGTGTGTGGCAACATAAGTTTTTAATATATCATAAACATATTCTTTATACAATTAACTTTTTACTGATAAATTAAGTAAAGTTGAACTCACACACACACAGATATATATATATATATATATATATATATATATATATGTATGTATGTATGAGGAAACATAATTTTCTCAAAACATACTTTGGTTTATAAATTTCTCTGTGTACGTAAACATGATAAATATATATATATACATACATGGAAACTTTTCCTGAGACATTCATACATCTCGTCATATAATAACTCCACATGACCGGATTGTGCGGCTTGAAGGCGGGACTTAGTCATGCCTGGCCAACCAGGCTAAGTCAAATTTAACGCGTCTATAGTACGATTTGCCTACCGCAGCCTAATTCGGACCCAGGGGCGGTCAACATCTCTTTGCAAGTCAAATCAACTTCCATTAACAATACTTCGCAGTACAGTGTGGTTGCACTAACACATCATACTAGCAACGGTACCGTGCTCTCAATCTGAACCAGTTCATCAGGGTTCTACTATCATATAATACATTTCATATAGTCAAACTGTAATATTATCACATTTCCATAAATTTGTATATAATTTGATATAATCACAATTTTGTATAAAATCTGTCATTTCATAACTCTTTATAATACCATTATTTCATAACTCGGCACACAATCATCTGTGATCGACACACAACCATCTATACTCGGCACACAGCCGTCTATACTCATATCATAATTTTATAATTTTTACAGCATTTTCTAAATCAGTATATACTCATGCCACACAATTTGAGTTAATATTTCATAATATAATAATCATAAAAATCCCAACATGCTTATTTATGCTTTAAATAAATTAAACTCATGCCATACAATTATATAATAATTAAAATTTTATAAATTACCTAGAAAATTCTTATAAATATATATTTGATAAATTCTAAAAAAACGCGTGTATGATCCACTTTCCATATTTAAATTTAATTTCTAACATATTTAAAAACACAAATATGATCAAATCCCCGCAATTTAATCTAATTCTAAAATATCCCCAAACCCAAACATATATTTAAATAACATAAATATAATTAAATTTATATATTTAGATTTAATAAGGAATATTTTAAAATACCTAACATAATCTATTCCCCTTACCTTAATCCTAAAGTGGTGCCTACGATGGCCCAACAACGAATTCACTTTGATTAACGTGTTCAAGAGTGAAGCCAAGACCCGAATATAGTATTTGTTTTTTGATTTGACTTACAGACGGAGAGAAATTGGAGAGAGAGAGAGAGAGAGAGAGAGAGTGGGCCTCAGCTTCATTGATTAGAAACTTGGGAGAGTTTACATATATATGTATATATATTAGATTATAATATTATTTTATTATATAGTATTATATTAATATATTATCATACTGTATTATTTAATTAATAATAATTATTAATTAATTAATTTTTTAATTAATTTTTTTAAGATTATTTTCATGCATACTATTTTCTCGGGCGTTACACTCCTCTTTATCCTCTATCAATTCTAATTAATTTTTTTAATTAATTTTTTATTATTTTTCTAAGTATTTGATATTTTGAATGCCCATCATGAAAATCAAAACCCAAATTGGTATTTTTTATGCCAGCGCTTTTTCTTGGCGATGGCAAGTCTAAAATGGAGCATTATCATTGTTAGGAATTAAATTAAATTAAAATTAGGAATGAATATTTTGAACTTTCTTTTGAACATTCAGAGGTCAAGATTCGGAATGAAGATTTATGTTTGCAGAGGAGGACTTGCTTTTTAGTTAAAATCAAGGAGGTTGATGAAATGGTAAGATCACGTGTGTGATTTGGGACAAAGTAAAGAGGGAAATGAATTGAGAATGGTAAGATTATGTGCTGTTAATTGATTGATTCATTCTTATAAAAACACAAAATCTCAATATAAATAAAATCATGGATACGAATTTAAAAATCATTTAAGGAAATGCATAATATCAATTTGTGAACTAAAAAAATAAAAAAGATAAGCCCGATACGCAAAGTTTTTGCATTTGCGGGGTTCGAGAAAGGAACGGACCACAATGGGTCTGTTTACTTGTGAACTAAATAGCAAATGGTAATTCATTTGATATGTATTATTTTTAAAGTGGTCAAACATATTATACGAGGTCTTAGAGGGTGATTAATATGTTGTAGATGGAGAGAGTATGAGCTCGAACAATGGAGAGACTATAAGCTCCAACAAATGTGATGCTAGGTAAATATTTTAAAAATATTTTCTCAAAAAATTTGAAAATAATACTTAAAATATTTGTTTAAAAAATGCTTTTGTAAAAAAAAAAAGGAAAATAATATTTAGAACATTTTTAAAAAATATTTTTCTGAAAAAATAAGAAAAATAATATTTTATATTTAAAAAAATAAATAATGAAAATATGAACTGCGAAATATGGAACCCTGGTTCGTTCTCCCTCCGAAATCACTCTGCACTCTGAACTTCTGCACGCAATACTCTCTCTCTCTCTCTCTCACTCGCTCTTCCTCTCCATTCAAGATTTGAAGCCCTCTGCAATTCAGTCCAAGAATCAAATGCAAATCTTCGCCTAATCTGTAAGCTCCTCTCTACCCATTCACCTCGGCATTCAAGTTCAATTCTTCTTTCTCTCTGTCTCTCCACCCTGAAGCTTTCTATATTTCTTTGTAGTGGGTTTTAACATGAGAGAAAAATACACAAGAACCAACAGAAGACCAAGATCCATAAAGAATGATCTCGATCACCCCAATCTTTGCGACCGAGCTTCAGTCTCTAAGGCCATACTCGAATCGGGTCTCAGGTCATTGCGTTACCATCTGCATTCTACAAATTCCTCGCAAAACCCTAGCCCTAATCCTACTTTTGGCGATAGTGGGTGGGGTTACTGTACTGAAGAACAATTAGAAGAAATGCTGTTGAAGCACTTAGAGTTTTTATACAATGAAGCCATCTCCATGCTTGCGGCGATAGGCTATGATGTGGATGTTGCTCTGAAAGCGATACTGCGGAATGGGCATTGTTATGGTGGCATGGATGTATTATCGAACATATTGCATAACACTTTATTTTATTTGAATAGTAGCTGTGGGGATGGTAATGTAAACTTGGGAGAATGCGAGCCTCTGTTCACGGATTTAAGGCAGTTGCAGGAGTATTCCCTTGCGAGCATGGTATGTTTGTTACAACAGGTTCGTCCGCATTTGAGTAAAGGTGATGCCATGTGGTGTCTTCTTATGTGTGATCTTCATGTGGGTCGGGCTAGTGCTATGGAAATTCCGGTTCTGTCTTCACCAGGTAATGGCTGCAGTCCAGCAACTAGTGATGTTGAGAATCTTAGTAGTAGTTCAGTTGGGGTCACCCCTGGTTTATGTAAGTTTCATGGTGGTTGGGTTTCTGGAAGTTGTGGTTCTGAATTTCAGGTGAATAATTTCTTTCCGAATGCATCGGATGTGACTTTGCAAAAAGAAATTGAGTGTCCAAAGAGGTTTAACCTTACACTTTCAATGAAGTCTTTGTTAAAGAAAAATGTTGCAATGTTTGCTGCCGGTTTCCGAGCAAACTCAAAGCAGATGCAGATGCAGTCACAGGCTTGCCCCATCTCTTTTTTGAGTGGGGATTCCTCACAAGGGGTTATGCCAGGGGCTGAATTGCCGATTGAGCAGGGTGAGGTGTCTGCAAATGCAAAGAATCAAGATGTGGTTAACTCAGTGTTGAGTAAATTTTGTGATTTGAATCTTGATGAGAATTTGGAGTTTGTGGCAGAAGAACAGAAAGATGAGATGGTTCTAACTTTATTCCATCAGATTAAGGATCTTGAAAAGCAGGTAAAGGAGCGAAAGGAGTGGGCCCACCAGAAAGCAATGCAAGCTGCAAGAAAACTTAGTCATGATATGACAGAGCTTATAATTTTGAGAATGGAGAGAGAGGAAACGCAACGACTGAAGAAGGGGAAGCAGGCCCTTGAGGACACCACCATGAAAAGGCTTTCAGAAATGGAGAATGCTCTAATAAAGGCAAGTGGTCAAGTAGACCGTGCCAATGCAGCCGTGAGAAAACTGGAGGATGAGAATGCAGAAATTAGAGCAGAGATGGAGGCTTCCAAGTTGAGTGCGTCTGAGTCAGTTACAGCCTGTTTGCAGGTCACCAAGAGGGAGAAAAAATGTCTGAAGAAGCTTTTGGCTTGGGAAAAACAGAAAAATAAGTTGGAGGAAGAGATTTCAGAGGAAAAATGGAGGATTTCTGAGTTGCAATTGCAATTGGTCCAGATTGAGCAGGCTCGGAAAGAAGCTGAGGTACATGAAATATGTGTATTTGCATACTGCTTATATAACAGATGATGAATTACAAATTTCCAATTATTTGGGCATGTCCATCTTACCAACTTATTCAGGGAGATACTTCGGCAGTTTTCTTCTTGACTGGAAAGCGATGTCTTTGAATATAACGTGACACATTGAGCTTGGGCTACACAATGGAGGGTAGCCCATATCCCATCTCATTCCCCTCACCAATCCCTCTTGAAGTTTAAACTTGCCATCATGGATTTCTCATGCTGAAGCTGTGGAGGATGTTCCCTAGGTGACGTAATCCCTAAACATAGCGGAAACAGTGTTGGAGCCAAACATACGTAATAAGAATGACTGACAATTCATTTTTTGGACCCACATTAGTGAGATATGCAAGCAAAGGGCTTGCTACTTTGCTAGTGCATTTTCACATGGTATTATGCTCTTAGTTTCTAGTATTACATCTCTCTTCTGATTGTGAGTTTAGACCTTATGTTCTCCACATCCATGAGAATGATCTTCATTGATGAGTGAGTGAGATGCATGACTAGCATGTGGAGGTCCAATAGACTGAGGAATTCATATTTTGAGTTTCTCCAGCCGTTTAGGGTTATCACTATTAAAAATTTTGAAAAGGAAAATCATAAAGGAAAACTAAAAACCAAAAATAGAAGCTAAAAACCAAAAATGAGCAACTTGTTTGGTTAATATTTATTAAAGTAAAACAACTTAAAAACTAGATTGAAAATGCTTATTTTTGTGTTTGAATCAAATAACAATTAAAAATAATAATTAAAATAAAAGAAAAATACAAATGAAAAGTATTATAATAAAAAGAAAAATTATGATAATTATTTTACTTAATTGTTATATTTCAGAATTCACTTTATAAGAGCAATCTTATTGTATATGACAACTAAAAAACAGTGAAAATATTTTCTAAGTAGATTTTATTATTTTTAATTTTTTTGAAATTTTATAGATATTTTATTCTAATTATATTCCATATTCATATGGTCATTTTATTTTTATTTTAATTAAAATTTATGTCTAAATTGAATTTAATTCACCAAAGTTAATTTTGGATGAGAGGGTATTCTGCAACAGGTTTCCAAAACAACTGGAAACCATAAAATTTGGCTTTTTTTTTTGGCAAAAACTAAAACGATAATAGAAACAAAAAACTGGCAATGTAAAAAAACATGTTTTCATAATTTTGTTTCTTCATTGTAGAGAAATGATAATAGAAAATAAAAATGATACCAAACAATAATAAATAAGTGTCTTTGAATTGCAAATGTCTCCATGGGGTAGTCACCAAGTACACAAGACCAGCTCAAGGAACACAGTGCATGTTTTCAACTAAATCTGAAAAATTGTTTGAAGAAGTTTCATTAATCTAGAGGGAATGAGAGAATTATAATGTGATTGATATGAGGAAGCTCTAAAGTAGATACTTGTAGTTCAGTTGTTGGGGATGATTACCCATATATATAAGATCACTTTGAATTCAAGGTATAGCTGGGGTTGTGAATAATAAAATCAATACCGAACATCAAAATCAGATTCATTTTTGTTTGGGATGATGAGGTCCCGCTGCCTTGGTCATCAACATGTAGAAAATTTATGTTGTCAGTCTAAATTAGGTTGGTTCGCTGTTCAAGACATTAGAAAATATTGCTCAAGTGTTGTTAGCCTATACCTTTCAATAGCAGTTTAACTAGGTCTTGGCATTACAGATTACTTAGCTTGTTTATCTGGTAACAGCTTAAAGTAAGTTCCATGAAGACCACGGCAATAAGATAACATACGAATAGAGGTTCTGCAACTGTAGTTACATATCTCTCGCCTTGGTCAATTTGCAACATATTTTTGCATTGAAAATAATTATTATAAATGTTGTGTGATGAAAATTGAGCAAGAGTGTTAATGTGAAACATACCTCAATAAGAACTTTTTATTGTACTAAGTTGTAATGCTAAACAAGGAACATCGTGGAGTGAGGAAATAGTCATACAATTAAATTTGAATTGTCACATTGGAATTTGAAAAGGACAAAAAAGGTTTATTAGAGGATATATGGAGGACATGGATATGGAGATGCGAGCTGTAGTTTGTTTTTTTTAGATTAGACTTTAGAGTTGACTTCGAAGACAAAAGGAATTGTCGATGTTTCTTATGAAAAATAGAGCCACCCTTTGATGACCTTAATTTTTCATGAGCTTGTTTCTTGCAACTTGTAATGACCCCAGGTTAAGTAGCCAACTACCTAGACTGAGATCCTTGTCTATGACTCAATTCTTTTAGCACACTTGTCTACTCATCGTTGAGATCTTTAGATCCTTAGCAGGGTATGAGTCTTTGGCTTGTCCTTTTTCCTATCTTGGTCTTCCATTAGGGGATAACACTTTATCAGATGTTTTTTGGGACCCAGAGATTGAGAGAGTTGGGAAAAGATTAGAGGGAAGGAAGAGGGCTTGTCTGTCACTAGGCAGTAAAATCACTCTTATTAGTGCCTCTTTAGCTACTATTCCTATTTATTTTCTATCCCTTTTCAAAATCCCATCTTGGGTGGCTGGGAAGGTGGACCAGATTATGAGAGATTTTTGGTGATCGGGTGTTAGTGAGAATAAGAGGGACCATTTAGTTCGTTGGGAAGTTGTTAAGAGGCCTAAGCTAGAGTGGGGTTCAGGGCTTGGTAATGTGGTTCCTAAGAACATATCCTTAATAGGGAAATGGTTATGGAGGTTTCCCTTAGAATCTATTTCCGTAGGACACAAGGTAATAAGGAGTAAATACGGAATATGAAAAAATAGATTATAGATGGGATTCCAAATGAAGTGGTAATACCACTCATGTGAGTCCTTGGAAGTTTGTGTTCCGAGTTGCTTGTCTTTTCTTTCCTCTTACTTGTTTTAAAGCAGGTAATGGGGAAAAAACTCAATTTTGGGCTTCGTTGGAACTGTTGGTGCCACGTTTGTTTATACTGTCCACTGTTCACAATGCACCAATTTCAGCTTTTTATTCTATTGAGGGGGACTCTATCTTGGGATTTTCATTTCTTAATTAGTCTCAATGAAAGAGAGGTTGGTGAGTCAACTCTTTTGTTGGGTGTGCTAGATTCTTTCGTGTGAACTTCATGGGGGGATACTAGGCTTTGGATTTTGGAGGCTTCAAGGTTTTTCTCTTCAAAGGATTTCTTTTCCAATATCATAAAATACACTAATCCTAGCCCATTCCCCTTACAGAAATCTTTTTGGAAAGCAAAGATTCCTTTTAAAGTCCAAGCCTTCATGTGGACCTTAATTATTAACAAGATCAATACAAACAATATGCTATAGTTGAGGAGGC
The DNA here is from genome assembly GCF_029873635.1 of Malania oleifera. NCBI lineage: Eukaryota > Viridiplantae > Streptophyta > Magnoliopsida > Santalales > Ximeniaceae > Malania > Malania oleifera. Next base: position 8,316,254 of record NC_080425.1, on the reverse strand, counting down.
CCTGCGAAGCCCTTAGTCCAGATATTTGTGTAATGTGCAGTGAGTCTGATGAGACTATGAGCCATTTGTTCATTCATTGCAAGGTAGCAAGATGTATGAGGAATAATTTGTTTTCATATTTTGGTGAGGCTTGGGTGGCTTCAGCCACGATTCTTTTTTAAAACTGAAGTTTGGGGCTTTGGAAAAAAGGAGAGAGGATATTTTGGGACTCTGCTGCTTCTACAATTTTGTTGTTGCTGTGGCTGAAAAGGAATGCTTGAGCTTTTGAAACTCAAAAGACCTCTCCAAGACTGCTTTTGGAGAAAGTTATTTTTCTTGCTTCTATCTGGGATCATTCTTTTGGGGTTTTTGTGGGTCTTTTGCATTCCGACATTCAAAGGGATTGGAAAGTAGCTTGATGTAATTGTTAGTCTTTCCTCTCTTTTTTTTCCCCCTTTTTTCTTTTGTGCTCTTAATTGGAGGATTTCTTATCCTCATTTCATTATAATTATGTTATTTTAATGGAATTGTTTTTTTTTTTATTTTTATTATTTTAAAAAATCTATAATTACAAATCCCTTTGAGATGATTTCCCTTCAATCCTTTGAATATGTTCAGTCACCATCTACTTATTTCCCTCAAAATCCTTAATCAGATCTAATGAACCTTTTTTCTATTGTATTCATTCATTCTTGAATTTGAATTGAATGCATATTACTTCATTTGCCATTAGATTTGTGTACTAAATTGATTTCTTATTTGGAGGACTTGTTACTAACTCAAAGAACATTGGATACTTCTATGCTACTGCCAAACATAGTTTTTAAACATTGGTGCATGATGGTCACATTGTCTGTTTTATAACCGTATCAGGCTTCTAATACCATTATAGGGCTATTTCCCATAGACCTCCTGATTCACAACAGTACCACAGCCGTCATAGACCGCTAGCCACTATAGGCCATTTACATTATCAACCTGGTTTTCAATGACTAAAAACGATGAGTCCTTTTGGCATTTTTTCCACCTTTTCCCCTATATTAAAGCTTAGAAACTCAATTTTCAGGTGGTTTATTTTATTTTATTTTATTTTTGTAAAAAATCATTGTTATGTTTATTTATTACTTAGTATGTGTTTCTTTAGAGACTATGGTTCTTATAAATTTAACTTTTTTTCTCATTAAAATAGCATATATATTTGCTTATTGTAAGTTGCTTCTATTCTATTTTTGTATTTTCTTTACACCTAATTATGGATAAAAACATATTCTATTGCTAGCATTCATTTTCTTGTTTGAATTATGGACATTTTATATTTTATGTTGGGTTATATTTATGATTTATTAGTTTAAATTTCACTTATAATCAATAAAGTAGTGAAACATTGCAAATGAATGACAAATGCCTGCTTCTTCTCGCTCTTAACCACTAAAGAATCAAGTAACACCAAATACTTGTAGTATTTGTTATATATTTTTTAATAGCAAAAGGAAGATGGATTCATTACAAGAAGGAGAATAAGAAATCTTTCTCAACAAAAGTAAGAAAAAATAAAAAATAAAGTAATAAACTGAGAAAACGCAATTAGAATAAAAAGCAAGCCAATCCCATTGGATATAAGAAAACATTACTCCTTTAAAACAACCAGCAAAAGCGCACCAAAGTGAGGCAAAATAATGAGTCTCCTTGCATAGAAAAGATAAGTTAAGCTTCTTCCCCATAAATACACAGGAATTTCCTTCCAGCCATAAACCCCACAGAACTGTGAAAACTGTACAAGTCCACAGAGCATGTGCATCCTTCCTTTTACCAAAACTAGAAAATGAAGTGACTAGCATATCCTCCACCAACTCCAAGAAAAACCAATTTTCTCCTAAACGACCAAAAAGCTTGTTCCATATATTCCTAGCAAAAGAGCAGTGCAGGAACAAATGCCTTTGAACTATACAACAACAACAACAAAACCAAGCCTTAAGTCCCACTAGGTGGGATCGGCTATATGAATCCTTTTCTGCCAATTTATGCGATTATGAACCATTTCTTTTGACAAATTCATGACTATTAAATCTTTACTCACTATCTCATTCTAAGTTATTTTAGGTCTACCCCTACCCTTTTTACTACCCTTCACAGTAACTATCTCACTCTTCCTCACTGGTACACTATGTGACCTATGTTGCTGGTGTCCAAACCATCCGAGTCATCCCTCCCTTGTAACACCCTGAACCCGCCAAGTGGGGCTCGGGGTGTCATGTGTTCCTTCCACAGATCTCTAATACTATAAATATCATCCAAGCAGCGGAATATAATTAAACATTCTCAAACAAAATACCAGAGTACTAATTTATACAACCCAAAAAGATGTATCCTTCTGTCCATATTACATAACCAGAAAATAAAATAAACAAACCACTCACTCTAAGCTATACTATCAACCCACTCTGGAGCTTGCCAGGCTTGATCACGAGACGGTCCTGAAAAATAAGTTGTATGATGGGGTGAGACACTTCTCAGTAAGGATGGAATAAATTATCATCAGTGTGTGATCAATGAGTTTAGTGTATACAAAATATGACCATTTGTTAATCAACAACAACAACTGTTAATACATTTATAGACTATACTCACACATACATTATTATTTATAAGCGAGAGTTCTTGAGAATTGGGGAGATTACAAGCCCATAACATGTAACACCCATTTGCTCTGATACCTTATGTAACCTTGCCTATTTAGTTTGGGCGTGGCTACAACTGATACCTATCAGGGCACTCGCCTTACTTAGCAAGCCCTTGAGCGGAGAGTTTACTTTGCCCCAATCGCACGTAATGCCACAGTATAAAATACGTATAATACTTTTTCAAAAATAACTTTCACATGCAAACTATAACTCACACCTATATAAATACTATAAATTGTAAGCTGTTAATACTTTTGCAACTATAAGCTGTATACTGTAAATATTTTGCAACTATACTTTGTGAATTGTAATCTTTGGAATACTTTGCTCTGTTCTACACTTTTAATATGCTCTGTTTTCATATACTCTACTCTGTTATACTTTGGTTAAATCTACAAATATGAATATAAGAACTCACTCCCAAATGGATAAATGACATGCTTCCCCCTATGATGGGTTGTGCGGCCCGTAGGTTGGACTTAGCCCTGGCTGGCCTGCTACCAGGTTAAGTCAACTATATTGTATGTCTGCTAGTACGAATGACCATCCCATAGCTGGTCTAGACTCCAGGTGGGAACTCTACATTTCACTAGCCCACTCGACTATTCAAAACAACACTCTCCCTGAGACGTGTGGTTGCACTAAGCTCTTCATTACTGTAGCTGCGGTACCAAGCAATCTATGATCCATCGGAGTTCTTAAATCATACATTACAATTTCATAAAACTTCCCGTGGTCTATACGCCACCATAATTATTTACTATACATGCATTCTTTTCAACCATTTCAGAAAATAATATATTATCAATACATTTCTGGCATATCATTATATCAAACCATAAACTCATAACTTTAATTAAGCAATAAAATTCTTTCTCATGCCACATGATTTGAGTGTTTCTCATAATTATATAAACTACTAGAAAACATGTCATTTTATACCCCATATCTATTTTATCGTAAATACTGGTTTAATTATCTCCACCATTTATTTAACTCAAAATATGTATTTAAAGGAAAAATGGAGATAACCAACCCTACTCACTTTAATTCTTTACAAAATACGTATAATAAATCAAACCAATAATTTTAATCGGTCAAATCATTTAGAAAATCTACTACAATAATCCAGAAATCAAATACTTGAATTCAATCGGTTCAAATTTAAAATAACAATTATTATAAAATCCCTAGGCTTACAACCACCAATTTAATTAACTCATAATAATAATAATAATCTAAAATCCAATTTCCATATGCCAAAATATTTAGAAAAACGTGTATATAATTCCTATAATCTCATATTACAATTTAATTGGTTAAATTATAAAAATTCTTGACATAATTTATTCCTCTTACCTTAGCCTTGGAGTGGTGCCTAGGAAGCCCGAACCTAAAATCTGTTTCGATTAACTTGCTAAAGATCGAAGCCGGGACCTCGTGGTGGTGTTTGTTTTTCGATTCGGCTTATGGATGAAGAAATAATCTAGAGAGAGACCGAGAGAGCGTGAGGAGAGAGAGAGAGTGTGTTTCACGGCCATGGGAAAAAAGCTTGAAAAAATTTGTTTCTAGAAGAAGCAATCTCATAACCTATATATGTATATTACTTTAACAATAATAATATTATATTAATATTATATATATATATATATATCTATATATACACTTTAATAATCCATATATTTATATGTATACTTATATATCCATCATATCATTTATTTAATTACTTTAATTTAATAATGTTTAATTAATTAATTGATTAATAATTAATTTTTTTTCTCGGGTTACTACATTTATCTTATCTTCGCTAAGAGCTACACCTAACTTACTGCGAATATGTTCATTCCCTAATTTATCTTTCAATGTTATACCACTCATCCATCTAAGCATTCTCATCTCGACAACTTTTACATTTTGGATATTCTGTTTCTCTGTCGCCCAACATTCTGGAACAGATTGTTGAAGTTCTCCTACTCTGCAATGGATTGTTGGTGTTAACTCTATAATAACAACCAAATAAAAGCCTTGATCATTTAGGAACTTTGGCCTTTCAATCAATTTTATGGAGTGCAAAAGGAAATATTAGCATTAATCAAATAAACAAAGAAGGATTTGCACGAATAAACATGCGAAGAACCTAAAGACCAAGAACGGCTATCCACCTTAAATGAAGGACAACAATTCCCCAATAATATCAACAAGGAAGACAACTCCTTGTCCTCCCTATCATTAAGAGTTCTACGGAATTGGAAGTCCTAGGAAAACAAATGACCTTTAGAAATCAAAAAGGAGGAAATAGCCTCATTGTGCCCCATTACCTGCTGTATAATGGCTGCAATTGGCTGCAATCGTTACCATTGTGCCAGCCCCCACCCTTTTTTAACATCACGCTATCAAAACACTAGATCATCTAGTGCTTCTCCAAAAGTTTCCATGTTGTTGCTGTTAGTGTCATCATATGCAAACAATGGTATGGCAACTGTAATGTTTACGGTTTGTTAAAGTTCCTCGATCACTAGATATGTTGTTGGAATTCCCTTTGAGATGATTCCCCCTCCATCCATTGAATATGTGCCTTCATCACCTACTTATTTTCTTCCCTCCTCATGTTCCTTAACTAAATCTAATGAAGTTGCTCCGATCATTCTTGAATTTGGGCCAAATGCTTATTTACTTCATTTGCCATTATATTTGGATATTAAGTTGATTTATTTTTGGGAGGATTTGTTATTTTATCGAAGGACATTGGAGCCTACTATGACAATGCCAAGTGATTCACTAGATCAGCTACTGCTTCAAAAACTTCTATGTTGCCTAATTGCTGTCATATACAAACCGTGGTTTGGTGGATGTGAAACTTTTGACTCATGATTTTTCAGTTGGAGAATCTAATTGCTACTATCCTGTGGTACTTGAGAATGTGATACAGTTCATGCCACTTTTGGTACCTGGTTGATGTTTTTTTTCAAGGTTGTCAAGTTCCTGGCTTCCTTCTACTAGAGCCTTCTATGAGGAGTTTGATGGAGGACTGCCCCTGTTGCTCTGGATAACTCTAGGATATGGTATCTTTTTGAAGATTTATTAGTAATTAAGGATTTTGTTGGTAAATTTGAATAATTTAGGAATTTAGTTTATTTAGGATTTGATTTGATAATTTATTTACTTTGGGGTTATAATGTAAATTTTGGTTTCTTATTTTCTGATAAATATAAGCTTGTGGATGCAAGGAATAGGTAATTAGATGGTTAATTGGTATCTTTGCTCTGTCTGTCTGTCTGTCTGTCTGTCTCTCTAATTTTCTTCTACACCATTTTCTCTCTCTCTTCTTCTCCTATCTGTATTCTTTCCCTTCTCCATTTTTTTTCTGTTCTAATTTTCTTCTACACCGTTTTCTCTCTCCCTTCTTCTCCTATCTGTATTCTTTCCCTTCTCCATTTTTTTTCTGTGTTCTTGTCTATTTCTTTATCTTTTCTCCTGACTGTTCACATCACTGTGCCTGATAAACACCCCCCCCCCCTTTTTTTTTTTTTAAAGTTTGGTCAGCAGCACAGACCCAGGTCCATTTTTCTCAATTCATAGTAACAGCTAATGAAACCTGCACATTAAATATGTTAAAGCTGTCTAATTTATTTATTTATTTATTTTTCGAATCTATCTTTTGCTTTGGAACTCTTTAGTCTTTAACATACACAGAAGCTCTTCCCTTGGTTTTCTGTTAGTCTTTCATCACGTCCAAACGTTCTTGCCAACTCTAATGGTTGACAATAAAAAAATTCACACAATTCTGCAGGTGCACTGGCTTACGTTTTGAAACCCCCTTGCTCACCCTTCTCTCTCCCACTCTATCTATAAGTTTGCATTTCTATTCTAGTGCTTTAAAAGTTCAAACACCTTCATCCTACATCGCATAGCATGGGGAAAAAAAAAAGCAACCTATCGTGAAATGAATGCCTATCAAGGAATGATGAACTGCTACAGAACCAAGCCTATCAAAGATAAACTGCCTCAGGATCAAGCTATTTAGAATAGTCAATATTACTTTAGGGATAAAAATCTTGAGAGCATAGGGAAATTGTTGAAAGTATCAAAATATCGAACTTTTTGACACTGAAGCAGGTGACCTAGCATTTAATATTTGTTCAGCCTCACGCAATGCTTGTGTTTGAGTCCCTGCTAGCATATTATGTGGTGGCGATGGCAGGGGTGGTGGCATCACATTATGAGGTAGCACCAGCAGGACTTGCTTTTCCTAGGCCCTTCCTCCTTTCTAACACCCCAGCAGGTATGGGTAGGTTGATGATCCCCCTCACTGCTTACACGTATAGCACATACGATCCTCCCTCCTTGCTTCTTTTTCACACAATCTGAGATTAATTGCCCCACTTCCCCTCCTCCCACCTCACTCCAAGGACCAGTAGGGCCTCCTCAAGAACCATATAATAATATTAAATAAATATCCAATTTTCTTAATCTTAAGTTGAGAAGCTTGTATCAAGTGTTAAAAAAGTTCACAAAGCCAAAAAGCAAATTGACAATTTGACATAGTATCTAGAACTTCATAGTGAGCAAGGAATTTGTTGTTCATCTTTGGGCATGCTTGTGGAGTACATATCTGGCCATAGATCCCTGATGTATATCCCTTACCCCATCACATACCCATGTTGTGTGTTCCACATAATTAGTTGATTAGTTTTTAAGTGTCCGGAGTCCAGTTAATATGGGTTCGCTCTACTAAATAGTGCCGTCAGTCAAGCATGCGATCCTGAACTTCTAAGCAATGGCCACTTTCCTATCCCTTTTGTGGTATACCATACCTAAAGTCCACATTATTATGTTCTGAGGAAGTGCTTCCCTTTCTACAACATTTATAGTTCTGGATCTGTTCCATCTCAATTGGGTGAATTTCTTCTTAAGTTTTCCGAAATCCCCCCCTTCTAATCTTCTATCACATATATAGTTTGCTTATTCCAGACTAAATATCGTGCTTGTTATACTAAATCATTCCTTGATACAGGTAAAGTGGAGGCAGGAGTCAAAGGCTAAAGAGCTAGCCCTAGCACAAGTGCAGGGAGAGCGGCAGTCCAAAGAAGCTGTTGAGGCTAGTATCAAAAGAACACATGAAACTGTGCGCCTAAAGATTGAGATAGACTTCCAACGCCACAAGGATGATCACCAGAGGCTTGAGCAAGAACTTTCACATCTTAAAGCATCTGCACAATCCACTGAGCCCTACAGTCCCCATTATTTGTCGAGTACTTTAACCTCAGGGAACTCCATGGAAGTGAATCCCCATGGAGAGACAATAGCAAGGCTGCTTCATGAACTGGATAACCTGGAGGATTCTTCGGACAAAGAAGTCGTCAATTGTGATAGGGTGTGCTTAATTTGTATGAAAGATGAAGTTTCAGTTGTTTTCTTGCCATGTGCCCATCAAGTTGTGTGTGCCAATTGCAGTGATAAGTATGGGAAGAAGGGTACAGCTACTTGCCCATGCTGCCGGGTTCCAATTGAAGAGAGAATCCGGGTTTTTGGTGCTAGTTCATAGAGTTTTTTTGGCTAAGAAATGCTATGGTTCCATATGAAAACAAATATGTTCCTTGCATTGTCCATTCAGACCACTTGCCTTCATAGGTCCTGATCCTGAGCGTCCGTTTAGTACCCTCACTTAGCTAGTACCTTTATCTTCATAGGTCCTTATCCTCAGCATCCGTTTAGTACCCCAACTTAAACAAGTACTTTTATCACCTTTAGTACTAAAAAGTACTTGTAATACAGAACATTGTTTAGCTTGTTATATAAATCCCTTACTATGCTTGGAAGTCCCCAGAATTTGGAATTTAGATTTGTATGAATGTGGATAAAATAAAATTTAAAATTGCATAGAATTCTTTTGAAATTTATATAAATCCAAATTTATACAATTTTGCTTAAAATTGCCTTAGGTGTATTTTTTTATGGAAAAATTGGATAATGGCTGTTCATTGTCTAATTCTTGTTAACGATTCATAAATTTTAGATCAACATTTGCTTCATGATAACTAGTCATGGGCATGCAATATGTGTATGCTCTACGACTTTCTATTTCTTAAAAATTTTTAAAAATTATAGAGAAAATAATAAAAAATTAGGTAGTATAAGGGCGTTTTGGGGTAGTTGTAGATAGTTACAGGGCATCTTCTGAAATAATTATGAGTAGCTATAGAGATAAATTTGATATAATTATAAGCGTATTTTGGGATAGTTATGGATAGTTAAAGGAGTATTTTGGGATAATCATTGATGGTTATAGGAATAAATTTGACATCTTTGAAAGATGACACCAAATAAGGAATTCCCTTTATAATAGTATAGGTAATATAATTTTTTTTTTAATACAAATATGAAAATTTATTATTATTGTTACTTATATTCCTAAAAGTAGACATTTTACAAACTAAATATAATATTATTGTTTGAGAGTTTGAAGTTGATTTGAACAAATAACAATGCAAAAAATGGTTATGGCTTCTTATTAGAAATTGAATAATTATTGGTTATATTTACTGAATTGCAAGGATTTATATTATATTGTAGTAAAGAATGTATACTAATATAAATGATATAATATTGTATTTTAATTTAATATAATGTTATGAAATAATAAATGATTGTGGTATTAAAAGTAGGAGGTCTTTATTATGTAATGATGAAATGGTACTAATTATACAATATATTATATTATTATCATCTCAAATTATTATGATAGTTACATTAATAAATTGTTATAATATTAAAATACAAAGCCAAGGAAGCAAGAGATCTTGCATTCAATTTCCCACAAGAATACCTAGAATATCCAATGATACTCGTTTACCTTACAATATAATCTCATTATATTGAAATTTAATGTATGTCATAGGTCAAGTTCACAACACACAAACTCAACACTATGTGACACCAAGTGAGACACCTGATCAAGCCAACATTATACAAACACACACACACACACACACACAATTGTTGGTTAAATCGTGCAAGCATATATCAATTCAAGTAAACATTCACAAGGTAATGGCCATTACAAGAGCAACACCTTCAAATAGTTCTTTTATTCAAAGACAAGGAAATACACTTTACTACTTGCATGAAACACAACTTGACCATCTCTCATGCCCCTTGCAAGCCATATGTTAAATTGATACACAATTGACACCCCCAATTGCCTATGTTGTGTTGAACGTAACCAACAATTGTCAATAAAGCTAAAATAAGTTATTCTTACAAATAAATGACTAGAAACATGTCTATGTGTCCACCCATGAATTTACCCACTAACCAAGCATGTCTGCTAGCCAAACAAGGGTAAACTACCAAATAACTGCCCTGTATGGTCAATATAACTTTGTAAGCAATTAATATTAACACTGTATACTGCCCATGAGTTAACATTTGTTTCTAGCATGGTTTTCCCTTAAACATGACTTATTTACATCCCAATAATAGCAATTGTCACTGAGGCACTTGATGTAACCTAGTTAACCATTCAGACAATGTTAACCGCATCCAACCATGTTAACTAAAACTAGCCACTGCAAGCAACCTTGTCAAGGACCATGGCCTCAACCATATCCATCCCTAACCATGTCAAGTAGGCATCTACTATGTGCTCCCTCTAAAGCAACATAGTTTGACCAAGCAAGCGCTGTTAAGAAAATGCATGACAAGCTATCTCAAGCTACTGTCACATGGATTGCCTATATTATATGTCTTGGCAATGTCAAGCTACTCAAGTGTCTGACTCACCACCCCCACTAGAAGGAACCAACATCCTCATTAGGAGGCTATTAGCATAATCTTTGGTTTGTTTCTCAAATTGCTGCAGAGTCGCATCTCGTTCCCACGTAGCTTTAGCTTTTGATACACCCTTCCACTTTACTAGATAATGGGTTCTCCGATTCTTCTTACTCTATCCCTCAATTCTATAATCAAGGATTCTATTAACATCCTTGTCAAACTATTTTCTAATCACTATTGGAGCTCTTGTTGCCTATTCTATTCTCGTTTAAGAGATTTGTATGGTAAGGCTTCAAGAAGCTTATATGGAAGGTTAGGTGAACCTTCAACCTGTTAGGTAACTTCAACCTATAAGCAACATTTCCCACCTTCTTTTGAATTTTAAATAGACCATTATAATTAGGAATCAACCCCTTATGTACTGTCTTGCTGCTAATCTTCTTCTATAGTTGAGTGTTAGTTTCAAAAGAGCTATGTCTCCTTGAAACTGAACATCTCTCCTCTTTCTGTTTGCATATTTCTTCATTTCGCGGGCCGCCTTAGACAAACTCTTGCTCTTTTGAGCATTTTTTATTTACTATGGGCTAACCAATATGCAGAAGGACACTTCACAACGTCATGTTGTATAGGCATCTCATGTGGGTTGAGTAGCTGAAACCCCAAAGCTAACTCAAACGAACTCATTCCTATGGAATAAGATTTATGCAAGTTATGGTAGAACCGGGGAACATCAAGCAAATCAACCCAATTCTTCTAACTTGCAACCACATACTATCTTAGATACTCCTTAAGTAAAGCATTCACCCTCTTAGTTTGATCATCAGTCTGAGGGTGATTACTAGTTGAAAACTTCAACTCATTTCCCATTTGATTGAACAGGTGTGTCCAGAATCTACCTGTAAATATGATGTCTCTGTCACTTACTATATCCTTTTGCATCCTAAAGTGTTTCATCTCATGTTAGAAGAACAACTACGTAGTCCATAATCTATCTGTAAATCTATTGTCTTTATCACTTACTATATCCTTTGGCATCCTAAAGTTTTTCATCTCATCTTAGAAGAACAATTGCGTAGCCACCTTTGTAGGACAAGCATGTGGTGCTGGTATGAACACTACATTCATGGATAACCTGCCCATAATAACAAAAATGGACTGCATATCTTTTACCTTTGGTAAACCAATAATAAAATCCATAGATACATTTCTTCATGGCCTTTTTGGAATAGGAAGAGGTTGTAGCAATCTTGTCTTACTTTATGTCTCCAACTAGTCTTGTTGACATACAAGGCATGTTTTAACATTAGCTTTCACATCATCTTCCATTTTAGGCTGTAAATATGATTTGATTAATAAGGCCAAATTTCTTTTCCTTCCCCAATGACCAACCCATTATGCACCATGCACCTCTCACAATAATTCATTTTTAACTCCATTAGTAGAAGGGATGTATACCTTGCTACCTTTGTGTATAACAAACCATCCTCTAACCAATATCAACATATAACCCCATCATTGACCATCTGTTGGAGTCTATTAAACACATAATATATCTTTGCAGCATCCCAAACACGATCTGAAAACCTATATTCTGACTACGTAAAAGCTACAACATATGCCTTCACTTCTTTTTTACTCAAAGCATTAGCCACTTGATTCTGCCTTCCCAGATTGTGCACCCATTCTGTTGACTTTTTGAGTCCGATCACGATTTTGATGCTGACAAAGCACAAGTTACTTATATGTGTATTTAGTGATTGAACATGTTATAATTCAACACACACATAAGGGGACTAGAAATAGAAGCCATGAAAGATGTAAAGGCTATACACTTGGCGTATTCCATATAAGATTGAAGAGCAAAAGAAAATAATACATTTGATTTAACTTGTAAATGCATTTTGGTTTTTTTTTATCTTTGGTCTGTAATAATGCATGCATATGCATGATATGGATTGAATGCTCAGATGACCATAGATTGACCTTAAAGGACCAAACCTTTCAAAAACAAACCTTTTCCATAAAAGGCAAAATCATAAAAAAGGTTTTAAAATGCTTTAAGGTTAAAAATAGGGCCAAACTTGAACTTTTAACTAGGCTCAGTCGACCGACCTATTCATGTTATAAACAACTCAGTCGACCGACCACACCATAGGGCAAAAGTCAAATAGTTGACCATGCCTCGGCCGATCGACCATAAAATGAATGTAGCTTCTACAATCAACCGACCAAAGATTTTGACTTTTCAATTGTCCCCAGCCGACCAAACCTTCAGTTCAAAATCGCCTCGACCGATTGGGCACTTGGATTGGCAGACTGGCCTTGAGCTTAGGTTGGATGAACCTACGAAGGGTTCGGAATGGCCTTCGACTGGTCGACCCACACCTTGATCGGCCGACCAACCCCATTTAAAATTTCAAATACGCTGTGAGAGGACAGCCGACCAACGCTTGGACCGGTCGACCGAACCTCTCGGGTTGGCTTATTTTGTAAGCGCTAATCGTCATTAAAATTTTAATTTATCCTTTCTAAAATGACGAGCATGTCCCCAACGACCATATTTTTCCTAGACTCTATATATACCCCTTCATAAGCCTAAATTAGTAACTTTAATTAGCTTTAAAATTCTCTTAAGTATTTTTTAATCAAAGTTCCCCCAAACAACTTTTTCTTACAAAATATTTTCTTTGGGGCAAAACTTTTACTCTCCTACTGTAATGCCCCAAACCCGCCAAGTGGGGCCCAGGGTTTTATGTGTTCCATTCATCTATCTCTGATACCATTAATATCATTCATGTAGCAGAAAATTATTAAACTACCTCAAATAAAATACCAGAGTTCTATACTATACATCCCAAAAAGTGTATTCATTCACTTTATATTACATAACTAGGAGTTAAACATAACTTTTAAATACTTCATATCTTACAACCACTCATAATTGCCAAAAACTAAACCCTGCCTTGGAGTTCGCTAAGCTCGTTCGCCAGAAGCTCCTAAAAATTGAGTTGTATATTGGGGTGAGACACTTCTCAGTAAGGCGGAATAAATTATAACAGTGTGTGGCAGATGAGTTTTAGTGTATACAAAATATAACCATTTGTTAGTCAACAACAATTGAGAAGACACATGCAGATTGTACTCACACATACATAAACATTCATACACGAGAGTTCCCGAGGATTGGGGAGATTACAAGCCCATAACCTGTAACGCCCCTTTGCTCTGATACTATTTGTAACTTTGCCCTTTTAATATGGGTATGGCCACAACTGATACTTATCAGGGCACTCACCTTACTCAGCAAGCCCTCGGGCGGAGAGTCTTACTTCGCCATAAACATCCATGCAATTTAATTCACATACATGTACTCACACACATTCAATATCAATCATACCCTAGATATCCATGTATACACATATCATACATCATATTAGAACACATCAATATTCACAACACATTCAATTCACCTACGCGTACTCACACCCACAATAAACAATACACAAATACTTCACTTCTGCATTTCACTTTGGGTGGTTCTCAGGGCATCCCTCCCCATCGTTACCTCTATGTACTGAGCATCCCTCCCCATTGTTCTCAGTATGTACTTCACTTCAGACATGTTACACTTTCATATTGACCTATTCTTGGTAAATCAGTAAAATGACCTCCTGCCTTGCCACTTTTTACTCCATCTATATAAATGACAGTATAACGACCTCCTCAAGTCCTACTAACGCTATATTGCAATTTATATCATGGATAATATAACGATCTCCTCATAGCCTGCCAATGTTATATTGTGAATTACCCAAATAACCTCACAATCACCCAAATACACAAGCTTAGATACCATAGTGACTCACAACCAGTTTATTATGAAGAATAAATCTCATGCCACACGGTTTGAGTGTCAACCATACTGTTATATACGGTTGATAGATAATATACCCTACTCTCATTGGTTTTTCCCCAAATATGAATTATAATAAAAAACCATCAATTTCAATTTCCTAATCCATTCAGAAAATCATACATATATACACGGGCTCATATACTTGAATTTAACCGGTTCAAACTTAATAAAAAGCTGGCATAATTCATTCCCCTTACTTGTTCCTTGAAGATCTGCCTAAAACTTTCCAAAACCCTAAAACCTAGCTACTTAAAAATGCCGATGATTGATGACCTACGTGTCGGGAGGAGGGAGAGAGGATCGTGGAGCACCCGAGAGTATTCCGAGAGGCTTAGAGGAGAGAGAGAGAGAGAGAGATGAGAGAGAAAGAGAACCTCAAACCCTAGCTTTTAGAGAGATAGTGGGTGAATTAGAAATGAAAAGAAAACATAATAACTTAACTTATGGACTCTGCCCCCGCACGAAACCGTCGATGGTTTGGCCACTTGCCAAACCAAAAACGCCCTTATATGCTCTCAGTAGTTTGCCCTGTAGGAAAACCGTCGATGGTTTGGTTTTGGCCTAACCACTTTCCTTCCTTTTTCTTTTATTTTCTTTCCTTTTAATTTATTTCTTTTATTTTCTTGGTTTGGGTTACTACATTCTCCCCTCCTTACAAAAATTTTGTCTTCAAAATTTTCTAACCACTAATTTTTCATGAACTTAGAAGTTTATTAATTAACTACATTTCACACATTTCAATATATATTTCGATGTTATACCACTCATCCATCTAAACATTCTCATCTCGGCAACTTTTACTTTTTGGATATTATGTTTCTTCGTTGCCCAACATTCTAATCCATATAGCATAGCTGGTCTTATAGCTGTCCTATAAACTTCCCTTTCAATTTTAAGCGTATTCTACAATCACATAGCACACTTGAAGCACTTCTCCATTTTACCCAACCTGCTTAAACTCTATGCATTACATCATCTTCAATTTCTCCTTCAACTTGTATAATAGATCCAAGGTATTGAAATCTACAAGTGCTATTTATTTCCTCATCATCAAGTTTAACTTTGTCTTCAATATTCCTCTTATCATTACTAAAATTACATTTCATATATTCTATTTTATTTTACTTATCCTAAAGCCTCTAGATTCCAAAGCTTCTCTCCATAATTCTAACTCAGCCTCTACTTCGTCCCTAGTTTCGTCAATTAATACAATATCATCTGCAAATAGCATACACCTTGGAACCTCCTTTTGAATACTCTTAGTCAATTGGTCCATCATTAAAGCAAAAAGATAAGGACTCAAAGCAGATCCTTGATGTACACCTATGGTAATTAGAAATTCTCTAGTTTCTCCATCTATAATCCTTACACTAGTTATTACTCCATTGTACATATCTTTAATGACATCAGTATACCTACAACATATACCCTTTTTTTCTAAAACCTACCATAGAACTTCCTTAGGTATCCTATCAAATGCTTTCTTAAGGTCAATAAATATCATATGCAAATCCCTTTTCTTTTCCCTAAACTTTTCCATTAATCTTCTTAAAAGATAAATAGCTTCTATTGTAGATCTCCCAATCATAAAACCAAATTAATTTTTTGAGATCTTCGTTTTTAACCTTAATCTTTGTTCAACTACCCTTTCCCATAGTTTCATCGTATGACTCATAAGTTTAATTCCACGATAGTTATTATAATTTTGAATATCTCCTTTATTTTTGTATATAGTTATTAAAGTACTTTTGTCACGCCCCAAACCCAGCAATGGGTCCCAGGGTGTGATGTAGTAACCTAACTTGTCCTCGTATCATACAAAACACAAATGATACTATAAGACCCTGTGGGGTTCCTGTACACCCTATACACATTCACATACACGACATATACGCAGCAGAAAAGTTCATTCCATACAAACATAGTACCATACTAGAGTCTATACAGATAGAGGCTAAGATCCATAATACAAAACATAACCCAGGGTGCCGGTAATACCCAAAATGACAACCCTGTCACAGTCCAAGTACTTACAAGAGTACTTTAAGCAGTAAACCGACCACCACGCTCCCAACACTAGGACGCTAGTTTCAGTTACTTGAGGGACCTGAAAACATGTGCGTACGATAGGGCTTAGACACATCTTAGTAAGGCAGAATCATGTTATATCAGTGAGTGGCATATGAGTGTTATCATGACATAAAATATACACAGTTCAGTTCTAGTATTTCCAAAAAACAGTTCCAGTATAGTTCTCAACACGCACACACACATGATCAAGCAAACTAGTGTCGTCACACCCTTCGGCATAAAGCCGGCCCGCATTACACGGCGTCCTCGGCACATGGCATAGCCTCAGGCTCCCATGGCATCGTACTGGTACATCTGGTGGATCCATACCCTTCGGTGATTAGCCGGTAAGAGGCGACATTTCACGCCCTCAGATATAGAGCCGGACACTCTTGCTATGGGCAGGTGGTATTTTACACCCTTGGATATAGAGCCGGACACTCTTTCACAACCTGGAACAATTCGGAACACACATTCCTATATCTCATTTCAGCATATCACAACTAAATGCATATTCATATAACAATTCATTCCACACTTATTTGGTAATCACAAAATCATGATTTTCAAAATACAGTTTAAAGCAAGTCAAGGCACGACCATCTCCATAACACAATATACTTAACAATATATATCCACGGTTTTCCAACGAAACCAAAGATGCAACCCGATGCCCTATTTTTCCCAAAACTGTAACATGAAAACCCTGTAATTTTTACCCGTTAGATTTCCCCAAATAAGTAACCAAAACATAAATAGGATGGTGAACCACAGTTCTACCGAATCTGATTTCAAAAATAACTGATATAAACAGAATCCCCTTACCTTTCCCCAAAAATCCAAACACATACTCTACGGCTCCTAAACAGCAAACCGAGTTCCCAAACCTATAAATCACAGTACGATAATCACTTACAATCTTACTCTCTACAGATCTACCAAAACAAAAATGAAAACCGAGCCTTATCTCGATTTTTGGGTCAAAATCCAAAGACCTCAAAATGAAGATCCGTTCCACAGAACACATAGAGAATCCTTCCCCGATTCTCATAGTAACGTCGGATCGTTGATTCTAATGACAAATGGCGAATAAATCTAGAGAGATAGAGAGAGAGTGGAGCTTCGAGTTCTAGAGAGAGAGAGAGAAATTTGGATATCTTAGCCAAGAAGCAAAGAAAAAGATATTTATAGAGCTTTTGACCCAGCCAACTTCGTCGACGAGGCGGCGTTTTCATCGATGAGTCAACGAAGGAAGTTCGTCGACGTAGCGGTGGCCTCGTCGATGAGCCTGAGATTTCAGGTTTTCCCAAAATCTCTAGGTTTCTCCTCATCGATGAACCTCTGCATTTCGTCACCAAACAATAGAAGTGCCTTCGTCGACGAAGCCTGCTCAATTTATTATTTTACCCTTTTCTTATTTATTTATTGCATATCTCACAGGTCGGGTTCTTATAACCTCCCCTCCTTACAAAATTTCGTCCTCGAAATTTGTAATCTCTCATTTACGAACTCATCCACACAACTGAATATACATACTCGACTCTAGGAAGAGTCGGCGACCACTTACAACGCAGCCTCGTCACAATACATCAAATCCTCACTTATGGAGGAGGAATACCGTGGTTACATACATATACTGTCTCGGGAGTTCACAATATCTCACACACTCCCAAAGACTAACCACATATCACAATACAATAGTAGAGTAATACACACATACTCAACTAATTCTACTATCAAAACTACCTCTCAGAACAATTGTGGATACTTACGGCATATCTCCACTTCCAATTCCCAAGAAGCTTCCTTAACCTCATGATTCCGCCACAATACCTTCACTAACAGTATATCCTTGGTATGTAATTTCTGAACTTTACGGTCCAGAACCTGAACGGGTACTTCCTCACACGCTAAAGCATCCCCAATTTCCAAGTTCTCATAACTAATAACATGTGACGGATTCAACACATACCTCTTCAACATGGATACGTGGAATACATCGTGGATCCTCGAGAGCTCTGGGGGTAGTGCAATCCTGTAGGCTACCGGACCTACTCGCTCAAGAATCTCGAATGATCCGATATATCTCGAGCTCAGCTTGCCCTTCTTCACGAATCTCATCACCCACCCCATCGAAGTAATTCTCAGGAATATCTTACCCCCCACCTCGAATTCCAACTCATGGCGGCGAACATTCGCGTAACTCTTTTGCCGACTCTGAGCCGATTTAATCCTATCCCAGATCAAACCCACCTTCTCAAATGCCTTCTGCACGAGTTCAGGTCCTAAAACCCAACGTTCACCAACCTCATCCCAATATAGAGGATGTAACGCCCCCCCAGACCGGCCACGCAAGGCCTGGTGCGTTAAGAGACCGACACGCGTCTCTGATACTATTCACACAGCGGAAATAATAAATATCTTCAACGGAAAATACCACAGTGCTATATTTACATAGATTGATCCATAATAATTACAACCTAATCCTTCATATTATGAATCCAGAATTAATACATATTAAACATAAACTAAATACATATCCGATTTGCTATGTTTAACTCACAAAACTACCCCGCCCTGGAGCTAACTAAGTCCAATCTCCTAGATAACCTGAAAAGATTGAACAATTGACGAGGTGAGACACCTCTCAGTAAGGAAGAAATAGTTTATAATAGTGTGTGGCTGAAGTGTTTATAATACAATTAAAATATCCATCTAAAGTGTACACACAAATCACAAGTAACCCAGTTGTCATACCCATAAACACACAATATCAACGTCATTATCGTCCATTCGCATATTCTCAACCATCATGATTTTATTGTTAATTTCCGAGAATAGGGAAATCTACCCGCCCATACAAGTAGGTTCCCTCTGCTCTAGTGCTAACACCAGGGCACTCACCTTTCTCAGTAAGCCATCGGGATATGTATCCAAGTAAAGACACCGAGAATGGGAAAGATCACCCGCCCATACAATTGGCTTCCCTCTACCCTAACATCCATCAATAATTACCAGAGTACTCGCCTTCCTTAGCAAGCTCTCGGGTGGAATAGTCTACTTTACCAAAAATACTTAATTAATTGAAAGTCGTAACACAACTAACACAATTGCTTCACGAAATTTCCCGCATACACCCATATCATAATTAATCCACACAGAATCAAATCACACAACATCAATGTCCACACATGACTCATCCACATAGGACTAATCAAGTCACACAACATCAATGTCCTCACAGGACTAGTCCACACATGACTATTCAAATCATACAACATCAATGTCCACACAGGACTGGTCCACACAAGACTATTCAAATCACACAGGATCAATGTCCACATAGGACTGCTCAACTACAACATCAACATCCATACAGATTACAAAACAAACACCCCGTTCATGATAAATATGTAAACAACCTCCTCATACCATTGCCAATGTTTACCTCCCAGTATAAACGTCCATATAACGGCCTTCTCATACCACTGCCAACGTTATATGACGGTTATGCCAGGTACGATATAACGACCTCCTCATACCACTACCAACATTATATCGTCATTTACATGAACCACACCACAAATCAATCACAAACCTGACCAATCAACCATCTCCACACAACTACCACAGTATACCCAATCATCCAATATTTTCAACCAAACAATGTTCACAATCCAATCAGTGTAGTCAACCAAACAAGAATTTCAGTCAAATGATACTCACATTCTTGACAATTTCCTCATTCCACTAAGCTCAACAATCATTTAATGATCAAAATGGTTTCAACCACACAATTTTTCCCAATTTAATACTTATATAATTAAAACAGTATTTTCAATATCCGTTTGGTTCAGAAGATTATACCTGTATATGTAGGATTCATACTCGAAACTAATCGTTTATAATTATGAAAAAGCTATTATAAAATATTTCCCCTTACCTAATTCCTGAAAAGCCTCCTAAAATAAGCAATCCTGCACCCGCAGGTTCCCCATTCAATGCCTTGAAAACCACATCTCTCAGAACTAAACTTCAGTATTTTTTCGCATAAAATATTTCCTATAACTAGGGTAAAGCCAAATTTTACATAAAAAACCTTACCTTAGATCTGGG
This sequence comes from Malania oleifera, assembly GCF_029873635.1. Lineage (NCBI taxonomy): Eukaryota > Viridiplantae > Streptophyta > Magnoliopsida > Santalales > Ximeniaceae > Malania > Malania oleifera. Next base: position 8,295,719 of record NC_080425.1, on the reverse strand, counting down.
ATGAATTCCTAACTAGTCCCTCCGACGATCCACTCCAGTAGATTTGTAGAGAACTCTTCCAGGAGTGTCGTAGTGGCCTTAGATTGTCGAATCGATGGAAATTCGGCCCGAAATCGAAGAGAGAAGGTGGTAGTGCCAAATTTTGGAGAGAGAGAGAGAGAGAGAGAGAAAACATGCAGAGAATTCCCGTAGAAATGAAAGAAATCCACTATTTATACGCAAGGATTCGTCGACGAGACACGTTGATTCATCGACGAGTCTTGTACAAAATTTGGTGATGAAATAGTGAACTCATCGACGAATTTCAGTTCATGAAAAACCCCCTCTCGGTAATTCCTCGTCGACGAAACACGTCGATTCGTTGACGAACGATTGCTACCACCTTTTCAAATTTGTTCTTCCTTCCCTTTCTATCTTTTTTATTATCTTAAATTATTTAAAAATTACCTGGGTTGTTACAAAGGAGACTGACACCTCTGACCATACAGAGCCTCGAACGGTGCCATCTTGATGCTAGCCTGGAAGCTATTGTTATAGGCAAACTCTACTAGTGGCAGAAATTGCATCCAACCACCACCGAAATCTAACACGCAAACTCGTAACATATCCTCCAAGATCTGTATTGTCCTCTCCGATTGTCCATCAGTCCAGGGGTGGAACACTGTACTAAAAGTAAGCTTCATCCCCAGTGCTTCCTGCAAGCTCTTCCAGAATCGAGAAGTAAACCTCGAGTCTCGATTTGACACGATGGACACTGATACCCCGTGTATTCTAACTATCTCATGCATGTATAGGTCTGCTAGCCTACTCAAAGGGTAGCTAACCTTCATTGGTACAAAGTGAGCAAATTTTGTCAACTTGTCCACGATTACCCAAATGGCATTCTGCCCGTGAAGTAGTGGCAGTAATCCAGTAACAAAGTCCATGGAAATGTGCTTCCATTTCCACTCCGAAATAGCTAAGGGCTGCAACGCCCCTGCCGGCCTTTGATGTTCAACTTTCACTTGCTGACACATCAGACACTACTCCATGAACCGAGCAATCTCCCTTTTCATACCACTCCATCAGAAGGATTCACACAAATCCCGATGCATCTTCGTGCTACCAGGATGTACCGTATGCAAAGAACGATGCGCTTCCTCCAGAATCGTCCTCCTGATCTCATTGTCATTTGGAATACACTACCTGGTTCCAAACCTCAACACATTTCCCTTAGAGATGTTAAAATCCGCAGCCAACCCTTACCACACTTTCTCCACAGTCTCAACTAACTCCGCATCACTAGCCTGCGCGGCTTTAATACGCTTAAACAAAGTAGGTTGGATCACCAAGCTAGCAATGAAAGCCCAATGGTCACCAGTCACCAACTCTATGCTAAGGCTTTTCAGATCCTGTCTAATATGATACTAAGCCACAACTGTAGATACTGCCGCATGCTCCGACTTTCGACTCAACGCATCAACTACCACGTTAGCTTTTCTCGGGTGATAACTGATGGTGCAATCATAATATTTGATCAGCTCAAGCCACCTTCTCTGCCTTATGTTCAACTCCTTCTGCATGCAAAAGTACTTGAGGCTTTTGTGGTCAATGAAAATTTTGCATTGAACACCATAGAGGTAGTGTCGCCAAATCTTCAGTGCATAAATTATAGCAGCTAATTCTAGATCATGCGTAGGGTAATTCTTCTCGTATTCCTTGAGTTGTCGAGAAGCATAAGATATTACCTACCCCTTTGCATAAGCACACATCCCAAACCTTTCAGAGACGCATCGTTATAGATCACAAAATTGCCATCCTTAGAAGGAATGGTCAAGACCGGAGCAGTGACCAGTCGCTATTTCAACTCCTGGAAACACTGCTTGCAATTTTTGGTCCAATAAAACTTCACACCCTTCCTGGTCAATCGTGTCAGAGGTCCAAATAACTTAGAGAATCCCTCCACAAACCGATGATAATAACTCGCTAGTCCTAGAAAACTCCAAACCTCCTGCACACTCTTCGGTCTCACCCAGTTGACCACAACTTCAATCTTACTAGGATCAACTGAGATACCGCCCTTAGACACCACATGGAGTAAAAACATGACCTGATTCAACCAGAACCCACATTTTTTCAGCTTGGCATACAACTTCCTCTCTCGTAGAATCTGTAGCACCAACCTTAGATGGTTTTCATGCTCTTTCGAAATCCTCGAGTATACTAGAATGTCGTCGATAAACACCACTACAAACTGGTCCAGGTACTCATGGAAAACCCTGTTCATCAGATCCATGAACACTATTAGAACATTCGTCAACCCAAAAGGCATGACTAAGAACTTGTAGTGGTCATATTTGGTTCGAAAAGCAGTCTTCGCAACATCCTCAGATCTAACCCTCACCTGATGATACCCTGACCGTAGGTTAATCTTCAAAAAGACCTGCATCCCCTGTAGTTAGTCAAAGAGATCATCAATACAAGACAATGGGTAACGGTTCTTCACAGTCACCTTGTTGATCTCACGGTAATCAATGCACATGCGCATCGACTCGTCCTTCTTCTTCACAAACAAAACTGGAACTCCCTAGGGCAAAACACTAGGTCGAATAAAGCTCTTGTCTAGTAATTCCTGCAACTGCTCTTTCAACTCCTGAAGTTCTGCTGGAGCCATCTAGTATGGAGGTTTAGAGATCGGTGCCTTGCTAGGCAGCAACTCTATCACAAACTCCACCTCGTGATCTGGATGTAAACCAGGTAAGTTTTCTGGAAACACATCCGGGAACTCGTTAACCACTCAAATATCCTCGAGCTTTAACTCATCCCATGGTGGTTCTTTCATGCAAGCTAGGTACCCCTGTCATTTGTCTAAGAGTAAATATAATCTATGGCGTCGAACGCACACACGATCCTACAAACTCATACTCCTGCTCCCTAGGAGGTCTGAACACTACTACCATTCCATGATAGTCGATCACAGCATAACCGGAGAATAACCAATCTATCCCTAGTATGATGTCAAAACCAGACATATCGTACACCACAACATTCATCGGTAGCAGCCTTCCTTGAATTTCCACTGGGCAGCCTCCCAACAGCCTCCTACAAGATGTTACACTCCTAGATGGTGTAGCTACAGATAACCCCTTATTCATAACTTGGGTCTCAACCCCCACAGCTTTACGAAGCTCACAGATAGAAAAGAATAGGTTGCATCCGAATCAAATAAAACAACAGCTCTATTTGAAAGCAACAATAAGGTACCTGTCACTACATTCCCTGCACGGTCAGCATCCGTTGGAGTAAGAGAATACACTCTCACTGGAGTTGTGTTCGCTTGGATGGTTCCCCGAGGTATCTGATTGCTACCCTAGTTCGCACTGGATGTAGGCGTGTCTCTCTTTGGTGCGCGACAGTCACGAGCTATGTGGCCTGATTTGCCACAATTGTAACAGTTACCTCCAAATGATTGACATTCACCTTCATGCCATATGTGCCACCTGATACAATGATTGCGTGATTGATCCACCTGAGAACCCTGACGCTCGGTATTCTAGCAGTAACCCGGCCATGGTTCCTCTTCTTCCATGATCCCTGATGAGAACCAGATGACACTGGCCTCTTCTTCGGTTCCTGATCCACCTCATCCTCTCGGATGTCGATCTCGATCACAGTGGCCTTATCCACCAAAACCGAAAACTCACGAATCTGCACCATACCCACTAATCTGCGGATGTATTTCCTCAGGCTCTTCTCGAACCTCTGAGTCTTCTTGTACTCGTTCGAGATCAAGCACGGCGTGAAATAGGATAGCTCTATATACTGAGCAGCATACCCCTGCACCGTCATATCTCCTTATGTCAGAACAGAGAACTCATCCGCCTTAGCATCGCGTGTGGATGCAGGAAGTATCTCTCAAAGAACACTTCCTTGAAGCGGCTCTATGTCATCTCTGCTGGACTGATTCTCTGCTTCTCCAACAGACTCACCACAGTCCACCATCGCCCAACCTCCCCAAACAGTTGGAAGGTAGTGTAGAGGACTCTCTTCTTATCTATCCAGCGTAGGACCTCCAGAATCCTTTCGGTCTTCTCGACCTAGTCCTCCGCTATCATCATATCGGGTCCTCTTGAAAATGTCGGAGGGTGCATACGTGTGAACCTCACGATGGTACACCCCACAGTAGTAGGAGAATGTTTATGTCTCCTAACACTCCGCCCGATCTCCCACATAACCTGCCTCGTCAACCCTCGAGGCAGTGACGGATACTCATCGCTCGCAGTCCCCTTGGAGCCACTATCCAAGTTGTTATCCTTGGGCTCCATTCCAAAAATAGAATAGGAATCGGTTTGAATTCCTATATCATACATAGTTAACACAACCATTAGAATTAATCATGTCAACTATTACTCTCACAGGTCTAGGTCTGTCCTATCCCACCAACACGAAACATCAATGGTTTGCCGTGGTTTTACTTAAATCGTCATTTCAAGAAAAATATAGAACACCGCCAACGAGTCCCTGTCTAGCAACAAAACAACCCTTGACCTATTCTACCCATTTCCTACATCCTATATTCTGGTCTGTACACATAGCTACGCCTAACCAAGTCTAGAAGACCTAGAAAACCTGGTTCTGATACCAAGTTGTCATGCTCCGAACCCAGCAATGGGCCCCAGGGTCAGATGTAGTAACCTATCTGTCCCTGTATCATACAAAACAGGAACTCTACGACTCCTAAATAGCGAACTGAGTCCTCAAAACTTATAAATCACAGTATGATAATCACTTACAATCTTACTCTCTACAAATCTACCAAAACAGAAATGAAAATCAAGCCTTACCTCAATTTTTGGGTCAAATCCCGAAGACCTCAAAACAAAGATTCGTTCCACAGAACACGTAGAGAATCCTTCCCCAATCTTCGCAATAACATCGGGTCGTTGTTTCTAATGACAAACGGTGAAGAAATCTAGAGAGAGAGAGAGAGTGGAGCTTCAAGTTCTAGAGAGAGAGAGAGAGAGAGAGAAAGAAATTTGGATATCTTAGCCAAGAAGCAAAGAAAAAGATATTTATAGAGCCTTTGACCTAGCCAACCTCGTTGACGAGGTGGCATCTTCGTCGATGGGTCAATGAAGGAAGTTCGTCGACGTAGCGGTGACCTCGTCGACAAGCCTGAGATTTCAGGATTTCCCAAAATCTCTTGGCTTCTCCTCGTCGACGAACCTTTGTATTTCGCCGCTGAACAATAGAAGGGCATTCGTCGACGAAACTATGGCTTCGTTGATGAAGTTTGCTCAATTTACTATTTTACCCCTTTCTCATTTATTTATTCCATATCTCACAAGTCGGGTTCTTACAGCTTTTCCTCCGTTAATCTGGCCTTTTCTTAGTTTTTACAATTGTATTAAATAAATTAGTTAACCATATAATTTCGTTATCACCCTAATTTCGTTATCACCCAAGCATTTCCAAACTTCAATTAGGATGTTATCTGGTGCTATAGCTTTCCCATTTTTCATCTTTTTTAGTGCAAACTTAACTTCGTTAACTCTAATTTTGCGAATAAATCATATATTTTTTGTCTTTTCCTCATTTGACAATTCTAAGTTTAAGCCTTCTATTTGGTTTTCGTTATACAAGTTACTAAAGTAACTTCGCCATCTTTCTTTAATATCTTCGTTCTTAACGAAGACAATGTCATCCTCACTTTTTATACATTTTACATTTCCTAAGTCATTGCTCTTCCTTTCTCTAGCTTTAGCAAGTTTAAATATATCTCTTTCCCCTTCTTTTGTACCTAATCTATCATACAAACTATTAAATGATCTATTAAATGATCTTCCCCTTGATTCACCTAAAATCTCTTTTGTTATCTTTTTAATAGAGCTAGCTAATCTATTCCAAAGAGTATTTGTATCTATCCCATCCTCTAAGGTCCAATCCTCATCTTTGATCATTTTATCTTTAAATTTTATTATATTTTCTCCTTTTAGGTTCCACCATCTAGTTCTCCTACAATGGTTTATTTTATCCTTTGTTTTTTTCGATTTTTTAATACATATATCTAACACTAAGACTCTATGTTGTGTGGTTAGGCTTTCACCTGGAATAACTTTACAATCCTTGCATGATAAATGATCTACCCTCCTAATTTAAAAAAAAAAAAAAATCTATTTGACTTCTATTTTGTCCACTTTTAAATGCTATTAAGTGTTCTTCTCTCTTCTTAAAGCAAGTATGCTATGGATACAAACTAAATGCCCAAAATGAAATACTCTCTTCTAAAAAGATTTTTCAAAAGAAAGATTGAAAGAGAGTATGAGAGAGTTTAAAAAATTTTACCCCAAAGAAAAGATTTTTGCATTAAAAATGGTTTGGGGGAATTTTGATTTGACAAAATAATTTGAGAGGATTTTGAAATTAATCAAAGTTACTAATTTGAGTTATGGAAGGAGGTATTTATAGATTTTCAGGAAATCTGACTATTGAGGGACACGCTCATCATTTTGAAAATGTTTAAGTGAAAAATTAATGACGATTAGCGGTTAAAAATTAAGCCAACTTGAGAGGTTCAGTCGACCAAGGACAAGGTTCGATCGACTACTTTTATTAATTCGGTCGACTGAGGCAAATTTGAACTATAAGTTTGGTTGACCATATCAAGGTATTTTTGAACCCTTTGTTGGTTTGGTCAACCAAGGCAAAGGTTGGTTGACCATTCATATAGTTTCGGTCGACCAAGACCAATTTGAACTATAAGGTTTGGTCGACCAAATAGCTGTGGTGTTAGAGGTTAATGGTTCGGTCGACAGAGGACGGTGCATTCAATTCAGTATGGTCAATCGAGCGATGTCAACATGTTGACTTCTGACTTGTTCGGTCGACTGAGGCAGTTATACTACCAAGGGTTTGGTCGACCGGGTTTTTAAATTAAGTCCAAAAATCCAACGTCGGTCGACCGAGACTTGTTTTTGTCCCAATTTAAACCCTAAGGACATTTCAAAGCCTTTGTATGATGTTAACTTTTATGAAAAATATTTTTAATGAAAAATTCAATGTCTTAACGTCTATCTATGACCTTTGGTTCCTTATGGTCTGTCTATGGTTATGTTTGAGCATTTAAATCATATCATGCAAGATGTATGCATTATTATAGACCAAATTTTAAAAATAAAACTTAAATGTATTACAAGATAAAACAATAAATGTCCTCTTCTTCTTCTTTTGCTCTTTTGACTTCATGAAATGCGTCTGGTCGTATAGGTTTTAAGTCCTGCAAGCTTCCATTGTTATTTCCTTATGTGTGTGTTAAATTAATGGACTTATTCACATGCTAAATACACACATAAGAAACATGTGTTTTGTCAGCATCAAAATAAGAATCGGACTCAAAAAGTCAACACTTTAGTTTATATTTACATCCATTAAAATTATAGAACTATTTTTAATTTATATTATTTGAAAATATCGAAATTTATATACTGTGTTACATTTCTATTCGTATAGATTATATACATTAAAATTTAAATTATTTTTAAAATGTTCTGTACACTTCTCATATATTAGAAAATAAAGTACTTAAATTTTACATTTTAAATCCTTATTTCAATATTAGTATGATCTATATTTATATTTTATTTTTCTACATTAATTTCACATTTAAATTGATTTGTTGCAAATAAATTTATATCATATGTAATGTTTTCGTAACATTTTTAAAATTTTATGTACTACATGTAATTTGTATAAATATTATATCATTCAAATAAATTTATCAATATTTGACAATTTAATTAAACAAATGGTGTAAAATAATATGTTAAATTTTAATAATATTGTTAAAACTAATTATCGAAATACATATATTGCCCACCACAACCACAAACCTTGGGTTGGTTTTTACTAGTTATGTTTAAAATTATGGGTCATGCAAGTTGTATGCAGCAGCCTATGGCTCAAATGAGTATCATAAACGACTTATTACAGTATATTATAAAATAAAATACAATATTATATCATTTACTACGACAAATTTGTGGGAAGCCTCTAATACTTTTTCCATTATTTTTATAAATCTATTTTCATTATTTGTGCAAAAGTAGGATTCCTAAAATAAAATAGATTAAGATATTGAATATTACTTACTCAAAAAAAGTCTACAAACCAGACTATAAATAAAACTTGAACCATTAAATATTTTATCAAGTTTTTTTTTGCCTCTTTCCCTTCAGCTTTCATCCAAAGCCAAAACAAAGATTGAAAAAGTAAAACCCTAAACCCAAGACCTGTAGCTGAATAACTGAACTGCAATGCAAAATGGTTCATTTCGTCAGATTTTCAATTTTCCCAATAATTTTCATACAACGCTGGGTGGTACCTGAAGTTAATAAAAAAAGAGACATATAAACATAGGCTTTCAAAATTTCATGTCAAAGGGAACATTCAGGAAATCATGGCATTGGCTTCATCTTCATCCCCATCCCCCGTAGGCATTTCATTGAACATGTACTGATTCTGATATTCCATCAGGTACTGTGTTGATCTCTTCACATCCAAAAACAGCTGATAAACACGGCTGATGTCCTCCATCTCCACAAGCTTTCCCTTTCGCTTCTGGCAAGCAAGAGCAGCAGCAGTGATAAGATGGATGGCATATCTCAGAGATGTTTCGACCCCAATCTTGGTTAACAAAACCCTGGCTTCCTCTGACATCTCAACCTCTTCCTCTTGGCATCTGATGTCAAGAATCTTGCGAATCTCATCCTCCGTGTATGGTTGTGTTGAGATTATGAGCAGACGATCAAGAAGGTCAATTGGAATTCCGTGTGGGGATTTGTAGTTTGTGCCGCGGATTGTGGTGATGCCTCTGTTGGTAGCAACAACTAATATTGGTGCCATTTCATTTTCTAATGCACGGTTCAGGAAAGAAAAGCACTCTATGTCGAGCATGTGCACCTCATCAATGAAGAGAACACCTGGAACAATTTCTGCCTTCCCTTCCTCTCTCCACTCCGCTACTTTTGTGTCAATTTGTTCCCTCACTTCAGAACGAATTTCACCGGTGTCACCAGTGAAGAGAGCCAAAAACCCCTGTGTTCTGAAATTGAATGCCGCAAAAGAATTCAGCAGGATCAGATTATAAAGAAGAAATTGGCCCATTTTGCAGCCGACAAGTTTGAAGGGATAATTGTCATGTAAACACAGACTTGCAACAAATACACATTGAAATTTATGAACAAAAACCCTCTTTCTTGCCATGAAAATGTCAAAAAGAAACTTAAGGAATCTTAGCAGCAGTACAGAATGTTACAAAATTAGGTATCCAAGGAATGCAGGAATTGTTAGTTAGTGGCAACTCCAATGAAACAGGATGAAAAGCATGCAAGGCAATTCTTATGTGTCACTTATTGATTCATTGATCTTATCCACAAACTACTTATATTCAAGAAAAAGAAAATGAGAAGGCTAGTTGATGAATATCCATGCTTCTGAACTTCGAATATTTTTACCAACTTTATGCTTCGACCATCAGTTCACTGTTCAAGTAATCTTCGCGGGTTTTTGGGAATATGAGTTGGGAATCTTTGATTGTCAGTTCATTCCGGAAATCTTACAAGGTAGGCATTAAGGATTCCTTGGGAACCATTATGCAAACAAAATATTCTCATCTCATTTTTCTGGCAATCCAGATTACAATAGGGAGAGCATCCTATTCACCGAACCAAACACCTAGTAATATATAACAAAAGACCCTCAATGTGCTTGCTAGTTGCTACATGCTTCAACGGTATATCAAAGCAGTAAAGAGACCCTGACATGTACTTGCATGAGCTCTTCCAAGTACAGCATATTTTTAGCACATTAAATAAAGCATAATACAATGCTAGTTACTCCAATGGGGGGCTAAATGGAGGCCCCAGTGTCTTAAATTTAGCTCTAAACACGTGTCTGAAAGTGCACAGGACGGAAGTCAACCATTTTTTAGATAGAAATCAAACTTAACTGGGAGAAAGAACTTTTTGCTTAGTGTGAATAGTTAAACTTGTGAGCATATTAATCGGCGTTTTAAAAGGTAAAGTCATAAGGTGGTGCGTTTTACTCCTGATGAGGCGAGGTGTAAGCCTTTTGGGAATTTAATATTTTATTTAAAAAATATTTAAGTAAATTGTACATACTAAAAATAATATGAACTTTATTAGATAATTAAAATAAAAAATTTTCATTCTACCCCTAAAAACAACTTTTCACTCCAACCAGTGCCTTTCCTGGCAAAGCAACCATTGCCTTTCCCTGGTAAAAGGAGGGTTGACTCGCATGTCTCTCTCTCCCTCCCTGGAGAAGATCTGAAGCAGTGTTGAAGATTTGAATAAGGTCCTCAACGTGGGAATGAGGTCACTTGAGACGACAAGGTGCAGATCTGGAGAAGATTTGACTTTAGTTGACAATTGAAGCAGGTGGAGCGTGTGCGAGAGAGAGAAATAAGATTAAGAACCATGGTCCTTGGTCAGAGAGAGAGAGGGCAACTGGGTCATTGAGGAGGACAGAGAAGATCGACAAAGGAAAGGAGAGTGTACATAAACATTGAGCAAAGTTGCTTCTGCTCTGTAACTCGCACGAGCGATGGGGTTCAAAATGTGTATGACTTGTCAGTTGAGGCAAAAAATGTGAGTGTTTCTTTTTTTGCTGAGGTGTGCAACCAGCTCCAAAATGCTTATGCCTTTCAAGACTTTCGCCTTTTACATCACTCCTTGGAGAGTTTTGGCCCAAAAACGCATCAAGGCACACCTAAGGAACACCTTTTAAATCACTGATATTAATGGTAAGCAGTCAAAATAGATTTAACAAAACAGATCAACCATTTATTTTAGGAATCTTTGTCGATTCTCATGAATGAAAGCTCGAGAATCCCAAATGCACACATTTGGTTCATTATGGGAATCCTTCGTGATAGGCATCTAGATTCCTAGGAATCCAATACTCCCAAATGATGCCAAGCTTGTCTAGGGCCTTGTTCTTGCCTATGGCCACAAGTCCTGTGCCCCATTGCCCCATATCCATGTATACAGTAGTGTAAAATTTATTTTTGAGTCAACATGTAAAAATGTTGTTTGGGAAGCAACTTGCAACATGACAAGCATTTTGATGTTTCCTAGTGCCCAAACTAGAGAAGTCCAGAAAGCTTTTGATGTTTTGTTCAACCATCTTGTATAACTCCCTATCCATGCAATTGTTCTTAGCTTATATTGTCTCCCTCGTTAAACACTTGTTGCCTATGGATGATTAATACAATGAACAATATTACTTTGCTTCCAATCATGTGATAAACTTTCTTCTTCAAGCTCTCACTACTTGCTCATTCATATTTGATGATGGGCTCATTTATATTTGATGATGAATCCATGATTAACTTTCAACTACTAGTTCACGCTTGAGTTCTACAACTAGTGCTGCACGGCCCTTGCACTAGTGGAACTATTTAGAACACGACAAGTATCAGAGTTTTGTTCATTGCATCATGATCTAGTCATCTTCCGATTGCTTACTTGATTAAAGCATTGGTGGGCAACCATGCCCCAAAAAGGTCAACACTCTAATAAGGAGAGGCTTGATCAGGTCAAGTTGCAAGTCACCCATCATCCATGTCAATGAAATGGCCATGGAGATGACCCAATTAGTTGACTATGTTGTTGCCCTCAAATGGGACCCAAAAGCAACAATTACGTTCCCTTCTTAATCTAACAAAAGACTTGCAGGCTATGGTGGAAACTCTATAAAAAGGAGACTCTGGGGAGTTAACCACCAAGTTGAACCTTCTAGTTTGCACTCTTTGCAATACCACTCTGACTGGGATGGATTTCTATGAAGTGAAGGCGCTAGAACCCTAAGCCTTTAGTAGTGCCCATGTTGCCAAGGAATGTTGGAGAAGTTCTTTTTTGAATGGATCAATACTTCTAAGCAGTTAAGGTCAACTCGGAAGTAGCTAAAGTATCGATGGGTACGATGTACTTGCTTGGGGCAGTGGTAATAGACTATGATGAAATCTGGAACAAGAGATGCACAATGATACTTGGCTCAGTTCTTTGAGGATGTGAAATATAAATCTCGACAAAACCTATGAGACTTATTCACACTTAGAAGGCCCAGAAGTCCATGAAATGATAGGCCATGATGATGGGCAGCTAGGATATGCCGGAGAAAAACAAGTTGTTTAGAAGTATAAAACATTGGGCAAAGATTAAGCTCCATCAAGAAAGGGTTTAGGCTTGGCTACAACAAAGGTAGTCGCAAACTTCCTCCACCCCAAAGAATAGCACTTTACCAAGTAGGGATAACAAGACTTTCTGGAAGTGTAAGCCCAAGAATGGCGAAGCTGACAACAGGCCAAAATCTTTGAATGAGTTGACCTCATGATGGAGGACCACTTGCGGGTAACTCTAGGCAATCATATTCTGTTTGAAGGTTTAAAAATTACTGATTTTGTTTCTGAATCAGTAATTTTTAGGAGTTTTAAGTTAATTTGAGTAATTTTGAATGCTTTAGATATTTTGAGGTTATTCTATAATTATATTTCTTATTGTTGTTAATGTGTGTATGGAAACACAATTATGCAATGAACTCAAACTTCCCTTTTTCTCACTTCAATTCCTCCTCCTTCCTTCATCATCATCCTCTTCTTTCTTCTTCCTCTCTTCTCTATACTTTTCTCTTCCATGTTCTCTCTCTCCTCTATTTTGTCTCCGTCCCTCCAATGTCCAGCACATCTAATGGTTAGATTGCATTTTTTCCCCCCTATGTTGAGGATTGCCTTCTTAAGTCTTCACTCAATGCCTCGAGAAGCTTTCCATTGTCGAGTCAAGAGAAAGATAAGAGGATGGGAGGAGCAAACCCCAAGGACAGGTTTAATGTGATTACTTAATGCACTCAAGCAGTCGACAAAAGAACCAAAGTTTACCAAAGCTAAAAATCATTTGTTTGTGGCCATGAGAATCCATGGAAAGAGTTCCCTTGCCACAATAGAAATTGAGGCCACCCACGACTTCATCTCACATATGAAGCTCAGAGAATCAAAGATTTATCTTGAAACTTGACAGAGATTTTCATTATATGGTAGTGGTGAACTCATTTGCCAACCAACACTTCAAATGACTAAAGCATGTGCATGTGAAGCTTTGTCCATTTTGGGCCACTAACATTCCAGTTGATAATTTACAAGTGATACTGAGGATAGAATTCTTACAATGAACTAGGGCCATCCTTGTCCCCTTCCCTTTATCATCCTCCAAGGATGATCACCCTTGCATTGATGAGGCTTTATAGAAGAGAAGTGATGATAACAAGCTCCTCTTTACCATGCAAATAAAGAAGGGACTGAGAGTGGTGAACCAACCCATCTCACTTCCTCGGTGATGGAAAAAGAAATGGATGGGCCAAGAGCTAGTGCTCGCGGCCATCAAGGACATATTTAGAGTACTAGGGGTGATTCCTAATAAGCTACCAAACTTACCTTCCAGAGGCTTTGTAGAATAAGAGTGATGATAATAAGTTCCTCTTTACCATGCAAATAAAGAAGGGACTAAAAAGTGGTGAACCAACCCATCTCGCTTCCTTGGTGATGAAAAAAGAAATGGATGGGCCAAGAGCCTATGCCTTGCGGCCATCAAGGACGTGTTTAGAGAGTACTAGGGGTGATGCCTAATAAGCTACCAAACAACTTACCTTGATGACAATGTTTGGATTATGAATTAAGCTATTACAAGGTGAAGCCTTTGCCAAGTAATCGAGCTAGATGGTGCCATAGCAACCCCCAAGCAGGAGGTAGGTTTCATATAACCCTCTAAAGCACTATTCGGAGCACCAATGCTATTTTAGAAAAACATTACATGAACTTATTGTTGACCACATTTTATTTAGAGGACAACTTAACAAAACCCTTTTTTCTAGGCCCATGCATGTCTTTGGCCCAACTCCAATGAGATGTTTTGCAGCAAAATATGGAAAGCATTCCAGCATTTTCTTGAGATATTATCGTGTAATTGGAAAAAAGGAAACCAAATTAAGGGCTATATCATAGCCTTCAAACTGGGGAAAACAAGATTTTGGGGCATTGATGCAATCAGCCCTAGGATTAGGAAAGCCTATTTAATGGGGAGTTTAAACCCTCAAGGAAGACATTCACAGAAGGGGAGAAATGGGGCCCCCGGGGGGGGGGGGGGGGTGGTGGGGGGAGGACAGATGGGGAAAAAAAGAGACTACAATATGAGAGCAAAACAAGAGTAAAACCCTAAGGGCCTGTTTGGTATCATTGTCGTTTTCTATTTCTCCATAGTGAAAAAACATATCATAAAAATGCATTTGTTTCTGTTGCCAGTTCTCTATTTCTGTTGTCAGTTTTCAATTTGCCAAAAAACTAATAACCAAATTTTATGATTTTTAGTTGTTTTGGCAACCTGTTCCCAAAAATTTTAATATCTAGAAATAGTTTTTTTGAATTAAATTATTCATTTTAAACACTTTTAAATTAAAATCAAATTTAAATGATCATATGAATTTAAATATAATTAAAAGAAAAATATACATAAATTTCAAAAAATAGTAATAATGCCAATTACAAAATGCTTTTACTATTTTTCACTTGTAATGTCTAAGAAAATTTTTACTGTAAAGTAGAATTGGAAAGTAGAACAATTAAGTAAAATAATTAAAATAAATTTTATTTTTATTAAAGTAATTTTTTTTAAGTGTATTATTTGTAATTTTATTATTTTAATCATATTTTTAGAATGTTTTGATTCAAATATCAAAATGAGAAGTTTTTTAATAAAGTTTTTAATTTGCATTAGTTTTATAAATGTTAATCAAACAGGTTGCTGGTTTCTAATTTTTAGTTTCTATTTCTTGTTTTTGATTTCATTTTTCGTTTTCGTTTCTCTAATTTTTTACAGTGATACCAAATGCCTCCCTAAGGTTTCCTAGATTGGCGGTGTAAAGTGAGCATCTTTGTCCTACATGTATGCATAAACTCCATTATCATCAAATGTCCCCCCATTATTGGGGGGCTTTCATCCCCTTCATCATCCGCACCATGATGATCAACATCATTTTTCTAATAGTCACCATCAATCAGTGACATCCTTCCCTCATCCCTCATCACCGTCATATTCATTATCATGACATCAGCTCCATGGCAGCTTATGTATAAGCTTGCCTACTCAAGCTCCTCGTCCATGGCTTGCACACAAGACTACTTGGCCGAACTACTTCCCCTACTCCCCTTCTTATTCTTCCGCTTCTTCAGCAGATTCTGAATCCATGAAATAGAATGGGATAGAGTGAGAGAGAGGAAAATAAAGCTTGGGTCAACTTTTCCAACCCCTAGTGCAAAGTGGGACAGCCATGCCTGGCCATTGCAAGGCCAAGAATGGCAGTTGATAATACCACAGACATTCCAGTTGATAATTTCCAAGTGATATTGAGGATAGAATTCTTGCAATGAACTAGGGCCATCCTTGTCCCCTTCCCTTTATCATCCTCCATGGATGATCACCCTTGCATTGGATGAGGCTTTATAGAAGAGAAGTGATGATAACAAGCTCCTCTTTACCATGCAAATAAAGAAGGGACTGAGAGTGGTGAACCAACCCATCTCACTTCCTTGGTGATGGAAAAAGAAATGGATGGGCCAAGAGCTAGTGCTCGCGGCCATTAAGGACATATTTAGAGTACAAGGGGTGACTCCTAGTAAGCTACCAAACTTACCTTCAAGAGGCTTTGTAGAATAAAAGTGATGATAATAAGTTCCTCTTTACCATGCAAATAAAGAAGGGATTGTTGTTTATTTTTATTTCTAGTAATTAAAAGAAATCCAAAAAAATTGAAAGTTTTCAAATTTAAAGATTGATTTTCTCACAGAAGCTTCTTTTCTAGATAATTATTTATTATTTTTTAAAGATCTAGAAAAATATTTTAAAATAGTAAAATCTAATCTTTTAAAAAAATCCAAGAAATAGTTAAAGATTCTTTAAAAAATTCAAAAAACTAAAAAAAAACTGTAAAAATCTGAAACAAAAAAAGAGTTTCTTTAGAGTATTATTTTATTATTTCCTTGTTTAGGATTTGAGTGCCAAATTTTCTATTGGTGCATTGTTTGTTAATCTTATTTCCTTGTTAGGCCTATTTTTTATGATTATTTCATTTGAACTTGAAAAATTCTACCTACAATGAATCCAAAAATGGAGCTCAAAAACAGGGCAATTTGCATCCTTCCACATTTTCTAAGGTGAGATGAACTTCATATACCTGAACAGAATTCCAAATGGCCATGAGGGGATTCAATATTTATAAGACAATATTTCAAATGAATATGAAAAACTTTAAAATGACAATTGAGCTCACAAATGTGGCAATTGCGTCCTGAGATTTTCTATGGTGGGATGAACTTTGTGTGTGCTTGAATCCCACATGGCCATAAGAGGATTCAATATTTAAAGGATAGGTAACTTAAATGAATTTGAAGAAGATCATGTTAAACGAATCTGGCAACAGCGCTCAGAGGTGGGACAATTGTGTCCTTTCGAGATTTCTTGAGGTGTGATTAATTTCATGTGCTTGAACAGAATTCTAGATGGTAACAAAAGGATTTAATATTGAAATTGGCAGTAATTAAACAAGAGTGAATTGAATGTCATCATGACTGAATGTGAGATAATCGAAAGCTAATTAGGCACCATCTGTGGAAGGAGCGCTAATACCTTCTAGCATAACTATACTCCTAAATAACTCTGCGCAAATCGAGACCTACTTCTTCCCTAAAACCTAGGCTTGGCTTAGTTTTGGAATAAAATGGTACTAATTAGGTGATCCAACATATAGATGACATATAAAAAGATCAACAGAATGTTCCTAAGTAGTTTGTTCTAGATGCCTACTGATTTCCCATGCAATAGCTCATCACACCACTCATATGAAAAACATGCTCCCCATTAGATCACATATCTATCTACACAAAAGAGAAGTTTCAATGGCCCATTTAGCAGAGACTTTGGAATGCAGAGAATTGATTTTATTATAAGAACCACAACCTAACTAAGGGATATTATGCAAGCTATAGATGAAGATCAATAGCAATTATCACCTCATATAGCATCGCATGGACTACAAAGGCAGAAATGCACATCCCAACTATAGTAATATGGGAATTTGTTAAATGCAGTGATATATTGCTGATGGAGATTAGTGCATCTTAACACCAATAAAAGAGCAAGACTAACTAAAGGAAACAATTGATGTGGGAGCACAACATACTAAAACCAATGACGCCCTACCAGCATGGAGAACTTCTTATGAAATAAAATCGTTAAAAACATTTCAAGTAATCTTTCCATCTTTGAAAACATGTCCAACATGAACCAAAAGCACACTGATGTGGGAGTGCAAGACACCCAAATCAATGGTGCCCTCCATGCATGGAGAATTTGTTAAACTCAAATGAGATATTGCTTACAGATGTTGCTGCATCCAAACAATGATAAAATAATAAGACCAACTAAAGGTAGCAACTGATGTGGGACTACAAAGACTAAAACTAATGGCACCCTACATGCATGGAAAATAACAACCATAAAACACATTTTCAAGGAATCTATTCATCTTTGAAAAAGCCTGTTCAAAACAAATCAAAAGCATGCCCCCACCCCCCTCCCCACCCCACCCAAAAAAAAGGATTTTCTTTCTAAAAAGAAGAGAGCAACCTAGCCATTCAATAGCATGAAGCTGCCTATAAATTGAATGAAATGCCGCAGAAACATTAAGTCCAATTAACTATGTTTTAAAATTTTCTATCCCAGAAACATTAAGTCCAATTAACTATGTTTTAAAATTTTCTATCATAGTTTACTAATATTAGTATTTCAATGATTTTCTATTGGGAAAAAAATTAGTATTTTGATGATATTTTCAGCATTATGGTAGATAATAAAACTATAAAAGATTGGCAAGTCAAGTCCATGCACAACAGCTTGCAACCAGCTTTATATAAGGAACATAAAGTTTGGGACTTTTAATTCAATTCCAAATTTTTTTTTACAAAAAAAATAAAAAAAATTAATCAATTTGATTGAGCCACCACTCGACTTATAAGTATCAAAGATAAACAGCCAAGCAGGCTCCTTCCTTAGAACCAAATGGGGAAACTAAAATAAAGAAATCAGATGAGCAGGGCAGAAAGAATACAAGTAAATATTGGCGATAATGGGTCAATAAAAATTGACCAGATTTTAAACAACAATATGATAGCATAATTCATTATGATGGCAAGAACATCATCAAATTGATTCAGGGGCATGCAATTGAAAGGATCTTCTACACAAATAAGGATGAGAAATTTTAAATATTATAAGGCACTTTTCTATGCAAGCAAGATTGAACAATCTTTAGGTGCTTAATGAAGTCATAAAAAATGGTACTAGCCTAGATGTGAAAAAGTAAAGAGCAAAGACTTGAAAATCAAGTATTTAAGTTCTTACGAATGGAAGGAAAAACAGGCATGGACCCTTCCAGATCTACAATAACAAAATGGAACAGACTAACACTAACACCATGCCATATATGTTTTAAAACATGAAATAGGGGTTAAAAGCATCACTAGAGTAGAATGTGTTTCACTTGCAACAACTTAATTAGAGAGTCAGCAGCAAAAAAACATGAGACAACAGTCACAAAGATAACATAGCATTAACTTACCTAGACAGAATCAACCCTGGCAGTAGCAATTTGCATTTAAATCTCTCCAGAAAAAACAGTGACAAGAAAGTATATTGTTAAAACAGAGGTCCTAAATTAGGTCCAGATTAGCACCAATTATCAATGAAAAGGTTTTGCATTCTAAATCAAAAAAAGTCATTTCCATTCAATTGTAGCATGCACCTGTGGTGTAAAAATATGAATGAAGATAGATTGCATTTCAAATTTGACCATAATAGATCTAGATGACCTAGACA
Organism: Malania oleifera; assembly: GCF_029873635.1. NCBI lineage: Eukaryota > Viridiplantae > Streptophyta > Magnoliopsida > Santalales > Ximeniaceae > Malania > Malania oleifera. The sequence continues at coordinate 8,276,742 of NC_080425.1, read as the reverse complement.
ACTACTAGACTTGGATAATACTATATTTGCTTGCTCCAACTTGAACCAAAACACCAAAATACTTCAAAGCCATGAAATTAAGCCAAATCAAACAACAAAATTATATTTAAAGGAAACATAAAATTAAATTATAAATTAAGGGTACATGCGTACTCATATAGTTATTTTTAAAATTATGCAATAGTTATAGGATAGAGCCTTGCATATCCATATAATTTGTAGTATTCTATTTTTCAATAAGAAAATAAAACACAAAATCAAATTTTTAATGGAAATATAGGAGGAATGACCTTTATAGTGTTCTCTTTTTTGGCACCTTGCAACTCAAGCGATAAAGGGGCATATTGGCTCAAGCTCATTTTTGAGTTAACTACCTCATATTAGATTAGATCTAAATGCATTATAAGCTTCTCTTAAAACAAAAGAAAATTAAGGAACATCAAGAAGAAAATGGTGAACAAGAAGGTGATAGCTTGTCAATTTTGTTCAGAAAAGAAAAGTCTAGAAATGTGTTGATGCTTAAAATAATAGTCAAAAAGCAAAGAATAGGGTGCCATTGGTACTTGGCCAAAGAATACAATTAGAAGAGTACGCACTGCAAGCCATACTTCACATTAATAACTTGATCCCTGTGTGTCTATGGAGGCTTAAACATTAACAGTTTCTGTACAAAACAATTCAGAAATTTCACAAGTGGTACTAGTTTAACCTAATTAGATTTCAATCACGGTGACAACACCCAAATGTCGAGTTCATAACTTACAGAATTACCAACTCCTAGCATAAACTATCATTTTGAAGCTGCTACAAAAAGATACAAGTTAGCAAAGCATCATAGATAATGTTAATTATATAACAAATCTAATGTCCAAAACACATGCACACAAAGAAATAGGAGGAAACCTGCTGTTGATAACATCAATCTCATGAAGTGTAACACAATGCACCACCTCCTTCCTCTTCTGCAACTCCCCATCAGGACACTGCACAAACTTTGTCTGAGGGCCCATAGCATCATAATCTCTAGATCGTGCGAACGACCTCCCAAGCTTTGTGATCTTTCCAGATGCCTTATCAATAGCCATGACATCCCCACTTTGTACCTTCTCCTTCCCTAAGGCCTCAATCATCTTTGCCCCCAAATCATACACTGTCTCCATCTCTGTGGTCTTCAGCGTCAACTTTCCAGTTTTCGATGCAGCACCTGCAACTGCAGGGCGGTCAATTTGGACCTCAACAACCTCACCTTCAATAACCTCAGTTTCTTCCTTGATTCGGACTCCAATTGCTTTGCGAAAAGCTTGCATCAGGGCTTCTGTCTTTGACATCTCTAGGGAGAAGAGCTCACTGCCAGCGAGCATGGCAAAGGGGGTTTCCTGACCAAGAGACTTAGCGAGGCCCATGGCAATGGCTGTCTTTCCAGTGCCAGGCTGGCCAGCAAGGAGAACAGCCCGGCCAGCAATCTTGCCCTCTTTGATCATATGAAGGATGACACCAGCAGCCTTGCGAGCAGAGGTCTGGCCAACCATGCCCTCTGAGATGGCCCGGGGCTCAAGGGCTGAGTCCAGGCCCAGTCCACGGATGTGGGAGTGAGCACCTATGCGTTCTATTCGCGTTAGGTCTCGACTCTCTGACAGTTTCAACTCTGCCATGGCTGCTTCTGCAAATCAACACACACAGACACATACACGGATGGGCACACAGAGAGAACACACACACTGTTACAATTTGCACCCAAATAAGAGTCGAGAAAAAAAATCATAAAACGATCACACTGCCAAAGAAATTGCATTTTTTAAATCATCAAGTTTAATTAAAAAGCTCCCTCTACTGCTCAAAAACGTAACTTGTCAAAACAAACCTACATATAAACTGAAAAAACAATAATGAACTAAGCTAAATATCATCAAATTCGCCATACCTACAAAACCAAAAAATAAACTAAACTAAATATCAAACAATAGGATATGCTAAAAAAAAAAGACGTAAACTTACCCTAAATCCTTGATTCCAAATCTCTCAAAAACAAAAGCACCCCTAAAGTCTGTACCAAAACCCTGCCAGGGAGTAAAAAACACACAGCGTCAGCTGGCGCTATAAACAATATTGATGATTTAATGAGTAACGAAATTCGTAATATATGTAAAGTTTTAAATAAAATGTAGGGTCAAAATGTTCCAACTCCGGCTACTCAAGCACCCAATTTCTGAGATTGACTAAATTGAGAGAGAGAGAGAGAGAGAGAGAGAGAGAGAGAGAGAGAGAGAGAGAGAGAGAGAGAGAGATTACCAGAGCAGAGCACGGAGGTCGCAAGTCGCCAAATCGGGTATGGACACAGGTGGGAGGAGGAGGAAGCGAAGCCCCGCTATAGCCTGCGCACCCGTACCTAGTCTAGTTTTCTTGTTAGTACCCCTAGATCGTGACCCGAGTAGCCGTCATGGGTCGACAGAGAGGATTACGACCCTTCTTTGGAAGCGGGACGGGAAGGATGATAACCCAACCTAATGGCTGTCTATCTAACCGGAGAAACAGCACTGGAGGACGAGATGAGGGTCTTCCGGTGCAGTGTGCAGCAAAGAGAGGGAGGGTTTTACGGGGGTTTTATTTGACACCCACGTCCGGGAAGAAACCAAGCTGGTTTTGGGATGTGGGTAAGTTCAGTATAACTCTAGGGCAAAGGAAGATTTTAAAAATTTTACGCACTAGTCTTCATATTAAAATTTTGAATTTTCTTTGATATTTGATTAAAAAAAAAAAAACGCATTCACATAAATATTTATTACATTATACATAGACATAAGATCTCATAACTAAATCAATAAGCAAATTCTATTAATATTTCATTTAGAAAACAAATCCTACTTAAATCCCTACATCTTTACCTTCCAAAATATGTATTTCGATTTATTATCCCTCATCGATTGGTAACCCGACTCTTCATCCTCTAAAATACAATTAGTACCCAACACACATTTTTTTTTTCCTCTTAAAAAAAAAAACTTTAAGAACTTTTTGAGTTCGATCTCTATTTTGATAATGACAAAGCATAAGTTACTTATGTGTCTATCCAAAATATGAACAGGTTTTTATTTTTGCACACACGTAAGAGAACGTAAAATGGAAGCCAAGACGGAACTTAAAGTGCATACAACTTGACATATTCCACGACGGATTGAAGAGCAAAAGAAGACATATTTGTTTCATTTTATATATGCATTTTGTTTAAATTTGGTCTGTAATAATGCATCTCATGCATGATATGAATGCTAAACTCAAAACATGACCATAAGCTGACCATAGAGTGACCTTAGGGACCCTACACCTTTATGAAAAACCTTTCATACTCAAAACTAAAATCATACAAAGGTGATAATCTGTTATCGAAAACAAAATAGGGCTTAAATTGTAATTTCAACCAAGCCCGGTTGACCGACCATTTTAGGCTCTAAACGCCTCAGTCAACTGACCTCAACCAACTGAGCACTTTATATAGTGAGTGCCTCAGCTAAACGGCCACTTAGTTTGGCCAATTCTTAAAGGTCAGCCGATCGACCCGTTTAGTTCAAAATGACCACGATCGACCGACCTTCATGAACTGGTAGACCAACCTTAAGGCCAGCCGACTGAACCTATGAAGGTTTGGAATCGCCCTTGACTTGGCCGCTCGACACCTTCCACAGCTGACCAAACCTTTTTTAAAATTCAAATTCGTTGTGAGAGGTCAGCCGACCGACTCTAGGACCGGTCGACTAAACCTCTCAGGTTCCAGTAGTTTTGAGTGCTAAAAACATGTTTGTTTTTAATTAAACAAATTCAAAATTATCTCCGTGTCCCCAAAACGGACATATTTTCTGAAAAACTATAAATACCCCCTCATTACTCATTTTTCAAACTAATGTTCATATTTTAATTTCTCCCAAATTTTTGTGCCTTAATTTTTCTACTCTTTTACACTCATTCATTTCAAAAACTTTTAAAAGAAGCATTTGATTACTACTCTCATCATTCACTAGCACACTTATTGCTTTTGAAGTTTGGGTGAGAGTTATTGTTTTGGGCATTTAACACATAGTTTTTGAATATTTACTCTCACTTAAACTCACTTTTTTAGAAAATCATTTTGAGAGTAATTAAGAAGTAAGGTATACTCCCAGAAGGGAGGTGAACTGAGATTTTAAAATTTTCTTTATAAATCTTTTTATTAAGTCTTTCCTAACTTTTTTTATATTCAGCAATCACACAAATATAATTAATTTGCAATGACCAACACTCAATCCAATCAATAAGATAAACTTGATTTTCTCAATATGAAATAAAATAAAAATTATAGCAATTTTCCAAAATTCATATTTTGATATCAAACAAGTTACTTGAGTTTAAGTATGTTAATTAACTTTGATATTTATCAATGTACTTCCTTTAATCAAGTTTTTCACAATCAACGTACTTCCTTTAATCAAGGTTTCTGCTATTCCCAATAACTATTTAATTTCCAAAAATTAAGTAAACATTCACACAATTTATATATGCAGAAAATTAAAGAGAGTAGGGAAGAGAGAGACACCAAGATTTTATGAGGTTTGGCTATACCCGCCTACGTCCTCACCTTAGGCAAACCACCTAAGGGTTTCACTATACCGCTCCCTTAACCGGGCGGAGCAAACTGTTTACACACTCCTTCAAACAGGATGAAGCCCTCCTCTCCAAGTGATACCCCACACTCGGTAGTCTAACGATTCAACAATACTGAACCATAAAAAAACAACAAGAGAAATAAGAACAATTCTTGTGTACAAAAAGCACTCTTAGCAAGAGCAAATTAGTACAATTTAAAAAAAAAAAATATTTCAATCAAATTCAATATAGAAAGATGAAGCTTAAGTAATTTATCACCAGGATTCTTTCTTAGACTTAATGACTCAGTAAAACGTGCAAAGAATCGTAAGCTTTTCTATAAAGATCCGAAGAATTATAGTAATTAAATAATAAAAGAAATTAGAGAAAATTTTTTTTCCTAAAGGGACTCAGCAAGGTCTTGTCAATGAACGCAAAGCATTTGTTCTCGAGCAGCCTTCTTGGGTTCGATGACGAGGACTCGTGTCTCGTCGATGAGAACTTAACGAGAGGGGTTTAGTGGAGCTTGAATTTCGTCGACGAGAGTTATGAATTCATAGACAAACTCCCTCCTTGGGCTCATCAACGAGGTGACGTATCTCGTCAACAAGGCCACGTGGACAGCACTCTATTTATAGGCCAAAATCGGGATTTGGTGAGGAAGTTAGATTTTTTCTCACATTTTATCTCTCCAACTCGAGTTCTTTACCTTCTCTCTAGATTTCTAGCACCGATCTTTCCTAGTTTGACGATCAGAAGCCGCCACGTTGATCCTGGGGAGATTCTCTACAAGTTTGCTGGAGTAGATTAATGATTAGGCCAACTTGGGCACCATCCCAAAATCAAGGTAAGTAAGACATTTAAGGGCATTATGAGTTATTTGGAGTATTTGAAATGTAGGTAGTATTATACTGAAATTGTTTTGGGAAATGAGGTGATTAATTTGGTAAAAATATGATTTTTAGGCTTTTGAGTTGGGAATGCCGAGGAGCGTCAAATTGGGTGTTGTTGTGAGCATCTTAGTAAGCCAAGTAAGGGGAATAAATTATAGCAGGTATTTTTGTGAAATACTGGGTGAATTATATGTGAACCGAATTATAGTATTTTCCCTGAAATTATTATGATAGGATTAACAAATGAAAATTGTGTGGCATATGATTATATGAAAATGATGAAACGTATAGTGTAATAGGTGATTTGAAATAGGAAATGTTAATATGATTTCTGGGAAATAATGAAATGCGATAAATGGATGTTGGAAATGATTTTATGAAAACAGTGAAGGTATGAAACACGGATATATGTGAATATAGAGAAATGTGAAAATAGGTGAAATATGGATTTTATGAAATGGAGGAAATATGAAATATTGATATATGTATACTGGAAATGATGAAACATGTGATATGAAATATATATATATATATATATATATATATATATATATATATATATGCATATTATTATGAAAGGAAACTGGTATTGAAATACTGAGAATTTATCAGTAGACAAATATGAATTTACTAGGAATATTGAAATGTGAACATTGCAACTAATAACTGCAATGAATATTGAATTTGAAAATGTTGATATGAGAAAAGTGAAATAGTGGAAAAGAGAACCCTGATGGAATGGATATGTAAACCCCAGTGATGGGTTATGATATCGAGCACAGTATTGATGCTAGCGGATGAAAAGTACAACCACACAAATTCACGGAGCATGTGGCGAGGCAGTGCGAATGGACCAGAGAAGGGTTGTATATTGCCCCCTAGATTCCAGACCAGGATATAAGGCAGGTCATTCATTACTACAGACAGGTACATGGTATTATTTCATCTAACCGGGTCGACCAACCGCGGTTGGATCCAGTCTTCGGGCCGCATAACCCTGACCATAGGGGGAAGCATGGTGTGGAGAAAAATCCTCAAGGCAGCCACGAGTTACAGACATGGGTGTATGGGTTACCAAGGATACTTATATGCTAGATATGAAAATGGAAAATGGAAAAGAAGTGGGAATATGGAAATGAAATGAAAACGAGAAATGATATTGGGTGAGTTAATAAATAATTAACGCGAAGTAAGACACATCGCCTGAGGGCTTACTGAGTAAAGTGAGTGCTCTGATAAGTATCAATTGTAGTTGAACCCGGGTTAATCAAGTTAGGCTGCAAACGATTTCAGGGCAGAGGGAAGCCTGCTTGTATGGGCGAGTAAGTTTCCCTATTCTCAGGAACTTCGCGGGTAAACTTGGATTATGAATAAATGACTTTGGAAATGGCAGTAAAAGCTTATGAAAGCTTGTATTGTATATCTATATGATTATGATTATGGAAATGATATATTTTCTCAGAAGATACTATCATTAATATGTTATATGCTATGAAACAATGAATCTTATATTGCCACACAGTGTAAATAATTTATTTCATCTTACTGAGATGTGTCTCACCTAATCATTTAAATATTTTAGGAAACCGAGATTAAACTGGTGATAGAGCTCCCAGATAGAGTGGAGCTAATACCATGACCTATAGGATGAGTGTGTAACTAGGGATGGATGATTCCCCTAGAGTTTTGTTATTTTGGGATGTAAGTTGATGTATAAACTTCTGGTTAGTTGACACTCTAGTATATGCATTCACTGTGATGTATATATTTTGTGACTTTCGCTGATAGGAATACTGGTATGACCGTTTTATCCGGTACCCACCCTGGGCCGGGTCATGTTTAAATGGTATCAGGGTGGTTACGTGGTCGATGTGTTATGTATATTAATGTATAGATGAAAAAAAATGGTATGAAAAATTAGGACATCACATTTTCTCAGCAAAAACACAATAGAAACTTCAGCAAGAGTTTTAGCAAGATGGCCTTCGAAGAGTAGAAAATATTATGCTTGAATGCTCATTGTAGGAATCGGTGTCTTTAATCCTTTGATATAACATGTATTTATAGATGGAAAAAGTTTAATTTTTGTATTCCCTAAGTTACTTTGAGTGTTTCCCAAGTTTTCATTAAGTTTGGGGTTCAAGCAATCTATTTTGGAAACTTTTCTTCGTTGTTTAAATTTGAATTTTACGAAGGTTAGTCGCCTGATCTCAAAGGGTCAGTTGCCTGTGCCTTTAAATCAGTGTATCTTTTAGACAAGGTACAAGGTCAGTCGCTTGATCCTGAGAGGTCAATGGCCTGACTTAGTTCTATCTACTTTCTCATAAAGTGTCACTCGCCTGACTTACTGTCAACTTCAACCATCCCTCAGTATTTTGGGTATAACTTTCACTATAAAACTCCAAATAAGAAGATCTTGATATCAAAATAAATCTAAGAAAACATCCTACAACTTTCATGTTGATCATTTTTTAATATAAGAAACCATTGATAGAGAAAATTGCACATAAATGTAGATATAGAAAAAAAAAAAAGTGAATTTAGAGAATCCTGTTTTGGTGCTTTTCATTCCAAAAATAATTTGAACCCTTTTAAAATAACTTATGACCTTATAAAAATATTTTCCAAGTATTTTAAAAGGTATCTAGATCCAAGTAATTAACCTAAGAGTTTCATGCATCCATATTAAAATCGTTTGAAGTACTTACATAAGACTTCTTAAAAGACCATAACTTTCTAGGCGCTAAGTCTTCATGTATTTGCTTTACTCTCAGTATCTTCACATATTTGCTTTGACTTCCTTCATGTTTGACTTAACTTTAAGCTTCACTAGTCTTTAACTTCATAAGATCTTGTAGCATTAAGTTCGAGCTTTTAAAAGACTTTGTCAAGCACTTGTTCTTGAACACTTGAGTTCTGAATCATCACTTAACCAAATATGTTAAGTTCCTTTACTTTGTTATCATCAAAGCAAAATTCTAAACCTTGTGAGGCCAACAATCTCTTCCTTTTTTTTATGATAACAAACAATGAGTTAAAATGAGTAAGCCTTAATAAGGCTCCTCCTTACAATAAGCATCAACTTAACAATATTTGCAATATTAAGATCAATTTCAATATCATGTTCATATATTTCATTTCATATCATATCAGAGTCCATAAACATGCTAAAAAATATTATGCTCAAATTTTCAATTTATAGTGAGCCAATATTCAGCAATTTATATCAATTTATTGTTAGCAATATATATGCTTAGGTATGCAGTATCATGCTCAATTTTTACCTAAAAATTCTCCCCCTTTTGACATCAATCAAAAAGAGTAAGATATCAAGAAAAAAATATAAATACCAAGACACTGAGCAACCATAAGAAAAAGTATAGATCTAGTCAAGGCGCAAAACAAAACCTTTGCATTCATCATGCATAAAAAGATAGACAATAAGTCTCAAAGTAGCATGAGAAAATACAAAAGATTATATATCAAAATTTTTAATAATTTCTAGTAATGAATATAAATTATGATATCATTACATAACAAGTCAAACTCCCCCTAAATGAAATGTATTTCATATTCAATAAATTCATAATTTCATTTTTGAAGGACAAACTATGTATCCATGTATGGTATAAGTGTAAATATCACGTAAAGTTATCATCATTATTAGTCATCATTAGCAATCATCATTATCAATCATGCTTTTAAATTGATTATGCAATGCTCATGCTCAATTAGCTCACATTCAATTTTGTAGAGACCCAGTTATATTAATTAAATAATAGGAAGAGGAGAGAAAAGGAAATTATAATTGGAATTCAACAAGGGCCTCGTTGACGAACACAACACGTTTGTCAACAAACACGCTGATGGGATTGTTGGTGGGGACACACGTCTCGTCAACGAGAAGTTACCGAGGGGCTATTCAGTTTAGAATTTCGTTGACAAGGAATAAATGTTCGTTGACAAACTCCATTCATAGCCTCATTGACGAGGTGACGTGTCTCATCGACGAGTGTAGGTGTATAATAAACCTAAACTCGGTTTTCTTTGTAGAAATCACTAGAAGAACCTCTCTCTCTCTCTCTCTCTCTCTCTCTCTCTCTCTCTCTCTCTCTCTCTCTCTTCTCTTTGTTTTCCCTTCCTTCCCTTTAAGATTTTGGGTCTGTTCTTCGCCGGATCGACAATTTGAAGCCACCACGCTACTCTTGGGGAATGTTGTTTTCAGGGTGTTGAATAGGGAATCCTGCGGGTGCAGGACTACTCATTTTAGGGGCTTTCCAGTAGTCAGATAAGGGAGTAAAATAAAGCAGTAATTTTCTATGAAAATTATTATTATTTAATAGCAGATAGATTTTCAAAAAGCATGTATTATGCATGAGTATATTTGGAAAAATACTGTTATTACACAATAATATATTTTTAGTCTAAAATGCCAAAAAATGTAATTTCATAATAGAATTCATGATTTTATTCAGTTCGTGTGACATGAATATTATTTCATGTATCTTGTATTATGTTAAGTCAGTTTTACAGAAAAAACATGTTTACAGTTATTTTCAGGAATAACATGATTAAAAAAGGAAATTATGGTTTCAGAATATATGATAAACAATACATATACTCAGCTTAGTATTTATGATATGTTCGGCATAAGACCGTGATTGATAGCCGACGCAAGGCTACAGTTATGTATGTTATTCGGCGCAAGGCCGCGGTTATGTATGTATCTGGTGCAAAGCCGTGATTATTTATGTTATGATAGAATTCATAAAATGCTATCAGTCTATTTATGTTAAAACAGTATATTATTATGTACTATATGTTATTAGAACCCGGATGATACTTCAGATAAGTTATCAGGAGCACGATACTGGAGCTATACAATTTAGTTTAGTTCAGACTTGTGCTAACTACCCCTACCAATAGAGGGGGTGGGAGATGGATAATCGATGTGAATTTTAGTATAGAGTTGTAGACGCCCACCTGGAAGTCCGGACCAGGATGTGGCAGGCCCATCGTACTTACAAATATTTTTGACTCGACAGTGATTGGTCAGCTATTGTCGGGTCTCGCTTTCGGGCTGCACAACCCATCATGGGGGGTAATACATGACATTAGCTAGTTATTAATCTTGGGTAAATTTCAGAATTACTATTTATAGCAGACGAATTTATGAACAGTGAGATACAGTATGATTTAGTATAACTATGAAATTGTATGTTTATTCAGTTATAATATTATTAGTGTTTTCAAACATGTGACATATATTGTATATTTATTATAGCACACAAATATTCATGTTGCCATATAACTATATTTAGTTTATTTCCCTTACTGAGAGGTGTCTCACCCTAATTTAAATCATTTCAGGGAACCCAAAAAGATAGGTGGACCGAGCTCCGCGCCATTAGAGGTAGTTTTCACTGCCCCGCTAGGAGGGTGAGTTTTTGAGCTAGGATCAGCTAGTTTTTGGTGTTAGATCTTAGTGTTTTTATCTTTTGGTGTTTTGAGGATTGTATATATATACAGTAATATGGTGGAATATAAGTAACTTTGGTATTGTATTTTATGGTTGGGTGAATGAAATTATGTTTACTGCTGCTTTGGTGTCCGCTGTGTGTGACAGGTGTGTCTCCATTACCCACGAGTTCGGGTTGACGTTGTTATGTTATAAGTTAATGGTATTAGGGTGTTTAATGTGATTAATTATGTAGTAAATTAAGTAGGTCGTTATAGTTTGGCATCAGAGCCTAGGGTGCTAGGTTTTGTAAACTCTAGAATGCAACGGTAACAATACTAGAGTATAGGATAAGGGAGTTTGAGGTTTGGTTTGTAGTTTAGATGCAGGACTTCCATGATGGTTTATGTATCTTTCCTGGGGTGACGATTTCGAAAGTCATGGTAAACTATTGATGGGTTGGGTATCTAAACTGCAGGATTGAACCTTGAATTAAGATTAAGGATGATGAATCAGTTAAGGATATAATATACTAGTTAGATGATATGTTATGGTAATAGGGTCCTAAACTAAGTTTATTGTCTTTTCAAGATGAACCCTAGAGGTAGTAGCACCCATGCTAGTGGTAATGAGGGTGCTGGGCCGTCGGGCACTGCGGGTGGCGATTCAGATGCAGTACTGCACTGCGTGGCTCAGTAAGTTATGGCTGAAATTGCTAAGAATTCCAGAGAGCAGGGTAGTCCATCTGCAAGCAATGGTAGTTCAATTGAGAAGTTTATTAAGATGAATCCTCCAGCTTTCTCAGGAGGAACTGATCCTACAGTCGCTGAAAACTGGATGCAGGAGATTGAAAAAGTGTTTGCAGTGCTACAATGTACTGAGGAGCAGACAGTACTGTTCGCTACATATAAACTAACTGGAGAGGCCGAAAGATGGTGGACCGCAGTGAAACTTCTGGAGCAGCAGAGGAAAGTACCTATAGAAATGACATGGGATCGATTTAAGGAGATATTTTTTGACAAATACTTCCCAGGCTCTTCCAGGGAATCCAAGATAGAATAGTTCCTGAACCTAAAGTAGGGATGACAGATAGTGCAACAGTACGCGGCTAGGTTCATTGAGTTATCTCTCTTTATCCTGTACATTATTCTAAACGAGATGAAGAAGGTAAGACAATTTGAAAGGGGTCTTAGGAGAGAATTATATAAGCAAGTGTTGATACTGAAATGAAAAGATTTTGCCGAGCTAGTAGATAGGGCAACTATGGTAAAAGCCAGAGAGCGGTTGGAGGCTAAGGAGCAGAGACAGAGGAAGAGATCCACACCTTCTAGTTCCCAGCAAAGGTCTAGTCAGGGTTCGTGGAAGAGAGGAGGCTACTACAGGGATCGGAGGTAGGAGTCAAGGAATCGTGGGTTTCAGGGTATGCAATATTTTCCAACTTGTCTGACTTATGGGAAGAGACACCCGGGTGAGTGTCGAGCTGGGTGAGGACTCTACTATTGATGTGGGAAACCAAGACATATGATGAGAGACTGTCAGGCTCAGATTGGAGCTGCTCCCGCTCCTAGACCAGCTCAGGGAGGCTATTAGGCACCTCGTGGAGGTCAGAGCGAGAGTTTATACTTTGACGTGGGGTGTTGCTAAGACAACTGGTGACATGGTGACAGGTATGGTTAGCATGCTTTCATTTAAAGTTATTGTATTATTTGATTTAGGAGCCACACACTCGTTCGTTCTATGGGGTGTATTAAATTGTGTGGGGTAGAAACACAGTTGTTAGACACCGAACTGTTAGTAACTACGCCAATTGGGTCAGTAGTGAGGTGTAGTAGGGTGTTCTGGGGCTATCTAGTGGATATCCAGGGGAAAGTCTTACCTGCTGATTTGATAGTGTTGGACATACACGGGTTTGATGTAATATTCAGCGTGGATTGGCTAGTAGCTAACTTTGCCAGTATAGACTGTCATTCAAGAGAAGTGATATCCAAACCTCTGGGAAGATCAGAATTCAGGTTTATAGGGTCATGAGTGCAATCCTTACCTCAGTTAGTTTCAGCTATTCCAACGAAGAGAGTGCTCCTGAGTGGTTGTTAGGGATTCATGGCCTTTGGGAAGGAAATGTCAGGGAATGAATTAAAGCTCACTAGAACGCTGGTAGTAAAAGAGTTTACAGATGTTTTTCCAGATGAGCTACTAGGCTTGCCACCTGATCATAAGGTAGATTTTCCTATTGATCTACTTCTAGGTACAGCGCCGATCTCTAAAGCACCTTATCGAATGGCGCCCGTAGAGTTGGAAGAATTAAAAAAATCAGTTGTAAGATTTGTTTGATAAGGGTTTTATACGACCTAGTGTATCTCTGTAGGGAGCTCCAGTGTTATTTGTGAAAAAAAAAAGATGGGTCCATGAGGATGTGTATAAATTATAAGGAAATTAATAAGGTGACAATCAAGAACAAGTATCCTCTACCCCGTATTGATGATTTATTTGACCAGCTCCAGGGTACACAGGTGTATTCTAAGATTGATCTCAAATCAGGTTATCATCAAGTAAAGATAAGGGTAGAAGTTGTATCGAAGACAACCTTTGGAACCAGGTATGGGCATTATGAGTTTCTTGTTATGCCTTTCGGTCTGATAAATGCTCCTACAATATTCATGGATTTGATGAATAGAATCTTCCACCAATATTTAGACCAGCTTGTTGTTGTTTTTATTGATGATGTACTTGTCTATTCGAGGAGCGATGAGGAGCATGAGATGCATTTGAGCCAGGTCTTTCAGATGCTCAAGGAAAAGAAGTTGTATGCCAACTTCAGCAAATGTAAATTCTAACTCAAGAATGTTGTGTTTTTGGGGCATGTTATCTCAGGGGATGAAATTTCTATGAATCCTAGTAAAATTGATGCGGTAGTGAATTTGGCTAGACCAAAAAACGTCCAGGAGATTAAGAGTTTCTTGGGGCTAGCTGGTTATTACTGTTGTTTTGTTAAGGGATTCTTAGCATTATCAGGGCCTTTGATGTGACTGACTAGGAAGAATATCATATTCGAATGGGACGACAGTTGTGAGTAGAGCTTCCAGGAATTGAAGCAAAGGCTTGTCACGACACCAGTGTTGATCATCCCATCAGGGGGTGAGGGTTATGTTATCTACTATGATGCATTCTTGAAGGGACTTGGTTGTGTATTGATGCAGCATGGTAGGGTGGTAGTGTATGCTTCCAGGTAGTTGAAAGAGTATGAAAATAACTACCCTACCCATGATCTTGAATTGGCTGCCGTAGTACATGCATTGAAGATTTAGAGGCATTACCTGTATGGCGAGCAATGCGAAATCTTCTCTGACCATAAAAGTTTAAAGTACTTTTTCACTCAGAAGAAACTGAATATGAGGCAGAGAAGGTGGTTGGAGCTTATTAAATATTTTTACTGCACTATCAGTTACCACCTAGGGAAAACAAACGTGGTAGTTGATGCACTGAGTAGGAAGTTTATAGGACCAACGCTAGCAGCTATGGAGATTCAATATCTGATCATGATGGATCTGGAGAGACTCGACATAGAGTTGGTTAAGAGTGATCATCAGGCATGTATTGCCAGTTTAGTGGTGCAACCTACTCTGTAGGAAAGGATTAAAGCTGCTCAGAAAGAGGATCCAAAATTAGCAGAGGTAATGGTTAGAGTATAGAGTGATCAGGGAGAGGAATTTTATATTACAGATGACGGAGCTTTGTGATTTCATTCTAGATTATATGTTCCCGCTGATGCTGATATAGAAGGACCATCCTAAAAGAGGCTCACAGATCTTTATACACAGTTCATCCCAATAGCATGAAAATGTATAGGGATCTACGAGATTCTTATTGGTGGAGTGGTATGAAGAAGGAGATTGTCAAGTATGTAACACAGTGTTTGACATGCTAGCAGGTAAAAGCTGAGCACCAGAGGCCGGTAAGCTAGTTGCAACCACTTTTTATCCCTAAGTGGAAATGGGATCACATATCTATGGATTTTGTTTCAAAGCTACCGTTAGCATTGCATGACTAGAATGCAATTTGGGTGATTGTAGATCGTTTGAATAAGACCGCCCATTTCCTTCCCATCAAGATTAGCTACTCCATTAATAGACTGATAAAGATTTATATTCAGAAGATAGTCTGTTCACATGTTGTGCCAATGTCTATTGTGTCAGATCAAAACTCGCGTTTCACGTCACGATTTTGGAGGAATTTGCAGGAGGTTCTAGGGTCTCAGTTATCTTTCAGCACGGCGTTCCATCCTCAGTCAAATGGGCAGATGGAAAGGACGATTCCGATATTAGAAGATATGCTTCGAGCACGCATGCTGGATTTTGGGGGTAGTTGGATCAGTTTATGCCGCTGGTAGAATTTGTATATAATAACAATTATCAAGCCAGCATTGGCATGACACCGTTTGAGGCGCTCTATGGTAGAATGTGTCATTCTCCTCTATATTGGGATGATAAGGGTGAATGGCGAGTTGTGGGACTAGAGTTAGTATAACAAGTGTATGATAAGGTTCAGCTCATTAGAGATAGAATTAATGCAGTTTAGAGCCGACATAAGAGTTACTCTGATACCCGCCGCAGGAAATTGAAGTTTGATATCGGCGATCATGTGTTTTTTAAAATAGCTCTGTTAAAAGGGGGTTATAAGATTTGGAAGGAAATGTAAACTTAGCCCTAGGTTCATTGGCCCATTTGAAATTCTTGAGAAAGTGGGGCTGGTTGCCTACAAGTTAGCTTTACTGTATTATCCAGGATACACAACGTATTTCATGTCTCCATGTTGAAAAAATATGTCCCAAACCCTTCTCACGTAATCAGTTATGGTGAATTAGAGTTCAGTGATTCACTAGTTTATGAGGAGGTACTAGTGCAGATTTTGGACAGGAAAGAGCAAGAATTGCGCAATAAGAAGATTCTTCTAGTAAAAGTCAAGTGGAGAAATCACACAATAGAATAAGCTTCTTGGGAGCTCGAGGAACAAATAAGGCAGAAATATCGGCAATTATTCAGTGGGGTCCAGTTATAATCAGAAAAGTGTAAGTGGTTATAAGATGTTTCTTTTGCAGGTTAGTCAATATATGTAATAGTTTAATCAGTAAGTAGTATTTTGGTTTTGCAAGAATTTTATTTTGCATATGTAATCTCTCATAACTCTGAATGTAACCACGGTATTCCTCCGCCACAAGTGAGGGTACGTAATAAAATAAGTAGACTGCTGGTTTAAAGGATGGTGAACCATATGGATAGTAAATTTTGAGGACAGAATTCTTATAAGAAAGGGAGAATGTAAAGACCCGGTGAATTATATTAATTAAATAATAGGAGGAGGAGAGAAAAGGAAATTGTAATTGGAATTCAACAGGGGTATCATCGACGAATGCAACACGTTCGTCGATGAACACGCTGATGGGATCGTCGACGGGGACACGCGTCTCATTGACGAGAAGTTACCGAGGGGCTATTTTCAGTTCTGAATTTCGTCGATGAGGAATAAGCATTCGTTGACGAACTCCCTTCGTGGCCTCGTCGATGAGGTGACGTGTCTCGTCGACGAGTGCAAGTGTATAAATAGCCTAAACTCAGTTTTTTTATGCACAAATCACGCAAAGAACCTCTCTCTTTCTCTCTCTCTCCTCTTCGGTTTTCCTTCCTTCTCTCTAAGATTTTGGGTCTATTCTGCCACCAGCTACTCTTGGGGGAGTTCTTTTCAAGTTTGCTGGAGTAGATCATTGGTGGGGCTAACTTCGACTCCATCCCAAGTTCAGGGTAAGACTTTTTGTTGAGTATTTGGCTTTCCTACAATTGTAGAAAAGGTAGCATTAGAAGAAATACTGAAGTTTTGTTTGCGGCAATGTTGTTTTCAGGGTGTTGAACGGGAAACCCTGTGGGTGCAGGACTAGTCATTTTAGGGGCTTTCCAGTAGTCAGGTAAGGGAGTAAACTAAAACAGTGATTTTCCATGAAAATTATTATTATTATTTAATAGCAAATAAATTTTCAGAAAGCATGTATTATGCATGAGAATATTTGGGAAAATACTTCTATTACACAAGAATATATATTTTTAGTATAAAATGCCAGAAAATGTAATTTCAGAACATAATTCATGATTTTATTCAATTCATGTGGCATGAATATTATTTCACGTATATTGTATTTTGTTAAGTCAATTTTACAGAAAAAGCATGTTTAAAGTTATTTTCAGGAATAACGTGATTAAAATAGGAAATTATGGTTTCAGAATATATGATAAACAGTATATGTGCTTAGCTTAGTATTTATGATATGTTAGGTGCAAGGCCGTGATAGATAGCTGGCGCAACCACAGTTATGTATGTTATTCGGTGTAAGGCTGCAGTTATGTATGTATCCGGCGCAAGGCCGTGATTATTTATGTTATGATAGAATTCAGAAAATGCTATCAATCTATTTATGTTAAAACAGTATATTATCATGTACTATATGTTATCAGAAGCCAGATGATAGTTCAGATCAGTTATCAAGAGCACAGTACCGTAGCTATACAGTTCAGTTCAGTTCAGACTTTTGCTAACTACCTCTGCCAGTAGAGGCAGTGGGAGATGGATAGTCAATGTGGCTTTTAGTGTAGAGTTGTAGATGTCCACCTGGTAGTCCGGACTAGAGTGTGGCGGGCCCATCGTACTTATAAACATTTTTTACTCGGTAGTGGTCAACCAGCCATTGTCGGCTCTTGCCTTCAGGCTGCACAACCCGTCATGGGGGGTAATACATGACATCAACTAACTATTCATCCTAGGTAAATTTCAGAACTACTATTTATAGCAGCCAAATTTATGAACAGTGAGATACAATATAATTTAGTATAACTATGAAATTGTATGTTTATTCAGTTATGATATTATCAGTATTTTCAAGCACGTGACATGTATTGTACATTTATTATAGCACGCAAATATTCATGTTGTCACACAACTATATTTAGTTTATTTCCCTTATTGAGAGGTGTCTCACCCTAATTTAAACCATTTCAGGGAACCCACAAAGACAGGTGAACTGAGCTCCGCGCCATTAGAGGCAGTTTTCACTACCCCGTTAGGAGGGTGAGTTTTTGAGCTAGGATCAACTGGTTTTTGGTGTTAGATCTTAATTTTTTTTTATATATATTTTTATGTTTTGAGGATTGTATATATATATATATATATATATATATATATAATGGGGACACACATGTCACACACAGCGGACACCTAAGCAGCAGTAAACATAATTCATTCACCATATATATATATATATATATATATATACAGTAATATGGTGGAATGTAAGTAACTCTGGTATTGTATTTTATGGTTGGGTGAATGAATTATGTTTACTGCTGCTTAGGTGTCCGCTGTGTGTGACATGTGTGTCCCCATTACCCACGGGTTCGAGTTGACGTTGTTATGTTATAATTTAATGGTATCAGGGTATTTAATGTAATTGATTATGTAGTAAATTAAGTAGGTCATTACAAGTTTAGCTAAATTTTCTTCCCCTTTTTATGTCAACAAAAAGGATAGACCAAAATAAATATTATGCAAAGGTACTAAGGACAGAAAAAAATTCACATTTAGATTACAATAACAAGGTCCATAAGCTAGCATATATTTCAATCATAACATGGTCATCCATCATTCAGAATGCCAAAATATATATATATATATATATATATATATAAAACTTAATCCAACATCAGCATATGAAATAATATGGTCAAGAGAAACAAATAAAAGAGCTAAGCACAACAAAATAGCAATGTCAAACATGTCAACCCAAATTAGTATTTGGTTTCACAAAAATATTCATGCATCTACAGTTCTATTAGAGTTGTATGCTTATGCTTATGCTTGCATGCTTTTGTCATATTTCAAAGATTCTTGCTCATAGTCATTTGTCAAATGGTATGAATTAAATATCCATGCTTAGTTTTTATGTTTTTGCTCAACACATCTCCTCCTTATTACTTTGCATCAATCAAAAGGAGAAGGTCATCAATGAGCATATACAATCAGCATAAAACAAATAAATGACGATTCATCATGCTTAAGACGATAATCAAGAATCTAAAATAGCATGAGAAACATCAAATGAGAAGAAAATATCAAGTGCACAATTTAGTATATAAACTGCTGTCAGTCAGTTAGTCGACTGAGATCGAGGGGGTTAGTTGCCTAATCTCTTTTGCGCATTTAAATTTTCCCAAACAGTAGTGAGTTAGTCGACTGGGCCTTTGGGGGCCAGTTGACTGATGAGCCTGATCTTAAAAAGATTAGTGAGTCAGAGAGTAATCAGTTGATTGAGGATAAAACGTCAGTCGATTGTACATTAGTGTTTTTGACTTACCTGCTTTTTTCAAACACTTATCCTTATTCCTTATTCAAAATTCTTATGCAATAAGCTCAATTTGCTTCAAAATTCTTATACAATAAGTTCAATTTGCTTCAGATTTTCTTTCTTTTGATTTCGTATAATTCTTTTGCATATGAATATCAAAATTTATATGGCTTTCCAAATCTCAATACTTTCTAAGTTACGCCTTGTACAATCTAAGCTTTCTTGATTGTAGCCAACAATGTCATTCTTATATTTATTTGTTTCAATATAATATTCATCAATAAGCTCAAAAACTCATCTTTAAGATTGTCCATTTCAACTCGTTTAATATCCTTGTATTAATTTTGATTAAGTGGCTTTCCATATATTTGAACAAGGAGAATTTTTTTCTTGGTATTTGTGAGCTCTTTAGATTATTTGTGAGCTCTTCAGATTTTCTAAGTAGCAGCTTCTGATATGATCATGGAGTGAAGGCTTTTAATAATTATTTCAGAAAACTTCTTAGTTGAACTTTTATTCTTGAATCAACCATATGTTGTGATTTTCATATTCTTCACTTTGGAGCTTCTTTTAGTGTTTTAATCAATCAACTAGGTTTCTTTTTAATTAGTTCTTCTAAATCTCATGTTTATGCAAAGAACAACATATGCTGCGCTCTTAGAATTTTTAACCTTAAGAGTTTATAACCTTTATTTAATAATTCAACTAACGTTTAAGCTATATCATCCCTATTAATGAATTTTTTACCATGATATGCACTGTCAAGGTAGACTTTGAATTTATGCATTAGATTTCTTATTTTTACTCAGCTTCTCAGGGTCTTTACTATAGTAGACATCTCTATTAGTAACTTACATTTTAAAGTATTTATCTACTATCCGAACACATTTATAGTTATCACTAAATCTCTTTGACTACCTTAAATTGTAACGACCCAAAAAAAAATGCCTGGAAGTTAATAAATAAATAAATAAATGAATAATATATTTTTAGATTAATTATTAATTAATTAATTAATTATTAAATTGAATTAATTAAATTAAGTAATATGATGGCTATATATATATACATATATTACTATATATATATATATATAGGTATATAATAGATATATAATATAATATAATATTATATACTTATAATAATACATATGTTATAACCTGAAGCTTCCTTTGAAGCTTCAGGAAATTTCCAATTGCAATTGCAATTCACAGACCCCCAGTCGTGAGCCATTTTCTCTCTCCTCATGGCCTCTCTCTCTCTCTCTCTCTCTCTCTCTCTCTCTCTCTCTCTCTCTCTTCTCTTCTTGATTTCCTCAGCCAAACGTGCGCTGATTGAAAAATGGAAAAATACCACTAGGTTCCTATCTCGGCCACCAACATTTTAATCAGAGTGGATTTGTCGTAAGAGCGTTGTAGGCATCACTTTTGGGATAAGGTAAACTCACTCTCTCTCCTTAATTCATCTCAAATTTTCAGCCAAATTGAAGATGGGACATCACCATAGGGTCCCGGCTTTGATCCTTAACAATTTAATCGAAAAGGATTTTTGATTTGGGGATCTTAGGCACCACTCTAATACTAAGGTGAAGAGTACAAATTATGTCAATTATTTTAGAAATTCAACCTGTTAAATTATAATAGGTGATTATTAAATTAGAGTATTTGATTATATCAGATTTTTGGGATTAAGTTAAATTGTAGGGAATTGAATAAATGGAACTTTCGGGGAATATTTTGGAATTAGATTAAACTGTGGGGATATGATCGTAATGGTATTTTTAATATGTTAGAAATTAAATTTAAATATGGGAAGCAGATCAAACCCGCATTTTTAGAATTTAACTGGTTAATGGGAGCATGTGAGCCTCGAAAATGTTAAAAATAATTGTAATTCTGGGGTTGAGTTGATTGAACTGGGGAAAATGTGATTTCAGGATTTAGAGTTCCGTACGCCGCGGGTGAGGGTTTAGAGATTTTTAGCAGGCCTCTCAGTAAGCAGGTAAGGGGAATAAATTATTACAGTTATTTTGGAAATTACTGGTTGAATAAATATGTGAAAAAGAGAATATAATATCTTTCTTGAGTTGATTATGATACGAATATCAAATAAAATTGTGTGGCATATGATTTCTACTGGAAATGTGTTTGAAATTGGGTTATGTGATTTGCACTGAGAATAAAGAGACTATGATATATATATTGAAATGTTTTGTACAGAAATGAAGATAATGGAAACCAATTATGTTTAATATACTGAATGGTGATGATATGAGATTTGAAATATAGGAAATGATGAAAAGTGGAATTCAAAATTGTTTTATTGAGAACGAGGAATTGTGATATAGTAATGTGTATTTTACTTGAAAATGATGGAATAGGATATATATATATATATATATATATATATATATATATATATGTATAGAAATATTTTCTGTTGACCATATAGGTCACACCCGGTTTTGATAATGACAAATACTTAGGTACTTGATGGTTTTCAAGTGTTTGTGCAGGCTTAGATGAGCATCTCAAGGAATGACAGTTGAAACAAGACATGGAGACCCTGAAGATTTTAATTTGTATTACCAATTCAATTTATGTAATATGGGTCTGTAATAGTAACTAGAAATATGGTCTATATTACTTACCTGCATATCATGTATATAGGATATATGGTAAACTCAGTAAGATCATAGTATGACTCTAGGTCCCAACACTCTCACATATATCATACAAAATACAGAAGTGTTAAAAATGTACTTAAATTGAATATTATTAGGGAAATTGAGAGAGCTCGGGCGACCAAACCCCAGGAGTTCAAAACTCCTCAGGTTGCCCGAACTGTTGAGAAGTCAACAGTTGACTTAGGCTCTCGGACGATCGACCAAATTTAGGCACACCTTCCACGGGCGCCCGAACCACCTAAAAGAGACATTCCACCAACTCGGGCAACCAAGTTGTTTAGTTCAAACTGAGCCCCGGGCAGCCGAACACACGAGTTCGAGCTACCAAACCTATGACCGAGCACCCGAATTTACGAAGAAATGTTTTTTGACTTTGTTTCGGGCCACCGAACTGAAACTCGGGCTGCCGAACCTATTTAAAGACCTTTATTTATTGTGTCTGTTCGGGTGACCGAACCACAATTTAGCCACTCGAACCTCGTTGGGTTAAAATTATTTTAATTATGGTTAAATCAGGTAAGTTCGGTTAATTGTGTTTAAACTATTTGAAACTTTTCTAATAATTCCCAACAAGTCCCAAATGGTTATAATTTTACCCTTACCTATAAATATAGGCTCATTTGCAAAGATTAGCAATTAATTAGAAATTTCATTAGCCAAAAATCCTCTCTTTTAAAAACACTCTCTTTGTCCAAATACTCTCAAATTTTCATTTCCTTGAGATTGAGAGAGCATATTTAGAGTGCTTGTGATTGCTAGATTTGCTAGAAACTCCCATTTGTGTGTTTAATTGTGATATTGTTTTTGGGGAGTTTAGCTTAGGTTTATCCTACAGATTTTCATATTATAAATCTTGTGTTGGGATAAACTAGTAAGCTTAGGATATTTGCATTGTTATTGCAAGTGTCCAATAGCTTTGATTTTTGTTGTGCAAAGATATTTTCAACAAGCAAAATATTTTCAAACTAGTAGTGTGCTTATTTCATTAAAGAAAATCTTCTAGAACTAGTTTGAATATTTGATTGATATTTTTGGAATATTGATTTGCTATTGAATTGTGCTTTTCTTAAATTCCAAGATATTGCTTGTATTGAACACTTTTGAGCATTTCACTGATTATACCATATTGAGTGTTGATAGCACAACTATTTGCATCATTGAGCTTACACTATATCCATATCATTGATGTGTATGTAACTGCGCGTATTGGGTACATATCTGCTTTACATGAAAGCAAAATCACTGCACCAGTTGGTTTGAGAAAATACTGTTGTATTCCACGTGTGACCTGAAAGGGCGGTAATTCAGCCCGGTAAGGATTGTGTGTAAAGATTGAGGTCAGCCCTGTGTTAATTGACCTAGTTGTTTAGGTGTCGCTCCACCCATTTAAGTGAGCATTATAGTGGTAATCCTTGTGCTTGTTAGCTAAGGTAGGGATGTAGGCAATTTGCCAAACCTCGATAATACTTCTACGTGTCACTTCTCTTTACTACTTTCTGGTGCATGCTTAGTTGATTAAATTGCATTATTTAATGTATGCTACATATTACAATTGATTTATTTTACTTGCACTAGATTGACTTTAAGGTTGTGAATATACTGCTGTTAGGATACTGACCTAGGGCATTAATTTTAAAAATACCAATTCACCCCCCTATTAGGATCACGGTAAAGCTAACAATTGGTATCAAAGCCACGTAGCATAGACTTATAGTTATTTTGCAAAAGATCTTAGCTAGCTCGTAGCTTCATGACCCCTTTCCCCGAGGGACCATGTTCCACCTGACCTCTGGTTTTCAGTGGTGTTAATTACACCTTTTGGAAACAGAGGATGCACATCTACCTTCAAAATATAGATTGGAAGGTGTGGAGGATCGTCTCTAAGGGAAATTATGTACCTAATGAAAACAGAGGGTACAACTAGAGTTCCTAAAACTGAGGAAGAATATAATGATGATGATATGAAAGCTGTTAGTTTGAATGCCATTGCTATGAATATTCTGTATTATGGTCTTGATGTAAATGAGTTTAATAGAGTAATGACATGTTCTACTTTAAAAGAAATCTGGTATAAATTAGAAGTCACATATGAGGGTACTAGGGATGTGAAAGATAGTAGGATAGACATGTTGACTAGTGAATATAAGGCCTTTAGGAGGAATGTAGATGAGTCCATTCAAAACATGTACACTAGATTCACACATATTATAAACTTACTGCATGCATTAGGTAAGACCTATCCCACATATGAGATCATTAAGAAAATCCTTAGAGGCTTGCCTCCTATTTAGGAAGCTAAGGTTACGACCATTTCTGAGGGTAGAGACCTTAAGGCTATGACTCTAGATGAATTGGTAGGTTCCATGATTACCTATGAATTAGCTATAAATGAGAGACTCAATGAACATAATAGGGCGAAAAAAGTGTCTACATTGAAAACCTCCACTAATATATCTAGTGAATGCAGCGAACTTGACATCGATGATGATATGACCATGCTAACTAGAAAATTTAGCAGATTCTTCATGAAGAATAGAAAGCCATACAAAAGATATAGGGAGTCTGCATTTGAAAAGGGAGAGTCTACTAAAAGAAAAGGAAAATCAAATGCTCCCACGTGTTACAATTGCAACAAAGTTGGGCACATCAAGCCGGACTGCCCACTACTGAAAAAGGAGGCTAAGAAAAAGAAGAAAGCCATGAAGGCAGATACTTCATGGGATAAATTAAGCAGCAGTGACTCAGAATCAGACCGCAATGACTCAGAGGTTGCTAATCTGTGCTTGATGGCACACGGTGATGAGGTATGTTTAAGATTGTCCTCCTCCAAGGACAGGTTGTACCTAGATAGCGGGTGCTCACGGCACATGACCGGTGACAAGGCAAAATTTGCGTCAATCATTCCCAAGGATGGAGGATATGTGACGTGTGTCGACAACGCAAAGGGTCGCATCATCGGCGTAGGTAAGGTTGATAATGTTTTATTAGTTGATGAGATGAAGCATAATTTGTTGAGCATAAGTCAGTTGTGTGATAAAGGATATAAAGTATCATTTGAAAATGATAAATGCATGGTTGAAAGTAAATTAGATCATAAAGTGCTTTTTACTGCAGATCGCCATGAAAATGTATACACTACCACATTTGATAACTTAGTTTTACGACAAGTAACTTGTTTTTTTGCGATGAATGAATCTAGTTGGTTATGGCATAGGCGCTTAGGACACGCTAGCATGAACTTATTGTCAAAACTAGTGAGAAAAGAACTATTAAAAGGCTTGCCTAAAACATCATTTGTAAAAGATAAAATTTGTGATGCATGTCAAATGGGTAAGCAAACAAAATCTAGTTTTAAGAAAAAGAAATTTATATCTACCACTAGACCACTTGAAATGCTTCACTTGGATTTGTTTGGTCCTAATTTTGTGCAAAGTCTTGGTGGTAAATCATATGCTTTTGTCATTGTTGATGACTTTTTCTAGGTTCACATGAGTGCTATTTCTCTCACATAAAAATGAATCATGTGAACAGTTTGCTAAGTTTGTAGGAGAATTCAAAATGAAAAAAGCTATAAGATAACCCATATAAGAAGTGATAGAGACATTGAATTTAAAAATGAAGGCATAGAAAATTATTGTGACCTAGAGGGCATATCACATAATTTTTCTGCACCTAGGACCCCACAACAAAATGGTGTGGTAGAAAGAAAGAGTAGGTCATTATAAGAAATGGGTAGAACTATGCTGAATGAACAAAACTTACCCAAATACTTTTGGGCCGAGGCCATAAATACTACTTGTTATATCATGAATAGGGTGTTGATTAGACCATCACTTGACAAAACCCCTTATGAATTGTGGAATAATCATAAGCTTAATATTTCCTATTTTCATGTTTTTGGTTGTAAATGCTTTGTGCTTCAGGATAATGAACATCTAGAAAAATTTGATTCTAAATTTGATGAAGGCATTTTCCTAGGCTATGCTCTTAATAGTAAAGCATATAGAGTTTTTAATAAAAGAAAATTGACTATCGTAGATGTTAGCTTTACCGTGATCCCAAGAAGGGGGGGTGAATTGGTATATTTGGAATTTAATCCCTAGGTAAGTATTCTAACACCAGTATGTTCACAACCCTATGGTCAATCTAGTGCAAGTAATATAAATATACCAGGATGTAGATCGAGCAATTTAATTGACGCCGCATGCACCAGAAAGCAGTAAAGTGAGAGTGACACACAGAGATGTTATCGAGGTTCAGCCAATTGCCTACGTCCCCGCCTTATCTAACAAGAACAAGAATTACCACTATAACTTACTCACTTAAACGGGTGGAGTGGCACTTATATAAACTAGGTCAATTAACCCAGGGCTGACCTCAACCTTTACACCAATCATTATCCGGCTGGATTACTGCCCCCTCAGGCCACGCCTGGAATCACTCAGATTTACAATCAAATGGTACGGACAAAGGTGCTTTCAAGTAAAGCAGATATGTACCTAAATGCATTTAATCACATACACCACAAATGATTTAATACGTAAGCTCAGTGTGGTCCAAAAGTTCGACTCTCAAATGTATTTTCTATCAGTGTAGTGAGTGCATGAGAGTATCAACGAACAATCTTTGTATCTCAAGATTTTTAATCAACAGATTCACACAAAGATGTCAAGCGAGTTTCAAATGTGTTAATCAACAGAATATCTCAATCACGAATATAGCGTATATGCTTGGTTTGCAAAATATATGTAATCTTTGTATTCAGCAAATAATATGTAAGTGAATAAATATTGCACAAAGATTAATAGCACAAACACAAATATCTTCTCACAAGTATATCAAATATAAATCACACAAGATATTTGAGTAAGTTTTGAAAACGTTTTGCAACCCAAAACAAATACAAACTTTCTAAGTTATTGCAACGAAAATGCAATACTCGAAAGTTCAAAACAAGTCTTCTTAGGATAAGCTTATGAGCAAAGCTTCCTAAGAACACTTAGGTTTTGTTCTCATAAAAATCAAATCAATCAAGAAACAAATGGGAGAGCAAACCTCTTTGCACAAACACTCAATACACTTACAGAGGATGTGGAAAGTTGTAAAAGGTAAGATTTAGTGGTTTTTAAGAAAGTATGAGCAATAGGAAATTTTTTGCTTAAGAGAAATTCTTTACTTTGTTTTTGCTAATCATGCCCTAATTTTTCCAAATGAAGGGATATTTATAGACACCCCAAGAATTATAACTGTTGGGTACAAGTTTGGAATTATTAGAAAAGATTAATAAATTTTTATTAGTTTAACCCTATTTTAAAAAATTAACCACGTTAAAAAAATTCAGGGCAACCCGAGAGACCAATTAACCAGAAGACTTTTGGTTGACCGAACTTCATATGGCTCGGTCGATCGGGCCAACTTTGAACTACAGGGTCAGTCGACCGGCAGAGGCGATTTTCCCAACTAGCACGGTTCGGTCGACCAAGGATATTTGAATTGGGTGATTCGATCGACCAGACCATTGAGACATCTCCCGAGGACCCTCGGTTGACTAAACCATTGGAGTATATTTTGGGCTCAGTCGACCAAGTAGTCAAAAATTTGACTCCTAGGAGGTTCGATCAACCGGGTGTATTTGAACTAAACTAATTCGGTCGACTGGGCTGTGGTCAACCGGTTGACTCAGACCGGGTTCGGTCGACTTGGGGCAGAATGAACTGCATGTTCTGATCGATCGAAAGTGCACAAAGTGTGCATTTCGGTCCTGTTTTAATTCACAAACACCCTATTCAAGTGCCTAACATATATGAGTGCAAAGGTGAGTGTCCTAGGGTCTTTTCTCGGTCCAATTTTAGCTGTTATTGAATTATGAGCTTACTTATTAGACCATGCACATAGGGTTTGTGATTATTACAGGTAAAGTTCCTTAATTTACTATTACAGACCAATTTTGCAAAAGAAATATATATTACAACACAAATGGAATTTGGTCTTTAATCTTCACTTGTTTTATGTGCATCTTGATCTTGACAATTTTAGGTTCCTGCACAAAGTCTCAAACACTCATTAGATATAATGACTATTTGTCATAATCAAAATTGGGCGTGACCTATAAGGTCAACAATAGAATCTATCCATGTTCTGTTTGATGAATCTAATCCATTTTCTAAGAAAGATGATGAAGATGATATTAACATTAGAAAATGCTTAGACAAGTTATTTATTGAAAACAATGAAAGTGAAAATTCATAAGTGAATGATAGATCATCTGAAGATAATGACAATGAAAATGAAATTCAGGAGTTTCCTAGATTGGAAATTCATTAGGAACCATTATGTAGATCAAATCATAGGCGAACCATCCCGCGATGTGGCCACAAGATCTTCCTTAAAGAAACTAGTGGGTCATTCTACTTTCTTGTCCCAAGAAGAACCTAAAAATATTAAAGAAGCCATAGAGGATGAGTCTTGGGTGATGTCTATGCAAGAAGAACTTAATCAATTTGAAAGAAGTAGAGTGTGGACCCTAGTTCCTAGGCCTAATGATCATACAATTATTGGAACTAAATGGGTATATAAAAATAAGAAAGATGAGAATGGGGTAGTAACTAGGAATAAGGCTAGACTAGTTGCCCAAGGTTATAATCAGGAAGAGGGGATAGACTTTGATGAAACATATGCTCTTGTTGCTAGGTTAGAAGTCATTCATATGCTACTTGCTTATGCCGCTTTTAAAAATTTAAAATTGTTTCAAATGGATGTTAAAAGCGCTTTTCTAAATGGCTATATTAATGAAGAAGTATATGTAAAACAACCACCTGGTTTTGAAAATCATAAATATCCAGATCATGTTTATAGGTTATCTAAGGCCTTGTATGGATTGAAACAAGCTTTTAGAGACTTTAAAATCAGCAGACAAACCCTGCTGCACTTTCTCCACAATCTCAGCTAACTCTGCATCACTAGCCTGCGTGGCTTTAATACGCTCAAATAAGGTCAGTTGGATCACCAAGCTAGCAATGAAAGCCTGATGATCACCAGACACCAACTCCACGACAAGGCTTTCCAGATCCCGTCTAACATGATGCTGAGCTACAACTGTAGATACTGCTGCATGTTTTAACTTCAGACTCAACGCATCTACTACCACAGTAGCCTTCCCCGGGTGATAACTGATCGTGCAATTGTAGTCCTTGATCAACTCTAGCCACCGCATCTGCCTCATATTCAGCTCCTTCTACGTGAAAAAGTACCTGAGGCTTCTGTGGTTAGTGAAAATCTCACACTGAAAACCATACAGGTAGTGTCGCTAGATCTTTAGGGCATAAACTACAACAGCCAATTCCTGATCATGCATAGGGTAATTCTTTTCATACTCTTGAAGTTGCCGAGAAGCATAAGCTACCACCTTATCCTGTTGCATAAGCATACATCCTAAACCCTTTAGGGATGCGTTGCTATAGATCACAAAACCCCCATCCCCCAAAGGAATGGTCAATATTGGAGTAGTAAGCAGTCGGTGCTTCAACTCAAGAAAGCACTGCTCGCAATCACTAGTACAGTCAAACTTCACCCCCTTCTTAGTCAATCGTATCAGAGATCCAAACAATTTAGAGAAACCCTCTACGAACCGACGATAGTAACCCGCTAGTCCCAAAAAACTCTGAACCTCCTGCACACTCTTTAGTCTCGCCCAGTCGACTACAACATCAACCTTGCTAGGATCAATTGAGATACCACCCTTAGACACCATATGGCCTAAGAACGTGACTTGATTCAACCATAACTCACACTTCTTTAGCTTAGCATACAACTTCCTCTCTCATAGAATCTGTAGCACCAACCTCAGATGTTCTCATGCTCTTCCGGACTCCTCAAGTATACCAGAATGTCATCGATGAACACTACTACAATCTGATCCAGGTACTCATGAAACACCTTATTCATCAAATCCATGAACACTGCCGGCGCATTGGTCAACCCAAACGGCATAACCAAGAACTCATAGTGGCCGTATCTAGATCGAAAAGTAGTCTTTGCTACATCCTCAGATCTAACCCTCACCTGATGATACCCTGACCATATGTCAATCTTCAAAAAGCCCTGCATTCCCTGCAGTTGGTCAAAGAGATCATTTATATGAGGCAACGGATAACAATTCTTCACTGTCACCTTGTTAATCTCACGGTAATCAATGCATATACGCATCGACCCGTCATTCTTCTTGACAAAAAAAACTGGAGCTCCCCAGGGCGAAACACTTGGTCGAATAAAACCCTGGTCCAGTAGTTCCTGCAACTGCTCCTCCAACTCTCGAAGTTCTGTTGGAGCCATCTGGTACGGAGCTTTAGAGATTGGTGCCTTGCCGGGCAACAACTCTATCGCAAACTCCACCTCACGATCTGGAGGTAAATTGGGTAAATCATCAGAAAACACTTCTAAAAACTCATTGACTACCTGAATATCCTCGAGTCTCAACTCATCCCTCGGTAGTTCCTTCATACAAGCTAGGTACCCCTGACACCAGTCAATAGTAGCCTCCTCACCTATAACACAGATAAAACCTGTGGCGTCGGACGCACACACGATCCTACGAGCTCGTACTCTTGCTCTCTAGGAGTTTTGAACACTACTACCTTCTTACGACAATCAATCACCGCAAAACTGGAGAATAGCCAATCCATCCCCAATATGACATCAAAACCATACATGTCGTATACTACAAGGTTCGCTGGTAGCAGTCTCCCCTGGATTTCCATTGGCCAGTTCCCTAACATCTTACTACAGATCGTTACACTCCCAGTCGGCGTAGTCATAAACAACATCTCATTCATCACACAGGTTTCAGCCCCACACAACTTCTCAAAACTAGTAGATATGAACGAATGGGTTGCCCGCGAATCAAATAAAACACTAGCTTTATTCGAAAGCAATAACATGGTACCTGTCGCCACGTTCCCGGCGTGTTCCGTATCTACTGGAGTTAGTGAATATACCCTCATCGTAGTCATTTTCCTGGTAGTTCCCCTAAGGCATCTGATTACTCTCACGGTTCTGGCTCTGTGCAGGCATATCTCTCCTTGGTGCCTGGCAACTCTGGTGGCCCGACTTGCCACAGTTGTAGCAGTTTCCCCAGAATAGCTGACATTTGCCATCATGCCTTTTATAACACTTGGTGCACGGTGCGGGGGATGGATCTCCCTGATAACTCTGCTGCTCGATGTTCCGTCGATAACCGAAACTGTAGCTCTTCTTCTTCTTTCACTATCCCTGCTAAGGACCACTCTGAGGACCAAAAGATACCGGCCTCTTACCCTGATCCTACACTACCTCATCTCCATGAAGGTCGGTCTCAACTATGGTGGTTTTATCCACCACAACAGAGAACTCACGGATCTGCAGCATCCCTACAAAATGGTGGATGTATTTCCTCATACCCCTCTCAAACCTCCGAGCCTTCTCATCCTCATTCAGAACCAAGTATGGCGCAAATCAAGATAACTCAATAAATCCGGTAGCATACTTCTACACCGTTAGATTTCCCTACGTCAAGCCCGAGAACTCATTGACCTTCGCATCCTAAGTGGAGACCAAAAAGTATCTCTAAAAAAATACCTCTTTAAAGTGGCCCCACGTCATACCAGACGGGCTAGCTCTCTGCCTCTCTAGCAGACTCATCGCCGTCCACCAATGCCCTGCCTCCCCAGTCAGCTGGAAGGTAGCGTACAAGATCTTTTGCTTCTCAGTGCAGTGGAGGACTTCCAAAATCCTCTCCGCTTTCTCGACCTAGTCCTCCACCACTATAGGATCAAGTCCTCTTGTAAATGTCGGAGGGTGCATGTGTGTGAACCTCTCGATGGTACACCCCGCATCAGTAGGAGAGCTCTCACGTCTTCTAACACTCCACCCAATCTCACAGATCACCTGTTTTGCCAAACCACGAGACATAGAAGGAGACTCATCACTTGCTGTCTCCTCAGAGCCACTCTCCAAGTTATTATCCTTGGGCTCCATTCCGAAATAGAATAGGAATCTGTTAGAATTCCTATATCATATACAATTAACACAATCATAGACCTAATCGTGTCAACTATTACTCTCACAGGTCTAAGCCTGCCCCGTCACATCGACACGAATCCATCAATGGTTTGCCCTACCTTTATTGGAATCGTCACCCTAGGAAAAACACGGAATACAGCTGACAAATCCCGATATAGCAACAGAACAAACCTCGACCAACACTACCCATTTCCTACATCCTATACTCTGGTATGTACACATCAATACTCCTAACCAAGTCTACAAGACCTAGTAACCTGGTTAGCTCTAATACCAAGTTGTCACGCCCCGAACCCGCAGATGGGTCCTAGGTGTGAATATAGTAACCTAACCTGTCTCTGTATCAATTCAAGCATACATGATACAATACAATAAGAGGGTCCGACCCTATGAGGTACACGGATGCCCTATACACATACACATATGCATCCATACTCATCAGTTATGCAGTGGAAATGCTTCATCTATCTATATAACATACCATACTAGAGTCTGTACAAAACTAGGATACACAAACTCATACAATACTAATGTATACAATCCCATAATAACCATACATACTCCGGGTGTCTACAAAAACCATCACGACAACCCAGTTGCAAAACCTCATACCTAATCAGGTACTAATAGCAGCTAATGACACCCCCGCTTCCTATTGCTAGGATGCTAAATATGGCTACCTGATGGACCTGAAAATATTGTACATACATTCGGGGTAAGACACCTCTTCGTAAGGAAGAAAGCAAGTTATATCAGTCTATGGCATACCAGTGTTATTTTACGTAAAACATACACTATACAATGCGATACAGTTCGAAAATAAGTATTTTCAAAAATTCATTCTAGTACATACGATACCCAAAACATACGGTCAGTGTTGTCATACTAATATGCAACTACGCTATGAAACCTGAAGCTTCACAATGATTACATTGCCAATATGATGTAGCTCACACTAGTACGCAACTACTCCATGAATCTGAAGCCTCACAGTGATTACATTGCCCATACGCAACTACTCCGTGAAACCCAAAACTTCACGGTGATTACATTGCCAATACAGTGTAGCTCACACCCCTCGATGACCAGTCGGGATACGTAGTGATATTTCACACCCTCAGATATAGAGCTGGACACTCTCGCCCACGATTTTGACACCAGTACTTGGCGCAGCGTACGGTAATTAGTCGCCACATAGCTGTTTCGGCATACGGTAATTAGCCGCCCCTAGTCGATTTCAAAAAACCTGGAATCATTTTAGAACTCACGTTCCTATACTCATCACCGTATGGTAATTAGCTGCCACATAGCTGTTTTACAAAATACCTGGAACAATTACATACAACTATACATACCACACTTATTTGGTTTACGGAAAATCATACCGTTTTCCAATTCAAGTATACAGTTTATACAAATATGGATAACAATCATCTCAATAATACAGT
The DNA here is from genome assembly GCF_029873635.1 of Malania oleifera. Lineage (NCBI taxonomy): Eukaryota > Viridiplantae > Streptophyta > Magnoliopsida > Santalales > Ximeniaceae > Malania > Malania oleifera. The sequence continues at coordinate 8,243,204 of NC_080425.1, read as the reverse complement.
TTAAACAAAACAAATGGTTTTCCAAACAAAGTAGAGGTGATACCCGAAATCCCCAAATTTTCTCGAAAACTGTAAACCAAAAATCCCGTATTTTACCCAATATATTTCCCCAAATAAGTTACCCAAACATGCATACGATCGTAGCCTACAAGCTTACCGATCCTGATTTCGAAAATAAACTGATATAAACTAAATCCCCTTGCCTTAACTTGAATTCCAACTACGAACTCTACGGTCCCCAAAACTACGAATTGAGACTCCGAAACTTACAAACCACAATTCAATACATGCTTACAATTCGTACTACTATTTTGAAACAGAAACGAAAATCGAGCCTTGCCTCGATTTTAGCCCGACACTCAAAATTGCTCGAAATGAAATTCTGATCTGCTAGAAAGCTAGAGAATCCTTCCTTGATCCTTGCAGTAGTGTCCGATTTATGAATCAGGTGACGAACAACGAAGAAATCAAAAGTGAGAGAGAGATCTTCGAGTTCTAGAGAGAGAGGGAGAGAAAATCAAGCTAACTTAGCTTGGAAGCAACCCTTTTGGATATTTATAGCCCTTTGACTTAGGTGAATTCGTTGACGAATGGGTGTCCTCGTCGTCGAGTCTACCATTACTTTTGTTGATGAGATAGTGGCCTCGTTGACGAGCTGAGGTTCAAGATTTTTCCCAAAATCCCTCGGGATCTCCTCATCGATGAGACACTGAATTTCGTCACCGAGAATAGAAGGGACTTCATTGATGAAGCTTGCCCAAATTACCACTTTACCCTTCTTTCAAATATTAAATCCACATACCATGGTTCGGGTTCTTACACACGATAGCTAGATTAGGAAATTTATTAAGATGAATCCTCCAGTTTTCTCAGGAGGAACTAATCCTGCAGTCGTTGAAAACTGGGTGTAGGAGATTGAGAAAATATTTGCAGTACTATAGTGTTCAGAGGAGTAGAGGGTACTATTTGCTACCTATAAATTGATTGGAGAGGCTGAGAGATGGTGGATGGCGGTGAAACTCTTAGAGCAGTAGAGGACAGTACCTATGGAGATGACGTGGGAGCGGTTTAAGGAGACATTCTTTGACAGATATTTTCCAGCCTCGTCTAGGGAAGTTAAGATAGAGGAGTTCCTGACTCTGAAACAAGGACAACATACCGTATAGCAGTATGCGACGAGGTTCATCGAACTATCTCGTTTGACCCTGTACATTATTCTAGATGAGATGAAGAAGGTATGACAGTTTGAAAGAGGTTTGATGAGAGAAATATATAAGCAGGTGTTGATATTGAAGTTACATGATTTTACCAAGCTAGTGGATAGAGTCACTATAATAGAGATGGGAGAGCGGTTGGAGGCTGAGGAACAGAGGCATAACAAGAGATCCACACCTTCTGGTTCCTAGCAGGGACTCGATCGTGGTTCGTGGAAAAGAGGTGGCTACTACAAAGACCAAAGACAGGAGATGGGGACTTGAGGTTTTCAGGGTGCACAACCACTTCCAGCTCACCTGACTTGTGGGAAGAGACACTCGAGGGAGTGTCGTACTGGGCGAGGTGTTTGCTACCAGTGTGGGGAGCCAAGGCATATGATGAGAGATTATCAAGTTCAGATTGGTGCTGCTCCTGCTCCTATACCTGCTAGAGGAGGCTACCAGGCGCCACGTGGAGGCTACTAGAGGAATATGGCTCTGGCCAGGGTTTTTGCTCTGACACTGGGTGATGTTGAGGCGGTCGACAATATGGTGACAAGTACGGTTAATATGTTTTCATTTAAAGTTATTGCACTATTTGACTCAAGGGCCACACACTCGTTTGTATCTTTGGGGTGTGTTAAATTGTGTGGGGCTAAAACACAGTTACTAGGTGTTGAATTATTGGTGGTTACACCGACCGGGTCAGCGGTGAGATGTAGTAGGATGTTCTGTGGTTGTCCAGTTGATGATCAGGGGAGAATTTTATCTGTTGACTTAGTGGTGCTGGGTATGCATGGGTTTGATATTATCTTCGGTATGGATTAACTAGCAGCTAATTCTGCCATTATAGACTGCCGTGCAAGAGAAGTGATGTTCAGACCTCCAAGAAGACCAGAATTCAGATTCACGAGGTCACGAGTGCAATCTCTACCTCAGATGGTCTCAGCTATTCAGGTGAGGAGGCTACTCCAGAGTGGCTATCAGGGATTTGTGGCTTTTGTGAAGGAAATGTCAGAAAATGAAATGAAGCTTATTAATACGCCAGTAGCGAAAAATTTTATAGATATGTTTCCAGATGAATTACCAAGTTTGCCACTTGATCATGAGGTGGATTTTCCTATAGATCTACTTCCAGGAATAATGCCGATCTCTAAAGCACCGTATCGAATGGTGCCAGCAGAGTTGGCAAAATTAAAAGATCAGTTGCAGGATTTACTTGATAAGGGCTTCATACGACCTAGTGTATCTTTATGGGGAGCTCCAGTATTATTTGTGAAGAAGAAGGATGGGTATATGAGGATGTCCATAGATTATAGAGAAATTAATAAAGTGACCATCAAGAACAAGTATCCTCTACCCTGTATAGATGATTCGTTTAACCAGCTTCAGGGTACACGGGTGTATTCTAAGATTGACCTCAGATCAGGCTACCATCAAGTAAAAGTAAGAGTAGAAGATGTATCGAAGACAACCTTCAGGACTAGATATGAGCATTACGAGTTCCTTGTTATGCCATTTGATCTGACGAATGCTCCTACGATATTTATGGATTTGATGAATAGGATCTTCCATTCATATTTAGATAAGTTTGTTGTTATTTTTATTGATGATGTACTGGTATATTTGAGGAGCTATGAGGAGCATGAGATACATTTTAGATAGGTTTTGTAAGCACTCAGGGAGAAGAAGTTGTACGCCAAGTTCAGTAAATGTGACTTCTGGCTGGAGAAAGTTATGTTTTTGGAGCATGTTATCTCAGGAGACGAAATTTTTATGGATCCCAGTAAGATTGATGCGGCAGTGAATTGGTCTAGACCGAGGAACGTCCAGGAGATCAGGAGTTTCTTAGGGTTAGCTAGTTATTACCTTCGTTTTATTGAGGGGTTCTTAGCATTATCAGAGCCTTTGACACGACTGACAAGGAAGAATGTCATATTTGAATGGGACGACAATTGTGAGCATAGTTTTTAGGAATTGAAGCAAAGACTAGTCACAACACCAGTACTGATCATCCCATTAGGGGGTGAGGGTTATACTATCTATAGTGATGCATCCTTGAAGGGACTTGATGGTGTATTGATGCAGCATGGCAAGGTGGTGGCGTATGTGTTCATGCAGTTGAAAAAGTATGAGAAGAACTACCCTACCCATGATATTGAATTGGCTGCAGTGGTACACGTATTAAAGATTTGGAGGCATTACCTGTATGGCAAGCAGTGTGAAATTTTCTCCGACCACAAAAGCTTAAAGTATTTCTTCACTCAGAAGAAATTGAATATGAGGTAGAGAAGGTGGTTATAGTTAATTAAAGATTTTGATTGTACTATTCGTTACCACTTAGGTAAAGCAAACGTGGTAGCTGATGCGTTGAGCAGGAAGTCTGGGGAATCAGCGTCGGTGGCTATGGGGATCTAGTATCCGATCATAATGGATCTGGAGAGACTTGGCATCGAATTGATTGAGATTAATCCTTTAGTATGTATCGCCAGTTTAGTGGTATAGCCTACTCTGCGGGAAGGAATTAAAGCCGCTCAAAAGGAAGATCTAAAACTGGAAGAGGTGATAAATAGAGTACAGACTAGTCAGGGAGAGGAATTCTACATTTCAGATGATGAAGCTTTACGATTCTGTTACAGATTGTGTGTTCCTGCTGATGTTGACATCAGGAAGACTATCTTAGAGGAGGCTTATAGATCTTTGTATACAGTTCATCTCGACAGTATGAAAATGTACAGGGATTTGCAAGAGTTCTATCAGTGGATTGGTATGAAGAAGGAAATCACTGAGTATGTAGCCCAATGTTTGATGTGCCAGCAGGTAAAAGCTGAGCACCAGAGGCCGGAAAGTTAGCTGCAGTCGCTATTTATCCCAGAGTGGAAGTGGGACCATATATCTATGGATTTTGTCTCAGGGCTGCCGTCAACATCGCATGACCAGAATGTGATTTGGGTGATAGTAGATCAATTGATCAAGACCGTCCATTTCCTCCTTATCAAGATCAGCTATTCCCTCAGCCGTTTGGCAGAGATTTACATTCAAAATATAGTCCGTTCTCACGAGGTGCCTGTGTCCATAATATCAGATCGAGACTCGCGTTTCACGTTACGGTTCTAGAGAAGCTTGCAGGAAGCTTTAGGGTCTCAACTATCATTTAGCACGACATTCTATCCTCAGTCAGATGGGCAGACTGAGAGGACGATACTAATATTTGAAGATATGCTCTGAGCATGCATATTAGATTTTGGGGGTAGTTGGACTCAGTTCATGCCGTTGGTAGAGTTTGTGTATAATAACAGTTATCAGGTCAGCATCAGCATTGGCATGACACCGTTTGAGGCTTTATACGGTAGGAGATGTCGATCTCCTTTGTATTGGGATGAGATGGGTGAGCGGCGAGTTGTGGGATCAGATCTTGTGCAGCAGGTGTACGAAAAGGTTTGGCTCATTAGAGATAAAATCAGTGTAGCTCAAAGCTGACAGAAAAGTTATGGCAATAAGCACCGCAGGAAATTAGATATTGATACTGGTGATCATGTATTTTTGAAGACAGCTTCGTTAAAAGGAGTTATGAGGTTTGGAAGGAAAGGTAAACTTAGCCCTAGGTTTATCAGTCCATTTGAGATTTTAAAGAAAGTGAAACAGGTTGCCTATAGGTTAGCTTTCTCACCTGCGTTATCCAAGATGCACGACGTATTTCACATTTCTATGCTGAGGAAATATGTCTCAGACCCTTCTCATATAATCAGTTTTGTTGAATTAAAACTTAGTGATTCGCTAGTTTATAAGGAGGTACTAGTGCAGATTCTGGATAGAAGAGAACAGGAACTACGTAATAAGAAGATTCCTCTGATAAAGGTTCTAAGGAGGAATCATGCAGTAGAAAAGGCTTTTTGGGAGTTCGAGAAACAGATCAAATAGAAGTATCCGCAATTGTTCCAAGAAATTCATATGTAATTAGAAAATGTAAGTAAATATGTAGTATTTCTTTTGCAGGTACATGTAATGCTTTAGTTAGTAAATAATATTTTAGTTTTGGGGGAATTTTATTTTGGTATATGTAATCTCCCAGGACTCATAATGTAACCACGGTATTCCTCTGCCATAAGTGAGGGTAAGTAATAAAATAAGTAAACCGTTTTGCCTTTAAGGGATGATGAGTTGTATGAATAGTAAATTTCGAGGACAAAATTTTATAAGGAGGGGAGAATGTAATGACCTGAAGAATAATGATATTTAAATAATAATTAAGAGAGTGGAAAATGGAAACAGAAAAGAAAAGGGGGCACATCAGCGTTCTTCGACGACATTGCGTATTAGGCTCGTCGACAAAGGTGTGCCTCGTCGACGAGAAGATACTGAGAGGGGGTTTTGGGAAACCCTGAATTTCATCGACGAAAGGGAGATTTCATCAACGAATTGCCTCTTGACCTTGTCGACGAGGTGATGTGGCTCGTCGACGAAGCCCTTTGTATAAATAGCCTAAAACTCAGATTTAAACGCAGAAAAATCAGGAAAATCACTCTCTTTCTCCTCCCTACAGTTTCTCTCTCCTCTCTCTTCGATTTCGGCTCTGTCGTTTGTTGGATCGATGATCTGAGGCCACCACGACGCTCCTGGGGAAGTTCTCTCCAAGTCTGACAAAGCGGATTGTCGGTGGAACAAAGTTGAAATTCATCCTTGATTTAAGGTAAGGCTTGTTATGCCGAATTTGGTCTTACTGTAGTTATAGGAAATGTTATCCATGGAAAAATACTGAAATTTAGTTCTGAGAGTTGTCATTTTCAGGGTGTTGAACGGGGAACCCTACGGGTGCGGGACGAGCGCGTTTTAGGGGGTCTCTTTTCAGTGTCAAGTAAGAGAATAAACTAAAGCAGTTATTTTCCATGCAAATTATTATTATGTATCAGCAAATTAATTTTTAGAAAAGCATGTATTATATTTGAATATTGTTGAGAAAATGCATATTTGGGAAAATACTGCTGTTATACAGGAAATATGATTTTAGAATAAAATATATGATCTTACTTAGCATTGTGTGACATGAATATGGTTTTACATGATAAGTATTATGTTAGGGAAAATTTTACGAGTAAAGCATATATTCAGGAATTATGAAATAATACTGTACATTATGATTTTGAAATACATGATAATTGATTTATTTATTCAGAATGATATGTATGAGATATTCGGCGCAAGGCCGTGATTGATAACCGGCGCAAGGCTGTGTTTTACGTATGATTTCGGCACAAGGTCGTGTTTATGAAATGTTCGATGTAAGGCTGTATTTATGAAATTATAGAAAATGCTATGAATCCATTTATATTAAACGTTATATTTTCATGTATTATATGTTATCAAAACCTGGATGTTAGTTTAATTTAATTTTTGGAGCACAGTACCTTAGTTATATAGATTAGATATATATGTTTAGATTTATGTTAACCGTCCCACAAGGGGGTGAGAGATGGATAGTCGATGTGGTTTTCAGTGTAGAGTTGTAGACGTCCACTTGGCAGTCTGGACCAGGGTGTGGTAGGCCCATTGTACTTACAGACATTTTTTACTCGGCAGTGGTCGACCAGCCATTGTTGGGTCTCGCCTTCGGGCTGCACAACCCGTCATAGGGGGTAATACATGACATCAGCTAGCTGTACATCTTAGGTGAATTTTCAGTATTATCAGTTATATCAGACATTTCATAATCAGTATGAATTATTAGAAATTGTGAAAGTATATGATTATTCCATTATGATATGATGAATGTTTACCAGCATATTAAATGTACTGTATATGTATGATAGCATCAAATATTCATGTTGCCACACAACTGTATTTAGTTTATTTTCCCTTACTGAGAAGTGTCTCACCCTCGAATATTAAATATTTTTCAGGAAACCCAGAAAGACCGGCGGATTAAGGCTACTGTTGAGTCTGTTGAGTTACCCCGCTAGGAGGGTAAGTTTGGACTCGGATAAGAAGTTTTTAGATATGGGATCCTAGAGATACTTTTTGTTTTTTTTTTTGGAGATTGTATATAAACACAGTCTTTTGGTTTATGGTTAACTCTGGTATTATATGTACTTTGTGGTTATGAGATTGTGATTTATATTTACTGCGCTTAGGTTTCCGTTGTGAATGTTAGGTGTGTCCCTGTTACCCATGGGTTCGGGTTGGCTATTTTATTTATTATGTTTTATTATATGATAAGATAAGTAGGTCGTTACAGGCACGGTGTGGGAACTACTAGAGGAGCACGACCCAGGAGCGAGTGTATTCCTTGACTCCTAGCGACATCGAGAATGCAGGAGATGTGGTGATAGGTAACATTTATGTACTTTCAAATAGAGTTATTGTATTATTTGGCTCAAAAGCAACACATTCTTTCATATCTTAGGGGTTCATCAAATTATACGGGGTAGAGACACAATTGTTAGATGCTGAGTTAGATGTGGTCACACCGACAAGGTCAGTGGTAGTGTGTAGCAAAGTGATTAGAGACTACCCAGTGGAGATTCAGGGGAGAATATTGTCTGCTAGTTTGATTGTTTTTGACATGCATGATTTTGATGTCATTCTGGGGATGGACTAGTTAGCATCCCGTTTCGCGAGTATTGGCTACCACAGGAAGGAGGTAGTGTTCAGACCTCCTGGGGAGCAAGAGTTTAAATTCTTTGGGTCGTGTGTGTGTGCTCTGCACCACAAATTCTTTCACCCCTTCAGGCAAGGAGGCTACTTTTGTAGGGATGCCAGGGGTACTTAGCGGTCGTGGAAGAAGTATCGAGGAAAGAACTGAAATTGGAGGATATCCCCGTGGTAAGGGAGTTCTCAGACATCTTTCTTGAGGACTTACCGGGATTGCCACCTGATCGAGAGGTGGAGTTTGCCATTGATTTTCTTCTAGGGATGGCGCTAATTTCTAAAGTGCCATATTGAATGGCTCCAGTTGAACTAAAGAAGTTGAAGGAGCAGCTACAAGAACTACTTGACAAGGAGCTTATCAGATCGAGCATATCACCCTGGGGAGCACCGGTGTTTTTTGTAAAGAAGAAAGATGGGTTGATGAGGATGTGTATCGACTATATGGAAATCAATAAAGTGACAATAAAGAATAAGTACCCATTGCCCCATATTGATGATCTACTCGACTAGTTACAGGGCACACAGGTTTTCTCCAAGATCGATTTGCGATCTGGGTAGCATCAGGTGAAGGTCAGAATAGAGGATGTACCAAAGACAACTTTCCGCACTAGGTATGGCTATTACGAATATTTGGTTATGCCTTTCGGATTGACCAATGCTCTTGACCAAAGTGATGACTAATCTTTAGATTGGGCTTTAAAGTTCAAAAGTGAGTTTAGGGTAAGATGATATATAGTGTGAGATGGATCCCTAAAGCTTAACTTTGTGTTATGGACAAAAATTCTTAACTTAAGATTTTCACATTTAAGCTTGGTTTAAGCATTAAGGAATCATTCACCAAGCGAAATTACCTTTGACCATTCGGAAGTGGATTTTACTTAGCATGCTTCTGAGATGTTATTCAGGATAATGATTTAAGATTTACATTTCAGAAATACAAGGTTTCAAATATTTAGCTAGTTATGCTCTCAACCTTTACTTTGAACGATATGAAGAAATGATATGAATTATGGTGGAGACGAACGTCCCATTCAAGTAGATACTGACTCATTCCTTTTCAGTTCAAAGTTTGCATGCTATGACCAATATTCATATTTTATCCAATCATTATGATATATATAAGTTAAGGGAATAGATTGAATAAGTTACTTGAATTCTTGTATTGGCTTGATTCTTCAAATGGTTCTTAGTATAACAGAGTAGTGTATAGTGAATGCATATACTAAGATTTAAAATTTTAAGCACACACCACTATAGTCATCACTATCCCTTTTTACTTATTACTAATCCTATGGTCTAAGGAAGAATTAAACAGTTATGTACTCCCTACTGGATCCCATTCTTCCTTTGGGCCTATGGGGTTTCCCTTCATGATTATCCATGCCATTCTTCTATCTTTGCTTCTGGCACCTTTAAATAAGCATGTGTATCTGATGAGCCATTTCTTTTCATAAAATAAGCAAATTTTATATGCATATGAACGATTATACTTACATGTTCTACTTCTATTTGATGAGGCATGGCTATGAGGTTTACAAGATGAACCTTTTTTAAAAGATTTACTTCTTTTAACTCCTAAGGGTTTAACCTAACTATTATTTTCATTTTTGGCTTTGGATGTCACTCTAGAATAATCTTCTATAGTTCTCTCCAAGCAGATAATTCTCAAGGCCTTCTTAATCTTCTTCTTTTCTAAGGTGCCCTAATAATCTTTTAGAGTTTCTAATTGCATAGCCAACCTTGTACTTTCGTTTTTCAAAACCTTTTTCTTTTTAGAAATATTAACTAGAAGCTTATGCATTTCAGATACAAGATTTTCTAGTTTTTCGTTAAAGGCTATGCTTTCATCACTGAATTTAATGCATGATTCATCATAAGATATATCACTATAACAGTCATATGAATTAATGCATGTATCATTAGCAGTATTATCACAAGATTCAGCAAAATTTTCACAGGAGGCATTAGATGATTCATCACATGATATATCACAAAAATTAGCACAAGAATCATCAATAGATATAGAGTTGGATTCATATACCTCTTCATCTGCTAATACTATTTGCCCATGATTTGCCACTACCTGATCATTTGAGCTTGGTGCTTCTAGAGTGGCGATCTCCTTCTCCTGGGTCTCTCCATATTTCTTTTTCAACTCCTTCCATATATCCCTCGTAGAATTACATCCCATAATCTCAAGAAAGATATTAAAATTTAAAGCACAGTACAACATATCCATGGCATATGAATTTGCATGCACAAATTTAATATCACTTCTGTTTGCTTACATACAAGTTCCTTTATCAATCTCTTGTCGGGCCCTCCGGTCCATTGATTTTATAAAGACACTCATTTTTAGTTTCCAAATTGAAAAATTTTCATCATAAAAAAATGGAGGCCTAAAGCAAGAACGTCCCTCACCTAATGGGGATATACCAATATGAGTCATTGCAATCTTTTACAAAAAAACATTTAAGTCTATGTAACGAAACTCTGATACCAATTGGTGTAATTTGTGTATTCCCAAGAGGGGGGAGGTGAATTGGAAATTTTAAACTTCCTAGGTCAATTTATCTCTATTTAGAGATCGACAATCAGTATAACCCACCCTAGGGTTTTTCTAAGCAATCTTAGTTCCCGCATATAATAATGTATGCTGATAAATAAAGAAAATTAAATATTCACAACAATTTAATCATATGCATACAAGACTAAAAGTAAAGAGTATAGGGAAAGAGAAATTGAACATGATATTTTTATCGAGGTTCGGCCAAATCAGCCTACGTTCCCTCCTTAAGCTCATAAGAAAGAGGATTCCACTAATGCTCACTTAATAGGTGGAGCAGCACTGGTTACAACCTCCTCTCCTTATTGGGTGAGAAATACCCCAGGTCACTTTACAGGACTGACCCCAACCAAAATACCTTATAAGACAATGCACCTAATTCTTCAAATCGGGTCTAAACCAATTCGAGACTTTCTTAACTGGGTCTAAGTCTATCCGGTGCACTTTACAGGCCAGTGCAATCCTATTCCCACCACACGTCGGGAATACAACAATGATAAAGATTTTGTGTACAAATAAAAAACTTCTAAAATAAGCAAATGGTGTACACCAATAAGCACAAATACACTCACAAATGATAGGAGTTTAAGCTCAATGAGATTTCGAAAAACTATATGTCAACTCTCAAAAATGTGTATATATCATTGTATATGTGTGAGAGTAAGATCTTTGATTTCAAGATAATATCTTCACTCTATGTATTATCAAAGAATCTTTAAGGTACTAAGCAAATATCTCAACAATATCTTTCAAATAATAAGCACAACAGATATTAGGATTAAAGCTTTCAAAAATGTATTTCTCAAAATCACTAAGAAAAGCTTTTGAATCTTGCAATAAGAATGCAAAGATTCACAAGAAAATGTAGAGTTTTTCCCAATAAATATTTATGAATAAAATACAGTGGGAATGACTCAAGTTTACCCTCAATAAATCAATATTCAACAATGCAAAAATGAGAGAGTTTAAGCTTTGACCTAAATGTTGAAATACTCACAATAATGAACACTCAACCTAGCTTCAAGTTGCAATCAATGTGCAAATGAAGAAGGTGAGTATTATGCTCTCTTTATTAAATGAATGTGCAACAAATACTGTGCGAAAGAGATTTGAAAATATATGCTTAAATGTGAGTGATATAGCAAGAAATAGCACAAAAAATTAGAGAGAAAAATATTTGCTAATCTTGGGGCTAATCCAGCTTATGAATGGGATATATATAGACTCCCCAAAAATTATGACCATTAGGGACACGACCTGAAGAGACCCAAAAATATAATAAATAAAAGAAAATAGGAAAAGTGGAATTTTGGCTGGAGGAGGAGAAAACCGACGACGGTTTGAGGTTTTTACCGCGTGTCAATAAAGGGTAAATGGTAATTTGAGATCGGTTTAAAAGGAAACCAGTGACAGTTTTCTGCGAGCTAGATAAAATCGTCACGAATTTGGCCAGAGACAGAATGTATATATATGTTTGCATGCAATTTCTTTGTTAAATTTCAAAGTTCTTTCTCTCCTCTCACAAGCCTTGACTCTCTCTCTCTCTCTCTCTCTCTCTCTCTCTCTCTCTCTCTCTCTCTCTCTCTCTCTCTCTTCATTTTCTCACTCCAAATACCTTTGAATAAGGATTCGACTCCATTTTTAAGATCTGGGGTTGATTCTTTACCAGTTTACCGGAGTGGAATTTTGATTTGAGGGGTTTAGACACCATCCCAAAATTGAGGTAAGGAGGCAATTTGAGTGTTTATGGGCTGTTTATCTGAATTGTTGGATGTATAGGCTTAGAAAAGTGAATATGAATATAGTTCTGGAGTTGAACTAAGGAATTGAGAATTTGTGAAATACAGAGTTATGGTGTAAATGATGTAAGCATGAGTTAGAGTATTGGCAAGTATTTTCCTAGAAAATAAGGTAAAGATAGTAATACTTGTCTGGTTGACATTCTGTAGATAAACTGAAATATGCAGGTTCGGGAAAATATGAATATGACAATTACTTTGGGAATTCAGTGGATTGAATGGGGAAAATTCATGTATATAATTTCAGGGCGTTGAAATAGCGAGCGTCGCAAGTGAGAAACATATATACAGATATATTATAGCATCATGGTTAATATAGAGAATTAAAGCATCATGGTAAATACAGTTGATATAGAATCATGGTAAAACAGATAGATATTATATAGAAATAGTATTACATAGTATCAAACTCTGATGGAACAGAGCAGTTTATAAAGCATGGTACTGTAGATATACAATATAGACAGTGCAACCATACGTCTCAGATAGAGTATGGTATTGCCGATTGTGCCACGGGTAGAGTAGAGGGCTCCCTAGTGTCCGGACCAGGTGGAGCTGGTCTTTCGTGCTATAGACATATGTAGAGATACAGTTAGACTAGCAGTGGCAGGCCAACTAGCATTTAGTCCCTCCTATGGGCTGCACAACCTTGTAATGAGGGGTTAAATCATGACATACAACCATCCAGGGAAGTTTTCAGGACTATATACATATGCAGTATACACAGAAAATAAAGATTATATATTATATATAGAAGTATGATTGAATAATTAACTCAGAATTATTGTATTTTAAATGGTATAGATGTGGGTTAAAGTACATATATTTATACAAGATACCTCATTTATAGTTTTAATTAAAGATTATGTTTTGCGTATAAACTCATGTGCCACACATTGGTATAACATGTTTCTCCTTATTGAGAGGTGTCTCACCCCAGCATTATAACATTTCAGGTAACCTAGAGGGACGTACAGGGCCGACTCAGAGATAGAGGAGATGGCCGAGTTGACATAGTTTTGGGGTGAGTTTTGGGTTGAGTTGTAGATTCCTCAGCATTTTTGGATTTTTGGGAAAGGTGTACATATGTGTATATGGTGGGTCTGTAATACTCTGGTATTGTGTATTTTGGGATATGGTTTGGATATTTATGTTTTTCCGCTGCATAGGTATTATATATGAAATGCACAGTTTACCACGTCATCCACTCTGGGTTATGATGATGATATGTATATGTATACAAGGTATTAGAGTTTTGAAATATATCCTGACAGTAAAAAAAAATGGTATGAATTTTTGGGTCGTTAAAATTTCGTATTAGTGCCTAAGTTGCTAGGTTTTGTAGACTATAATGGGTAGCAAAAAACAATGCTAGAGTATAGGAATAGATAAGGAATTTGGTGAGTCAATGTTGGGGAATTAAGATGAGTAGTTAAGAGTTTTTTTCGTGATCGGTAAGTAGGATTTCTGTTGTGGTTTCTATGTCTTTCCTAGGGTAACGATTTCAGGAAAGTCATAGTAAACTACTGTCAGGTTGTGTTTCTCAGTTACTAGACTTAATCTTAAATTGAGAATAAGGACGATAGGTTAGTTGAGGATATGAGATTTTAGTTAGATAAATATGTTAGTTATATTATGCAAACAGGGTCCTTAGACTATGTTTAACTTCTTTTCAGGATGGACCTTGGGGGTAGTAGTGCCCACGCCAGTGGTGATGATGGTGCAAGCCCCTCTGGTGTGGGTGGTGGGGATTTAGACGCTGTTCTGCGTAGTGTGGCTGAGCAGGTTATGACTAAGTTTTCGTGAAGCTCTAGAGAATAGGGAAGCTTATCGACAGACTAGAGTTGTACCATTGATAAGTTTACTAAAATCAATCATCTTACATTTTCGGAAGGAGCCGATCCTGCAGTGGTTGAAAACTGGATGCACGAGATTGATAAAATACTCACGGTGCTCCACTATATGGATAAACAAAGAGTTCTCTATGCTACCTATAAATTAACAGGCGAGGTCGAGAGATGGTGGACGACTATGAGATTATTGGAGGAGTAGAGACGTGTACCAGTGGCTATGACATGGTGCTGATTTAAAGAAATCTTCTTTGATTGTTATTTTCCTACCACTGTCAAAGAGGCTAAGGTAACAGGATTTCTGAAATTGACTCAGGGAAATCTTAAGGTCCAGCAGTATATGGCAAAGTTCATTGAGCTGTCACGCTTTGGCCCCTACATCGTGCCAGATGAGGTGAAAAAGGTGAGGATGTTTGAGAAGGGCTTGAGGCAGGATATCTACAAGCAGGTGGCAATCCTAAAAGTGCAAGAATTCTCTGAATTGGTGGATAGAGCCACAGTGGTAAAGGAGAGTAGCCAGAGGGATATGGGGACCTTGAGTCAGAGAAAGAGGTCCACACCTCCGGGATTTCAGGTAGGGTCTAGTTGAGGCCCTAGGAAGGGAGATAGACATGGCAGAGCTCAGAGACAGGAGAGGGGAGATCACGGGTACCAGGGTGAGCAGACATACCCTTTTTGCCCCATATACGGTAGGAGACAAACAAGAGCATGCCGGTTGGGAAACAATTTTTGCTACAGATGTGGTAGACCCGGACACATAGCACGGGAGTTTCATTGGTCACCGAATAGTGCACCAGGCCTTAGAAAAATCTGGGGACATAATCAAGCACCCAAGGGTGGCAGCCAGTAGAGAAACATAGCCCCGATGAGGGTTTATGCATTGGCGCCGGGAGACGTTGAGGCTGCCGGAGATGTCGTGACAGGTATTCTTACTGTTATACCACATAAAGTTGTTGTTTTGTTTGATACAGGTGCCACCCATTATTTTGTGTCATCGAGATATGCTAAGTTATCTGGGGTTGAGGCACAGTTGTTAGATGTTGAGTTGTTAGTAGCCATGCTGACTGGATCAACAATGAGGTGTAGGAGGGTACTTAAAAACTATCTAGTGGGCATTCAGAAGAAAGTATTACCAATTGATCTCGCGATATTAGACATGCAGGGGTTCAATGTTATATTGGGTATGGACTGGCTGACAGCTAATTACGCAGCATTGATTGTCATAAAAAAAAAAAGTGATCTTCACACCCTCGAGTGAGCAACAATTTAGATTTGTGAGTTCACATGTGCACGCCTCGCCGCAGATAGTGTCGACTATTTAGGTAAGGAGGTTGCTTCAGGGGTATGTTGCCTATATAAAGGAAATGTCAAAGGAAGAATTTTAACAAGCTGATATTCTAGTAGTCAGAGAATTTTCAGATGTTTTTCTAGAGAAATTACCTAGTATACCACCATATCAGGAGATTGAATTTACTGTGGATCTACTACCAGGATTGGCATCGATATCTAAAGCACCCTATAGAATGGCTCTAGCTGAACTGAAAGAATTGAAAAATTAGTTGTAGGAGTTATTGAATAAAAGGTTTATTAAACCTAGCATATCGCCTTGGGGAGCACTAGTCCTATTTGTAAAAAATAAAGACGGGACTATGATGATGTGTATTGATTATAGAGAAATAAACAAAGTGACAGTCAAGAATAAATATCCTCTTCTCAGAATCAAAGATTTATTAATCGGCTCCAGGGGACCTAGGTCTATTCCAAGATTTGTAACGACCTGCTATTTATCTGGGGTTTTTTTTTTTAAACTATAACATTTAAAATGTTCTGATACCATATTGGATTAAACCCAATCATCAACCTAAGCAGTGAGAAGCAGAAATCAAATAAACATAACCATATGTAATTATATTCAATACTAGAGTACCAAAGTATTTCCCAAAATATACATATATGTCTGTTTTCCAGAATACCCTTAACTGGTTAGGGCTATACAAAAATACTCCAAAAAATACTCACACTACTATCAGGGCAATACTAAGGTCCCTTTATCTGCGAGCCTGATTTGCGAGCCTACTTGGATCACCTGAAAAATATTAAAGTAATTAGGATGAGCCAACGCTAAGTAAGACGAAATATGTTATTGCTAGTGTGTGGCAAATGAGTTACAATTCTGTGAAAATCTATTACTATATAATTATGTATCACTGAATCTGTAAAGTACAATACCAGTAATATAAATCTTCATCCTTTACCTGTTGCTTAACATTTTTGTACTTTAGGATTCTACTCAAAATACTGCTAATATATATATATATATATATATATTTTATATTTTCTATTTCTGTAAACCTGTATAAACATAGTAATAACTGTAAACCTCCCTGTGGATAACTGTGTGTCATGATTTAACCCCTTATGATAGGGTTGTGCGGCCCGTAGGCGGGATCTACCCTGGATGGCCAACTAGGAATAAATCACTATACTCAATTAGTTTGATTAGCCCTCCTCAAACCATATCTAATGGGGAGCCTGTCCACTCGTGGGCTCTATACGATTGAATGTTTTACTACGTATTATCTGAATAGGTGGTTGCACTCTATATACTGTATGTAGCTACAGTACTGTGCTCTGTAAACTGTAATGGTCCAACAGGGTCTGACACTATATAATACACCTTTATATACAACTATCTGTTTTACCATGATTTTGTAATAACTGTATAAACCATGACGCTGTAGAAAACTGTATCTATATCAATTGTGTTTCTGTAATAAACTGTAAAACTATATGTCATGGTACTGTACACTGTATATGTATCAACTATATAATCATGGTATTTTGTAATTACTATAAAACATATCCACTGTCTGTATATTCTCTAAAACATAACTCAGGAAAATACTGTAAAACATATTTTTGTACTTTATCTATATTCTCAAGCCACACAGTAATTTTAAAATATATTAATCATACTTGATAAACTGTATAAATCTCTGCTGTGAATAATACTCTAGTAGAACATTTATAATTTTATACTAAAATCATACTCAAATAACCTAGCATAGCATATTTTCCTTACCTATTTTTTGCTAAAAACCCCCTACTGAAACGGGTCCTACACCCACTGGATTCTCCACTCAACACCTTGAAAATCATATATCCCAGAACAAAATGTAACTATTTCTACGTCTATAGCATTTCATACAACTGTTGGAAAGCCAAATTTCAACAAAAAAGCCTTACCCTGATTTTGGGGAGAAATTCAACTTGATTCCACTAACGATTCGTCCTAGCAGACTTGAAGAGAACTCTTCCAGGAACGTCGTGGTGGCCTCAGATCGTCAATCCGATGATTGACGGGGCTGAAATCGAAGAAAATTAGAGGGGAAACCATAGGGGAGGAAGAGAGGGTTTCTTGGTTGAAATTTTCTGCATAAAATTCAAATTTAGCACTATTTATACTGCGGGATTCATCGATGAGCCACGACACCTCTTTGATGAGTCCTGTAGAAAGTTCGTCGACGAACTTGCATCCTCGTCGATGAATTTCAGACTTCTCAAAAATTCTCTCTCGGTATCTTCTCATCAACAAGATCCTAAAGAACCCTTGTCGACAAAACCCCTGCGTTCATTGACGAGGCTTGGGAAATTTTCTGGAATTATCACCTCCAAAATGCAATGTCGTCGATGAACGCGAAGCTTTTGTCGACGAAATCGGCTGCCTCCTTCTGTTACTGTTTCCATTTCCCTCCCTCTTTGTTATTTAAATACCATTATTATTTGGGTCCTTACAAGATTAATCTTCGGGATATCACTCGGTGACAGTTAAAGCAGAGGACATTTCAAAAATAACTTTTGGAACTAGGTATGGGCACTACAAGTTCATGGTAATGTCGTTCGAATTGACTAATGCACTAGCAGTATTTATGGACCTAATGAATCAGGTGTTCCATTAGCACTTAGACCAGTTTGTTGTGGTATTTATTGATGATATACTGGTCTACTTGAAGAGTTTTGAGGAGCACAGCACGAGGATCTTTTGAGGTTGGTTTTGCAGGTGTTAAGGGAAAAGAAACTATTCGTTAAATTTAAGAAATATGAATTCTGGCTGAAGCAGGTCATTTTCCTCGGTTATGTGATCTCCAAGGATAACATATCAGTAAATCCAAACAAAATACAAGCAGTGGTGAATTGGGTGAGACTAGAAAATGTTCAGAAGGTCAGAAGTTTCCTAGGTCTGGCAGGGTACTACAAGCACTTTGTGGATTGCTTCTCCAGATTATCGGCTCCACTGACATGACTCGCGAGGAAAAACGTAAAGTTTGAACGGACCGATAAGTATGAGTAGAGCTTCCAGGAGTTGAAGTAGCGGTTGGTCACTGCACCGGTATTATCTATTTCATCAAGAGATGATGGATTTGTTATATACAGTGACACGTCATTGAGGGGACTCGTGTGTGTGTTGATGCAGCATGGGAGAGTTATTGCATACGCTTCTTGGCAGCTTAAAGAGTATGAAAAGAACTACTTGGTACATGATTTAGAGTTAGCTGCAGTGGTGTATGCTCTAAAGATCTGGAGGCATTATCTTTATGGTGGGAGATGTGAGATCTTCACTGACCATAAGAGTTTGAAGTATTTTTTCACCCAAAAAGAACTGAATATGAGGCAGAGAAGACGGCTAGAGCTCATTAAAGATTATGATTGCACTATCAGCTACCATCTAGGGAAAGCAAACGTGGTGGCTGATGCTTAGAGCCGAAAATCAGTGGGATCAGTATTGTTAGCAGTGGAGATTCAGCATCAAATTCGGACAGACATGGAGAGGCTTGGTGTGGAGTTAGTAGGAAATGATCACCAAGAATTTATTGCCAACCTAGTGTTACAGCTTACGTTGTGCGTACCTGCAAATGCTGAGATTAGAAGGGTTATTCTAGAGGAGGCGCATAAATCCCTTTACACGGTGCATCCAAGAAGCACTAAAATGTATCGGGACCATCGAGAGTGATTTTGGTGGAGTGGTATAAAGAGAGAGGTAGCCGAGTTTGTGGAGCAGTGTTTAACGTGCCAGAAGGTAAAGGCTGAGGACCAAAAACCGGCAAGATAATTGCAGCCACTCCATATCCTTCAGTGGAAGTGGGATCATATCTCCAAGGATTTTGTTATAGGGTTATCGCCGGCGTTGCATGGGCAGAACGCCATATGGGTGGTTGTAGACCAGCTGATGAAGACTACCCACTTCCTTCCTATTAAAGTCAATTACTCTATGAACAGACTGACAGAGCTATACATTTAGGAAATAGTTCAACCCCATGGAGTGCCAGTATCCATAGTTTCAGACCGAGACCCACGTTTCACGTCACGATTTTATAGATGTTTGCAAGAAGCTCTGGGGTCTCAATTATCATTCAGCACAACTTTTCATCCTCAGACTGATGGGCAGACTGAGAGGACGATCCAGATACTTGAGGATATGCTTCAAGCTTGTGTGTTGGATTTCGAGGGTAGTTGGATCTAGGATATGTCACTGGTTAAGTTTATGTATAATAATAGCTACGAGGCTAGCATCGGGATGACACCTTATGAGGTATTATATGGTAGGAGGTGTCGTTCTCCACTATATTAGGATGAAATGGGTGAAAGGCAAATTCTAGGATCAGAGTTGGTGCAGTAGGCGTATGATAAAATCTAACTTATTAAAGAAAAAATAGTGCAAATCAGAGTCAGAAGAAAAGCTACACAGATACTCATCACTAGAAGTTAGAATTCGATGTGGGAGACCATGTATTTTTGAAAGTGGCACCATTGAGAGGAGCTATGAGATTTGGAAAGAAAGGTAAACTGAGCTCTAGGTTTATTGGCCCTTTCGAGATACTTGAGAAAATGGGATTAGTTACCTACAGGCTAGCTTTACCACCAGCTCTATCCAGGAGTCATGACATATTTCATGTTTCCAGGCTGAGGAAATACATCTCAGATCCCTCCCACGTGATCAGCTACGAAGAGATAGAGCTTAGAGATACTTTAGCATATGAGGAAGCACTAGTGCAGATTCTAGATAAAAAAGAACAGGAGTTGCGTACCAAGAAAATTCCACTAACAAAAGTCCTGTGGAGGAATCATGCAGTAGAGGAAGCGTCGTGGGAGCTTGAGGAAGAAATATAACATAAATACCCACATCTGTTCAGTGGGGACCAACATTAGACAGAAAATGAATGGTAGTAATTCAAGTAAAGTAAATATAGTTTGATTTTATTTTATGTAGAGCAGAATGATGTATGTACAAGTGGTATTTTAGATTATAGGATAGGTAGTGTTTTTGGTTTTGGGAGAATTTTGGTTAGTTTATGTAATCTCTCAAAACCATATATGTAACCACGATATTCCTCCATCATAAGTGAGGGTAATTAATAAAATAAGTAGTGAATTTTTCCGCAGATGATGGTGTATATGTATAGCTAGCAATTTCGAGGACGGAATTTTAAAAGGAGGGGAGAATGTAGAGACCTGAAAATATAATAAATAAAATAAAATTAGAAAAGTGGAATTTTGGCCGGGGGAGGAGAGAAGCGACGACGATTTTTTGAAGGAGGAAGAAAATTGGCGACGGTTTGAGGTTTTTTACCGTGGGTTAGTAAAGGGTAAACGGTAATTTTGGACCGATTTAAAAGGAAACTGGCAACGGTTTTCTGTGAGCCAGATAAAACCGTCAATGTTTTTGGCCAGAGACAGAATGTATATATATGTTTGCATGCAATTTCTTTGTTAAATTTCAAAGTTCTCTCTCTCTCCTCTCGCAAGCTGCGACTCTCTCTCTCTCTCTCTCTTCATTTTCTCACTCCAAATACCTCCGAATGAGGATCCAACTCCATTTTTGAGATTCGGGGTCGATTCTTTACCAGTTTACCGGAGTGAAATTTTGATTTAAGGGGTTCATGCACCATCCCAAAATTGAGGTAAAGAGGTAATTTGAGTGTTTATAGGGTGTTTATTTGAATTGTTGGATGTATAGGCTTAGAAATGTGAATATGAATATAGTTTTGGAGTTGAACTAAGGAATTGGGAATTTGTGAAATACAGAGTTATGGTGTAAATGATGCAGGCATGAGTTAGAGTATCGGCGAGTTTTTTCCCAGAAAATAAGGTAAAGATAGTAATACTTGTCTGGGTGACATTCTGTAGATAAACTGAAATATATAGGTTTGGGAAAATATGAATATGACCATTACTTTGGGAACTAAGTGGATTGACTGGGGAAAATTCATGTATATAATTTCAGGGCATTGAAATTGCGAACATCACAAGTGGTAAACAGAAAAATAATAAACAGTTATCAGAAAGTCAGGTAAGGGGAATATGTTATGCCAGTTAAATTAGAAATTTTACCAATAAAGCATAGTATTTAAACATGAGTTACAAATTATGGTTTTGAACTAATTAGAGCAAGGAAATTATACATTATTACAGATAATATTTATTGAGTTTTATTTAATTTGTGTGGCATGAGAAATACTAAAATATTATAGAACCATGATTATACAGAGTTTTATAGAACCATGATTATACAGTCTTTTACAGAACCATGATTATATAGAGTTTTATAGAATTATGATTGTATAGAGTTTTACAGAACCATGATTATACATAATTTTACAGAGCCATGATTATGTAGAGTTTTATAAAACCATGATATGCAGAGCATAGAGCCATGACATACAAAATTACAGTTGATACAGATATACAGATATATTATAGTGTCATGGTTAATATAGAGAATTATAGCATCATGGTAAATACAGTTGATAGAGAATCATGGCAAAACAAATAGATATTATATAGAAATAGTATTACATAGTATCAGACCTTGATGGAATGGAGCAATTTACAAAACACGGTACTGTAGCTATACAATATAGACAGTGCAACCATACGTCTCAGATAGAGTATGGTATTGCCGATTGTGTATAGGTAGAGTAGAGGGCTCCTTAGCGTCTGTACCAGGTGGACCTAGCCTTTCGTGCTACAGACATATATAGAGATACAGTTAGACTAGTAGTGGTAGGCCAACTAGTGTTTAGTCCTGCCTACGGGACGCACAACCCTATCATGAGGGGTTAAATCATGACATACAGCCATCTAAGGAAGTTTTTAGGACTATATACATATGCAGTATACATAGAAAAGAAAGATTATATATTATAGATAGAAGTATGATTGAATAATTAACTCAGAATTACTGTATTTTAAATGGCATAGATGTGGGTTTAAGTACATATATTTATACATGATACCTCATTTATAGTTTTAATTAAAGATTATGTTTTGCGTATAAACTTATATGTCACACATTGGTATAACATGTTTCTCCTTACTGAAAGGTGTCTCACCCCAACATTATAACATTTCAGGTAATCTAGAGGGACGCACAGGGCTGGCTCAGAGATAGAGGAGATGATTGAGTTGACATAGTTCTAGGGTGAGTTTTGGGCCGAGTTGTAGATTCCTCAGCATTTTTGGATTTTTGGGAAAGGTGTACGTATATGTATATGGTGGATCTGTAATTCTTTGGTATTGTGTATTTTGGGATATGGTTTGGATATTTATGTTTTTCAGCTGCATAGGTATTATATATGAAATGCACAGTTTACCATGGGACCCACCCTGGGCTGTGATGATGACATGTATATGTATACAGGGTATCAGAGTTATGAAATATAGCTTGACAGTAAAAAAAAAAGGAAATGATATGAATTTTTTGGGTCGTTACACGTTGGTATTTTGAAAATGTTTAATTTTAAAATCAAACGTGTTCATGGCTTAAAAATATTGGCAACTTGAGAGGGTCGTTCAACTGACCACGCATAAAATCCATACGAACCACTAAGGTTCGGCTGACCAAGCAAAAGGCTAGTCGATCGAGTCCTTTATGTATTTAAAAAGAATACGAGGCTTGGTCAATTATGATAGGGCTGGTCGACTAAGCTAAGGGCGATTTTCAAACCTTTGTAGGTTCGATGGATCAAGCTATTCCTAGGTCATTTGTTCAGTCGGCTGAGTACGCTAAAAAGGTGAAACCTAATAGTCGGTCGACCGAGGAAGATATGTTCATTTTAGGGTCGGTCGGCCGAGACCTTGTAATCAGCTCAGCTATGAAGGTCAGTCGACTGAGGCGTTTATTACGCTAACAGGTTGGTCGACCGAGGCTCTTGAAAAAATTAAGCTATGCCCTAATTTTTTACCTTATTAGCTTATCCCTGTTTGTATAAGTAAGGCATTTTAGCTTAGGGGATTTTTCATGATATATTTGGGGACCTAGGGTCATTCTAAGGTCTTCATTTAGCTGATATTCCCATCATGCATGAATGCATTATTACAGATCAAAAACAAAAGATGCATTACAATTTAAACATTAAATGTCTTCTTCTTCTTCTTCTTCTTCGCTCTACTGCCTTCTTGGAGTACACCATATAATGTGAGCTTTTATGTTCCATTATAGCTTCCATTTCCCTTTGTCTTATGTGCGTGTCAGAGATAAACTTGTTTACATGATAAATGCACACATAAGATTCTTATGTTTTGTTTGCATCAAAACAGGGATTGAATTCAAAAATTCAATATCATCTTATTTGCAATTGCCATCATCCTGGAGAAGTAATTTGACACAGATTCTCCAGACTTCCTGTGTAAAATTTTGAAATCGCCTCGAAGTGCTTGAAGCTATGCCCTCTTTGCTTTGCCGTCCCCTCATATTTCTTCTTCATAGAGTCCCAAATTTGCTTGGAAGTTTCTTTACAAAGAATGGTTTCTAGGATGGAACGATCAATTGACTGGAAGAGATAATTCTTTGCTTTGAGATCCTTCAATTTCTGCCCTTCAAGCTCCACCTTCTGTGCATTTGTTAGCACAACACCTACTGCTAGTTATGCTACTCTAGTAACAACTGTCCAATATTCTTTGGACCTCAAAAAATTCTCCATGAGCATGCACCAATGGTCATAGTGACAATCAAAGCATGGAATGGATGGCTATACAAAAGTTTCAGAAGTCATTGTGGAACTCTAACTTTGCTTTGATACCACTGATGTAAAATGGAAGAAGAAAATGATAAACTAAAAAACAAGGGGAAGGAGAGTTAGACTGTAACTCAACTATTTCATTGATAAGGAAATGATCATTATATAGGCTAAAAGGCAAATGGTTACAAACACAAAAATATAGGCACCATTAACATCATATTAAACAACTCCTAGGCACAACTAACATCATACTAAATAACTCTTACAAACTATGCAATAAACAGAAACAAACTACTGAACTCCTAAAGACTAGGACGACCCAAATCAAACACATTCTAACGTGCTGTTACTAATTTATTTAACAGTAAAATCATGTGGGTTCTCCTCAAGCTGCAGTCTCTTCATCCCACAAATTGTTCATTCCAATCCCAGTTAGGGCGAACTAAGTTCTCACTCTCCTCAAAAGCCATGGATTTACCCAAACCCAAATCTCCAAAGTCGTTAGGGGGCGCCCATCAATACTTATAGCTGACTCTAAGAGTACCCTTTTACCTAAACTTGATTTTTTTCTTCTATAGGAGTTTCAGCAGCTGAACTCCCAAAAATTATGTGCAAAAATGTCTTCCTCCTTGCTGTCAGCTTGGAGAACCAACTTTCCCCTACTATAATTTTCTTAAGAGCGAAGTTCTCCTCACTGATGAAGAAGTTGTTCAAGCTTTGAAGCGAGCACAAAGGATTTTTCAATCTGACGTTCGAAAATGCATTGCTTCCAATATCACAGTTTTGAGAGAACTTGGGGTACCTCAATCCATTGTTTCGCTGCTGGCGATTCGTTCTCCCGGGATGCTGCTCTTTAGTCCCAACAAGTTCAAAAAATTGGTCAAGGAGGTTATTGATAAGGGATTGAGTGTCAATCAATCAAAATTCATCCGTGGAATATGCATGTTTTTCATGATGAGTTAATCAACCCGGGAAAGCAAATTTGGGGTTTATAGGAGGTGGGGTTGGTCTGAAGACGAAATCCTATCTGCTGCCAATAGGTACCTGGGCTGTATGAATGCTTCTGACAAGAAAATCTCGTCTGTGATGGCTTTCCTTGTGAATAAGATGGGTTGGCAATCTTTGATGGATCCATACCCAGTCAAAGCAGACGGCTGCTGCTCCTTCAACATCTACGGCGCCGGCTGCTTCTCCGTCAACCTTTGCTGCTCCACCTGCTCTGCCGGACATGTTGACATTTGCCACCGCCCGTTGAAGTTTTTGCTCCCGCTGTGTGTATATATATGTGCTGTGTGTGGAGTTGTATATGTGATAGAGATAAGAGAGAGAAGAGAGTGTGGTGTGTTGCAGCGTGCATAGGAGAGTTGAGTGAGTGCTGAGTGATTGTATCCTCCTCCTCCTCTCTGTTTATTTTTCCAGTAAATAATCTCTCGCTCCCATGGACGTAGGCCGGAATTTGGCCGAACCACGTAACTCTGGTGTCAATATTGGTGTGTGTGATTTATTTATTTTATCTATTCATCAATTACTTGATCTGTAAAACCCCAACAAAGTGGTATCAGAGCGTATTGTTGGAGTAGAATTCCAGATCGGAGAAAATTCCTAGTTTTTGAGCCTCTGTCCAGTAGCTCAAAATTTAATTTTGAGGCTACCACCGAACTCCTCTCATCAAGACGAAGCCAACAGTGTCAACCGGAGCTCCAAAGAGCATCAGAGTAGGCCACACGCGCCTACACGCGCCTCCAACATCCAGGGGACGTTTCCACGCGCCCACACGCGCTTCCACGCGCCGGCAGAAGCTCGGGAGTGGTCTCACGCGCCTCCACGCGCCGGCGACACCTCAGCAGAACAATCCACGCTCCTCCACGCGCCGGTGAGAGCACGGCCGGATGGCGGAAGGTTGAAGACGACGCCACGTCAGCGCCACGTCGCCGGGACCCTCGCCGCGTCAGCGTTCAGTCAGCCTGACGCGTCAGCGCCACGTCGCCGACCACGTCAGCGGCCACGTCATCCGGGACCCTCGCCCAGTCAGCAGCCCGGTCAGCGCCACGTCAGCAGCTGAGTCAGCGCCGCGTCAGCTGACACGTCATCGCTGCCACGTCAGCATAGTTGACCGCGTTGACCAATTTTGACCGAAGTTTGACCAAGCCTTTCAAGGTCATTTCAGGTCCGTTTTCCGAACAACTTAAACCATTTCCAGGGTTTTCGACCGTTCCGGATGCAACCGTACATTCGGTTTCTTAAGATTCTACCCCAATTTTTCTGTACAAGCAAGTTAGTGCTTAAAATCAATGGAGGAGTCAGACTCGGGTACTATGATCAAGCTCACAGCCTCCAATTACACTCTGTGGAGGTCTTGGATGGAGGATCTCCTTAATTGTAAGGATTTGGCAGACCCTTTGGATTATAAAGGTATGAAACCAGATTCCATTAAAGATGATGATTGGAGAAGAATGAATAGGAAGACCATTGGTCAAATCAGACAATGGATTGACCACAAGGTATATCATCACGTCGCACAAGAGACTGATGCTTATAGTCTTTGGGAGAAGCTGGAAAACATGTACCAGGCCAAGACCGCTCGCAACAAAGCCATGTTAATGAGACGACTTGTTAATCTGAAGTTAAAAAGCGGGACCTCTATAGCTGAGCATACTAGTGAGTTCCAAAATCTAGTAAATCAACTTTCATCTGTGAAGATGGATCTTGGCGATGAAGCAGAAGCATTGCTGCTTCTTAGCTCCTTACCAGACAGCTGGGAGACATTGGTCATCACTCTCAGCAATTCAGCTCCTGACGGCAAACTTACCATGGCGATGGTAAAAGATGCTTTATTCAACGAAGAAACCAGGAGAAAAGAAACAGGTGCAGATCAGTCACAGGCCTTTGTTACTGAAACCAGAGGCCGACCTCAAGAAAGTAGCAGTACCAGAAGTCGAGGTAGAGGCAGAGGTAGAAGCAAATCTAGAGGAAGATCCCAGGATCGCAGCAGATTCAGTGATGGTAAAAATTGGCAGAGAGGGAAAATCTCTTGCTACTATTGTGGCATTGAAGGCCACATGAAGAAAGATTGTCGAAAATTTCGACGGGATCATGGTCAAAGCCGCCAGCAACAAAAGAAGGAGGAAGGTGAGAACTCGGTCACCTTAACTCAAGATATATCAGTTTTCTCAATTGATGAAGATGCATGTTGTCATATTGGGAACCATGACACTGAATGGGTGGTAGACACAGCAGCCTCCTACCATGCCACTCCCCACAAAGAATTCTTCACGATGTATAAATCTGGAGATTTTGGTACAGTAAAGATGGGGAACACTAGTTCTTCTCAGATCGTGGGAATCGGAGATGTGCAGATTGTGACTAATATTGGTTGCACCATAACACTAAAGGATGTGCGACATGTCCCAGACCTTCGGCTAAACCTTATTTCTGGGGCAGCCCTTGATAAACAGGGCTACGAAAGCTACTTTGGGAAAGGTGCTTGGAAATTATCAAAAGGTAATTTGACAATAGCACGAGGACGCATTTGCTACACATTGTACAAAACGCAGGTAAAGATTTGTACTGATGCCATCAATGCAGTGGAAGATGAAGCATCACCAAACCTATGGCACAAGAGACTCGGACACGTGGGAGAAAAAGGGCTCCTTACACTGGCTAAGAAGGCATTTATAAAAATCACAAAAGGTATTGCCTTAAACCCATGTGATCACTGCTTATTTGGGAAACAGCATAGAGTTTCATTTAGTTCCTCTATGAAGAGAAGGTCAAAGCCATTGAGTTTGGTACATTCTGATGTATGCGGACCCATTGAAGTAGAATCAATCGGCGGCAACAGGTATTTTGTTACCTTTATTGATGACGCTTCAAGGAAGGTGTGGGTATATTTTCTGAAAACAAAGGACCAGGTTTTTAAATATTTCAAGGAATTTCATGCTATGGTGGAAAGGCAAACAGGGAAGAAATTGAAGTGCCTCCGGACAGACAATGGAGGCGAATATACTTCCAACGAGTTCAGAGTATACTGTACTGAACGTGGTATTAGGCATGAAAAGACGGTCCCACGTACCCCACAACATAATGGTGTAGCTGAGAG
Source organism: Malania oleifera (assembly GCF_029873635.1). Classification (NCBI taxonomy): domain Eukaryota; kingdom Viridiplantae; phylum Streptophyta; class Magnoliopsida; order Santalales; family Ximeniaceae; genus Malania; species Malania oleifera. The sequence goes on along the minus strand of NC_080425.1, from coordinate 8,215,033 downwards.
AATGAATCAGACCATTATGGAGAGAGTTAGAAGCATGCTTAGTATGGCTAAATTACCTAAGCCATTCTGGGGGGAAGCTATTCGTGCCGCATGTTACCTTATTAACAGATCACCGTCAGCACCACTTAACTTTGGAATTCTAGAGAAAGAATGGACCAGAAGAAAAGTTTCTTACACTCATCTAAGAGTGTTTGGGTGCAAAGCTTTTGCATATATATCTAATGAGCAGCGGCAAAAGCTCGACGTGAAGTCCATTCCATGTATCTTTATTGGCTATGGAGATGATGAATTCGGCTACAGATTATGGGATCCAGAGAGGAAGCAGGTCATCAGATCGAGAGATGTGGTTTTCCATGAAAACCAGGTGTTTGAGGACTTTGAACCACAAACAAAGTCTAACCAGCCTAGTTCCGGTGCTCCTGTCATTGTAACAGATCCTACACCATCATATTCTCCCACAAACCATGGAGAATTGCAGGATGATCCTTTGGAAACAGATGTAGAAGGTGTTGAGCAGGGGGAGCAACAACCCCCTTCACCAGAAATTGCAGAATCATCACATCAGTCAGATGATGAGGTATATCCTCCTCCAGAAGAAGCTGAGCCCAGAAGATCTGAAAGAGGTCGTATTCTGATTCCGTCGAGAAGATATCCAGAATCAGAATATCTTTTACTCACTGATGAGGGGGAGCCAGAAAGTTTCCAAGAGGTCCAATCTCATACCGACAAAGCCAAATGGATAGAAGCTATGAAAGCAGAGGTAAATTCTTTACATAAGAATCAAACGTATGAGCTGGTAAAACTTCCCAAAGGGAAGAGAGCACTAAGGAACAAATGGGTGTTCAAGCTTAAGAAAGATGGCAGTGGAAAAATTGTGACGCATAAAGCCAGATTGGTCGTCAAAGGTTTCGAACAGAAGAAAGGTGTTGACTTTGACGAGATATTTTTACCAGTAGTGAAAATGACAACAATTCGAGTCATACTCGGATTAGTAGCCAAGATGAATCTAGAGCTTGAACAAATGGATGTGAAGACAGCCTTCTTACATGGAAACTTGGAAGACGACATCTACATGGAGCAACCAGAAAGATTTGAAGTTCCAGGGAAAGAACATCTAGTCTGCAGGTTGAAGAAAAGTCTCTACGGTCTTAAGCAAGCACCGAGACAGTGGTATAGAAAATTTGACTCTTTCATGGTGAGTCACGGATACAAGAGGACTGCAGCAGATCAGTGTGCATATGTTCAGATATTTCCTGATGGTAAACTTGTCATCCTATTACTCTATGTTGATGACATGTTGATCATTGGTCAGGATACAAGCAAGATCAACAAGCTAAAGATGGAGTTGTCTAAGTCTTTTGAAATGAAGGACTTAGGCCCAGCTCAGCAGATCCTAGGCATCAGGATCAGTCGCGACAGGAAAGCCAGAAAGTTATGGTTATCATAGGAGAAGTATATTGAACGAGTAATCAAAAAGTTCAACATGGAAAGTGCCAAGCCAGTAAGTACTCCACTGGCCAATCATTTCAAGCTAAGCAAGAAGTTGGCTCACTCATCAACGGAAGAAATGTCAATAGTCCCATATTCATCAGCAGTTGGAAGCTTGATGTACGCAATGGTATGTACGAGACCAGACATTGCCCACGCTGTAGGTGTTGTGAGCAGGTTTCTTTCCAATCCAGGGAAAGACCATTGGGAAGCTGTGAAATGGATTCTCAAGTACTTGAAAGGTACATCGGGATTGTGCTTATGTTTCGGGGAAGCTGAACCAATCTTGGAGGGTTACACTGATGCAGACATGGCTGGTGATCTTGATGGAAGAAAGTCCACATCAGGTTTTTTGTTCACCTTTGCAGGGGGAGCTGTATCATGGCAGTCAAAATTGCAAAAGTGTGTTGCCCTATCCACAACAGAAGCAGAATATATTGCCGCAGCGGAAGCTGGGAAGGAGATGTTGTGGTTAAAACGGTTTCTTCAAGAGTTAGGAGTCAAACAGGAAGAATACAAGGTACATTGTGATAGTCAGAGTACACTGGACTTGAGCAAGAATTCAATGTACCATTCCCGAACAAAACATATTGACATTCGCTATCATTGGATACGCGAAGTGATGGAACAACAACTATTGAAGTTAGTCAAAATTCATACTAAAGAAAATTCGGCAGACATGTTAACAAAAGGAGTAACCTATGAGAAGCTCCAGCTATGTAGGGATATAGCTGGGATGGATATCAATTGAAGATTAACATATTATTCCCCTCCTATGGGTATGGAGGGGGAGAATTGATGGATCCATACCCAGTCAAAGCAGACGGCTGCTGCTCCTTCAACATCTACGACGCCGGCTGCTTCTCCGTCAACCTTTGCTGCTCCACCTGCTCTGCCGGACATGTTGACATTTGCCACCGCCCGTTGAAGTTTTTGCTCCCGCTGTGTGTATATATATGTGCTGTGTGTGGAGTTGTATATGTGATAGAGATAAGAGAGAGAAGAGAGTGTGGTGTGTTGCAGCGTGCATAGGAGAGTTGAGTGAGTGCTGAGTGATTGTATCCTCCTCCTCCTCTCTGTTTATTTTTCCAGTAAATAATCTCTCGCTCCCGTGGACGTAGGCCGGAATTTGGCCGAACCACGTAACTCCGGTGTCAATATTGGTGTGTGTGATTTATTTATTTTATCTATTCATCAATTACTTGATCTGTAAAACCCCAACAATCTTCTGCTGTTGCGAGATATCCACATTTTCAGTTACAGTTTGGAGAATTTGTCCCGAGGTGTTCAGTCATCACAATTCTGCAGTTGAAGGGCTGTATAAAGAAGGATTTGTCTTTGGGCACCTCTACAGTTCTCTCTGATAAGAAGTTCTTAGCTGAGTTCGTGACAAAGTATCAGAACAATGTTCCTGAACTGCTGAATGTTTATCATGGGAAAATTGGTCTTCCAAGGCTGGGATTTGGTGCTGGAGATATATGTCAGTTAAGGCAGTTGTAGCTTGTCAAATTTTCGAAGCTAAAACTAATCCTTAAATATTTGTTTGCTGGTGTCAAATTGCAATGCTTCAATGTTTTCAAATTGTTTTACTGCAACAGTATAATTACAGCAAAGCTGAATGAGTGATAAGTCAAAAAAAAAAAAAAAAAAAGGCAACACATGGAAAACTAGGTTTGAAGCAAAAAATAAGCCAAATCTATTTCTTTTTAATTCAACAACCATATTTGATGCAATTATGAGATGAGCCAAAAAGACCTACCATCATTGTCCATAAATTATCACACTAAAGCTCTATGCCCTTGCTATTCTCACCCTAGATAAAGTGTTTCCATTCGGTTTAGTTTGGTAATTAGGAATCAATTGTAGAAACCGGAATTGATGTGATTGATTCTCATTCTTAACGTTGTTTTGCAATAATTTCATTATATATGATTCCCCATTCCATGTAGGAATGAAATTCCTCCTTTTGCCTACTCTTTAATTCTTGCCACTTACTTTGGTATCAAATCCTAATTCCTGAAAGTATAATATTTATTGCCCCATTCATTATATTGCATATACATGGTGCCTACATATATGATATTACGATGTTTTATGTAATCTAATATAATATATTACATATTTTAAAAATAATATTAATATTATGATATCTTTAAATACAAATATATAATAATATATTTCAATATAAGTAGTAAACCATAATTCTTAATATTTATTACTATATATAATAATATTATAAAATATAAAAAATTAATAGAATAGTTTCAACATTAAAATATTATAATATAATTGACATATGATTATTGATTTATTATATTATTTATAATATTTAAAATAAATTAAAAAATTATTATTATCATCATTTATAAATATATAATAATAAAATGTAATGTTGATATAGTATACAAAAAGAATATAATACTACTGTATAATATTACATATAATATATATTACATAAATTAAAAAAATAATATTAATGTAATATTGTATATAGTATAATATATGTTGCATGAGTCTAAAAAATAATATTAATCTTATGATATTTGTTAATGTATATAACACTTGTCCCACATCGAGTTGATAAACAAGCTTTTCCCTTAGACTAGACTATAAATATGATACCCCTCTTGTATACAAATTACACCATTCAATACAATTCTCTTCTCTTGTATTGTCTCATACTCTCTCTCTCTCTCTCTCTCTCTCTCTCTCTCTCTCTCTCTCTCTCTCTCTCTCTCAATATGGCATCAGAGCCACTATTTTCTTTTAGTGGTCCGTGGCCCATCAAGAGTTAAGTATGCTCTGTGATTGCATCTATATATTATTAGTTGATCCTTCACATCACAAAGACTTCTTGTATATCCTTTTCATACTTGTATGGCTACCTCTGGCCACTGCTCACCTCCGGCTCATCCTCAAAACCTAGGTATCAAGGAGAGAGAGTTAAGATGATCTTATGTTAGTTTTGGAACTGCTCACATAGGCGATGTGGGACTGGGTGCACACCAACACTCCTCCTCGAGCCCATGAGGGGAAATGAGGCGAGGAGGAATTTAACCCACGAAGGAGCCAAGCAGCCCAACCCCAGCTCCGATACCAAGTTAGAGAGCTCATTCTCAAAACTCACTACTATATATGGTACACCTTTAGATGACCCCACCCTATTTCGCTAGTTGGTTGGGACTCTTATTTATCTTACAATTACTTGCCTAGACATCTCTTATGTCGTCCATATTTTCGGTCAATTTCTCTCTACTCCTCGCACACCCCATTATGTCGCAATGCTTCACATTCTCAGGTACATCGAGTGGACCCTATTTCGTTGTCTCCATTTCTCTGCCCACTCTTCACTTGAGCTTTTTGTCTACTCAGATGCAGATTGGGAAGGTGACCCCACTGATCGTAGATCCACCACCAGCTATTGCTTTTTCATTGGTGACTCTCTTATTTCTTGGCGCAGCAAGAAGCAAATAGTCGTCGCCCGTTCAAGCATAGAAGTTGAGTATCGTGCTCTTGTTGATACAACTCAGGAACTTCTTTGGCTTCGCTGGTTACTTGAAGACATGAGTGTCACTCATTCTACTACTACTATCATCGGCTGCGATAATCAAAGTGTTATCCAAATTGCTCACAATGATGTATTTCATGAACGCACAAAACACATTAAGAATGATTGTCACTTTGTGCGTCATCATCTCACCTGTGGCACCATTGGACTATTATCAGTTTCTTCTGCCGATCAAATTGCAAATATCTTCACTAAGACGCATCCTCCTGGACGCCTTTAGAATTTAGTTTCCAAACTCAAATTAATCTTAATTTTGCCACCTTTGAGTTTGAGGGGGACTGTTAATGCATATAACACTTGTCCCACATCGAGTTGATAAACAAACTTTTCTCTTAGACTAGATTATAAATAGGATACCTCTCTTGTATACAAATTACACCATTCAATACAATTCTCTTCTCTTGTATTCTCTCTCTCTCTCTCTCTCTCTCTCTCTCTCTCTCTCTCTCTCTCTATTAATAATATCATTAAATATAAATATATAATACTATTTTAAAGATAGTGACTAAGGATTTAATATCCTTGAATCTATCAAAAGAAATGGTCCATGATCGCATAAATTAGTAGAAAATGATTCATATACCCGACCCCACTTAGTGGGACTAAGACTTGGTTTTGTTCTTGTTGTTGTTGTTGTTATACTATTTTAAATATAAAATATTAGAACCATTCTTATTACAATAAAATTTAAAAGAATATTATTGAATTATAACATAATATGATATAATTGTGGTATGATTATTTATTATATTATTATATATAATCTTAAAATATAATGCCACGATTATTGTTTTTATTATATTATTATTTTATATTAAATAATAAATTATGTGATAATATTATAACATATGAGATTGTTATTTACATTTAATAAATTACATATTGAAATGTAATAATTATAAATATAATAATGTGTGATATTAATAATATAGTTAAAACAAAATACTAAAAATAAAAAAAAATGATAAAATATAACATGCAAAGTATAATCAAGAATATGATTATCAAAATGATTTTATTGTAAAAAATATTGTTAACTAAACAAAACAAAACAATATTATTCCATATTAAATTAACTGAATAAATTTTTTATATTATAAGGTCATGATTAATAAATTAAACTAATTTCCAATTCTTATGTCTATAAATCAGACACTATAATACAATTTTGAGTCCGATTCTATGCTGAATCAAACATGAAAGAAGAATCTAACATTTCATTTTCAATTCCAATGAGTTCTAATTTGAGTTTTTTCTCGGTTTATCTTTTTTTTTTTTTTAAATATATTAAATAATACATTTTTTTGGGAAAATAAATCCTAAAATAACTCTAACGTAATCTTGCTACTTGATCGAGCGAGATTTAAAGGGGTCAGACACTTGGGTGTTGACGCGTGTCAAGGCAAACCTCGCTGGACAAAGCAGCGAGATTTGCCTGGGAAATGGAACAGCCGATCAGTGTGTGATCTTGATCTTGATCAAGATCAACTTGTGCTAAACATGATCTTGATCAACCTATCTCGCAAGAAACCGTACTGTGGAATTTGAAAAAGTGTCAGAAAGTGTTGCTCAAATTCTCAAGGAACAACCTGTGATTGTTGCACATAGTGAAAATACCTTTGATGGAAGTGGCATTAAGAGACCATTATTCAAAAAGTTTGAACTGGACAAGGTCAGTAATCTGTTTTCTACTAATGTTGATAAAAAGAGGTTTTTTTCTTGCTTCAACCTTTTGGGTACTTTGGTGTGATCTTACAACAATAAACCCTCAAATTATGTATGCTACTTATTTAGCACATAGAAACACCGACAAGGTTAGCACCAAATTGCTCATTGTCATGCAAATTTTATCCTTACAAAATTTCTTATGTCTAAGCTTTTATTGTTTTACTTTTGTATTAACATACAAGTCCTTAGGTTGTCTTGTAGGCAACCGAAGTGAGATTTTATGCTATCTTAAATACTGAATTGATAAGAATAGGTATAGTAATAACAAAAACAGCCTTTCAGTTTTGTGTTTGAGCTTGTTCCCAACTATGAATACTAATAACAAAAGTTAAGATTTTTTTTTTATTTTTTTAAAAAGCCGTAAGTCAATCTTTTCTAGTTGTAGTTGTTTGAAATATGTTTTTTAGTCTTTTCAATGCAGTCACTGGAGGCAACTTTGAAAACGGTACCAAATGATCGAAATGGGAAAATGTACAAGGAGTTTCTGCGTGTAGCACTGGTTGAGATTGGCTCTTTGCCTGATTTACCGCCACTGGATGAGATTGGGCCTTGACTAACTATGTTAAGGTCCTCACAAAGTTGTTGATTGCTATCACAAGACATCGCTTAATGTCTTGCAAGCTTCCATTGTAGAGGGGACAGATGGAGATGATGAGTATAACCCCGAGGATGTGTGCAGTGTAGTTACTCAACGTGTTGAAGAGGCAGGAAAATGGACCAAAAGTTACCCAAGTGTATGACTTTATGTTTCTGGATCTGCGAATCAATGGGAAGAGGACCTCTGCAATGGTGGAAACTAAGGCTACATATAACTTTGTCTCAAAGCCAGAAGCATAGAGACTTAACTTGAACTTGGAGGACTTAGGACGTATTGAAGTGGTTAGTTCCACGACTCAGCGTACTCTACAAGTAGCCAAGCAAGTGACTATGAAGATTGGACAGTGGGTGGAACATGCAAATTTCATAGTGCCGATGGATGATTTCCAAGTGATAGTTGGAATGGTATTCTTAAGGTAGAGTAAGGTTGTTCGCTAGTTCCTTTTCCCTAGTGGGGGGTTGTCTTGCATGGTGCAAGCTGTTACAAAGAAAGGGGATGACGATAAGTTTCTCTTAACCATGCAAATAAATAAGCACGAGAATCTAAAACTAAAATCTTCAAAAAATTCTCAGATGAGGGTCATTTCTTGGATAATTTTGTAGATTTGTAGAATGGACACAACTGTTAGGCTCTATTTGCATCCAAGATTTTGTGGAAGGGAAGGAAGCTAGAAGAAAAAAAAAAAAAGAAAAGAAAATAAATTAGAACTATTAAGATTCATGCTAGAAGAAAAAAAAAAAAAGAAAAGAAAACAAATTAGAACTATTAAGATTCATAGTTAACAATTTCAATAATAATAATTATTAATTAATATTTAAATATTTTCTACCCAATAAAATAATGGAAGATTTCCCTATTTATTTAAATATAATCTTGCTATTAGTATATATTTATAATGTATGATTGTTATATTAATTTATGATAAAAATAATATTTTTAACTAAATTATAAAATATAATTTATTCTATGTGAAAATTTAAATTAATTAATGATTCTCCCTCCAATAATTTAATTAATCATTATTATAATAAATAAATAAATAAAGAGAATACAAAAAATTCCATATGCATAGCAAATCTCGTTACTTGGTACAACGATATTTAAGCAAATCTCGTTAGACCAAGTAGCGAGATTTGCTTATGTTTATTTGTGGCATGACACGTTATAAATCTCGTTACTTGGCCCAAAGAGATTTGTTTAAATCTTATTAGATCAAGTAACAAGATTATGTCAGAGTCATTTTGAAAAATACTTCTCAGAATAGGATATTATTTAATATATATATTTTTTAAAAAGATAAATTAAGAAAAAACTCGTTCTAATTTCGTTTATAATTCCAATTTTAATAGTGAACCAAATACTACCTAAGTTTTACCTAACAAAGAGGAGGGCAATTCTAAAAGTAAGAGATTTGTTTAGTCTTTAAGATGGCGACATTGTGAAACCAATAGTTTAACAAGTAAAAATAATAACAAAGTACGTCTCTATTGTTTGAATATAAAACATAATACAAATTAGTTAACTAATCATTTTATTAAAAATATAAATATAAATTTAAAAAGCTAATTAATAAATGTCCGTAAAAAAATTATATTTTTATTTAATTAATCAACAAATTTAAAATTTTAAAAATACCTAAAATTATTATCATCTGTAACACACAAACTTTCTTTTGACGACAGAAGACGCCACCATGATAAGGCTTGATAGCGATAGGGAAGAAGTATTGATCCTCCCCCAGCTCGATGCTGGCGCTGGATTACCAAGAATTGGAAGTACGTGTTTCTCCCCTTCCCCTTCATCTTCGTCTCTCTGTGTGCGCCAGCAATTTCAATCCTTCTGCAATTCAGTCCAAGAATCGAAAGCAACCATTCGACTGATATGTAAGTCGTTCTCACCTAATCAAAATCATTTTTCCCCCCATTTTCATTCAGTTTAATTCATCTCTCTCTCCCTCATTCCGTCTCTCTCTCTAGAGTGTTTCAGTCTTTCTCTGCAATGGGGTGTACTGTAAGAGAAAAACACATCAGAACCAACAGAAGACCCCGATCCGCAAAACCCGGTATCGATCACACCAATGTTTCAAACCCAGCATCAGGCTCGAAGATAATACTCGAATCGGGTCTCAAACCGTTGAATTACCATCTAGGTATCAATGATTCCTCACAAAACCCTAATCCTAACCCTAATTTTGACGATAGTGGTTGGGGTTATTGTACCGAAGAACAGTTAGAAGAAATACTGTCAAAGAACTTAGAGTTTTTATACAATGAAGCCATGTCTAAGCTTGTGGCTTTGGGGTATGATGAAGATGTTGCTCTAAACGCGATACTTCGGAACGGCCATTGCTATGGCGGCATGGACGTATTGTCGAACATATTGCATAACTCTTTAGCTTACTTGAACAGTAGCTGTGGGGGTGGTACTGTGTATTCAGAGGAATCCGACGCCCCGTTTACGGATTTGAAGCAGTTGGAGGAGTATTCATTAGCGAGTATGGTGTGTTTGTTACAACAACTGCGCCCGCATTTGACTAAAGGCGATGCCATGTGGTGTCTCCTCATGAGTGATCTTCATGTAGGTCGTGCTTGTGCTATCGAAATTCCTGTTTTTCATTCTCCGTGCAACGTATGTGGTTCAGCACCTGGTAATGTTGAGAATGTGAGCAATAATCCTGTTGGGGTCACTCCGGGTCTTTGTAAGTTTCATAGCGGTTGGGGATTTGGAAGTGATGGTTCTGAATTTCTGGTTAATGGATTCTCTTCAAATGTGTCGGATGTGACATTGCAAAGAGATATTGAATGCCCAAAGAGGTTTAATCTTACGCCTTCGATGGAGTCTTTGTTGAAGAGGAATGTTGCAATTTTTGCTGCTGGGTTTCGAGCAAACTCAAAGCAGATGCAGATGCAGATGCAGATGCAACCACAGGCTTGTCCCAGCTCTTTGTTGAGTGGGGAATCCTCAATGGGAATTGTGTCAGGGGCTGCAGGGCCAGTTGAGCAGAGTGAGGAGTCTAGGAATGCAAAGAACGAAGATGTAGTGAACTTGGTGTTGAGTAAATTTCATGACTTGAACCTCGATGAGAATTTTGAGTGTGCGATGGAAGATCAAAAGGATGAGATGCTTCTGAATTTGATCCATCAGATTAAGGATCTTGAGAAGCAGGTGAAGGAGCGAAAAGATTGGGCCCATCAAAGGGCAATGCAAGCGGCAAGGAAGCTTAGTAGTGATCTCACAGAGCTTAAAATGTTGAGAATGGAAAGAGATGAGACACAACAGCTAAAGAAAGGGAAGCAGACTCTTGAAGACACAACAATGAAGAGGCTTTCAGAGATGGAGAATGCTCTAAGGAAGGCAAGCAGTCAGGTAGACCGTGCGAATGCAGCTGTGAGACAGCTTGAGATTGAGAATGCAGAAATTAGAGCTGAGATAGAGGCTTCTAAGTTAAGTGCATCTGAGTCGGTAACGACCTGTTTGGAGGTTGCAAAGAGGGAGAAAAGATGTCTGAAGAGGCTTTTGGCTTGGGAGAAACAGAAAACTATGATACAGGAGGGGATTACATACGAAAAGCAGAAGATTTCTGAGATGCAAGAGCTGTCTGGGCAGATTGAGCTGGCTCAGAAAGAAGCTCAGGTGCATTAAATTATATATTTTTGCATATGATGAACCTCAAGTTCCTTAACTTTTTCTTATGTGCACATATTCATCTTGGTAACTCATCCATGTGCATCTCTCCCTGGAAACTGTTCTGGATAAAAAGCAAACATTTCAACTTAACTGACATATTCATTCTAAGCTTATTAATCTCTAAACATTAAGGAAGTAGGAGTGGAGCTGAAAAAAGGGAATGAAGTAGACCAAACCAAAAAAGAAAAAAAAAGAAGTGTCTGGCAACTGAGGTAGGACCTCCATTGGTGCTATATGCACGTAAAGGTTGCCTGAGTGCATTTTCATACAGTAGTTTGGGGTTGGCTTTCTGCTGTTCCTCTTGGTTTTGAGATTAATATGTTCATCATGATTGGTGAGTCTAACCCTTCTTTTCCCCATCCAATAGGTGATCTGTTCGCTGAACAGCTTACATGGATGAGTTGGTATGATGCATTACTAGACTACTAGTATGTGGTGGTTTGGTACTTTGAGAAATGCACACTTTAAGGTTCTTTATCTATTCTGTCTTTTGCCTTTGTGCTGCATACTGCTGTCCTTAAATCCTATTTTTTTCATGTGAAAAACTGTCAAAAAGAAAGGTAAATGACGAGTTTATATGTATGTGTTGTGCAAGTAGGAGAGGGTGAGAGAGAATTAGAATGCAAGGGATATAAGGAAGTTGCAATGGAGATGTTCCTGCTGTGAACTTGTTGAAGGATAGTAATAATTTTCTTCTCTAGTTTGGTAGTCAAGATTAAGCTTGGGAACTAATGTCTTAACCCGACCCCAAAGTCAGGTTAGTTTTTGGTTGTGATGTTTCCAGGGCCTCCCTCATTGACCTATAGAAGTTCTCAATGTCAAACTTAGCTGATAGCACAAAAAATTATTACTTATTTTTTGTTAGGCTTAGTTGTCATGCACTATTCCTACTCGTAATTTTTACTTTTCAGAACTATGAAGTGGTGTCATTATTGGTTAATTAGTTTCTTCACCTAGTAATTGCCTAAAGTGCATTACACAAAGCACATAGTTTTAGGATAGAATACTGAAGGTGGCTTATGCTCATGTTTTAACATCAAAAGTGAGAAGTAAGCCATTATGAAAAGGAAAATATGTACTTTTAAAACGATTAAGCATGTCACAATGAAAATTTAACAAACGATTTAATAGAAAAGACCTCAAATAGTATATTTTTAGCACAATAACTTATATTTTAGCCTCCTTTTTGGCTGTACTACCATTGGTGTGGACTAAATCAGTTCTACAAGGGGCAATTACTGGTCTTATTGCAATGACTGAACCATCTATGCAACTTTATTGACGACATTGAGCTTATTGTCAGTGACATTGCTTCAGTAATGATTCTAGCAATTTTTGCCATGAGTGAGAGAGAGAGAGATCATTGCCCAACATTCCGATCCATATAACATATTTGGTCTTATAGCTGTCCTATAAAATTTCCCTTTCAATTTTAAGGGCATTCTATGATCACAGAGCACACTTGAAGCAGTTCTCCATTTTACCCAACTTGCTTTAACTCTATGCATTACATCATCTTCGATTTCTCCTTCAGCTTGTATAATAGATTCAAGGTATTGAAATCTACAAATGCTATTTATTTCTTCATCATCAAGTTTAACTTTGTCTCCAATATTCCGCTTATCATTACTAAAATTACATTTCATATATTCTGTCTTATTTCTACTTATCCTAAAGCCTTTAGATTCCAAAGCTTCTCTCCATAATTCTAACTCAGCCTCTACTCCATCTCTAGTTTTGTCAATTAATACAATATCATCTGCAAACAACATACACCATGGGACCTCCTTTTGAGTACTCTTAGTCAATTGGTCCATCACTAAAGCAAAAAGATAAGGACTCAAAGCAGATCCTTGATGTACACCTATGGTGATTGGAAATTTTCTAGTTTCTCTATCTATAGTCCTTACACTAGTCATTACTCCATCGTACATATCTTTAATGACATTGGTATACCTACTACACACACCCTTTTTATTTAAAACCCACCATAGAACTTCCCAAGGTATCCTATCATATGCTTTCTCAAGGTCAATAAATATCATATGCAAGTCCCTCTTCTTTTCCCTAAACTTTTCCATTAATATTCTTAAAAGATAAATAGCTTCTGTGGTAGATCTCCCAGGCATAAAACCAAATTGATTTTCTGAGACCTTCGTTTCTAACCTTAATCTTTGTTCAACTACCATTTCCCATAATTTCTTTGTATGACTCATAAGTTTAATTCCACGATAGTTATTACAATTTTGACTATCTCCTTTATTTTTGTATATAGGTATTAAAGTGTTTTTCCTCCATTCATTTGACATTTTCTTAGTTTTTACAATTGTATTAAATAAATTAGTTAACCATGTAATTCCGTTATCACCTAAGCATTTCCAAACTTCAATTGAGATGTTATCTGGTCCCATAGCTTTCCCATTTTGAATCTTTTTGAGTGCAAACTTAACTTCGTGAACTGTAATTTTGCGAATAAATCTCTTATTAATAGGCTTTTCCTCATTTGACAATTCTAAGTTTAAGTCTTCTATTTGGTTTTCATTAAACAACTTACTAAAGTAACTTCGCCATCTTTCTTTAATATCTTTGTCCTTACCCAAGACAATATCTTCCTCACCTTTTATACATTTTACATTTCCTAAGTCCTTACTCTTCCTTTCTCTAGCTTTATCAAGTTTAAATATATCTCTTTCCTCTTCTTTTGTACCTAATCTATCATACAAACTATTAAATGATCTATATTTAGCTTCACTAACGACCTTTTTTACATCTTTTCTTGTCTCCTTATATTTTTCAAAGTTATCTCTGTTTCTACATTTTTGCCACGTTTTATACCAAATTCTTTTTTTCTTTATGATTTTTTGTACATCTTTATCCCACCACCAACTCTCTTTGCTATTCAAGAATTTTCCCCTTAATTCACCTAAAATCTCTTTTGCTATCTTTTTAATAGAGTTAGCTAATCTATTCTAAAGAGTATTTGTATCTATCCTATCCTCTATGGTCCAATCCCCATCTTTGATCATTTTATCTTTAAATTTTATTATATTTTCTCCTTTTAGGTTCCACCATCTAGTTCTCTTATACTGGTTTACTTTATTATTTTTCTTCCATTTTTTTATACATATATTTAACACTAAGACTCTATGTTGTGTGGTTAGACTTTCACTTGGAATAACTTTACAATCCTTACATGATAAACGATCAACCCTCCTAGTTAGAAAAAAATCTATTTGACTTCTATTTTGTTCACTTTTAAAGGATATTAAGTGTTCTTCTCTCTTCTTAAAGTAAGTATTCATTATACTAAAATCATATGACATAGCGAAGTCTAAGATCATCTCCCCAGACTCATTTTTGTCTCCATATCCATATCTTCTATGTATCCTCTCATAATTTTAATTATCTCTTCCAATGTGTCTATTCAGATCTCCTCCTATAAATATTTTCTCAATCCTTGGTATGCCTTGTATAATACTATTCATATTCTCCCAAAATTGTCTCTTAAGATTTTTTGCTAAGCCGACTTGAGGAGCATAAGTACTAATGATATTTATTATCACTTGTTCTAATACCATCTTGATAATTATAATTCTATCCCCTACTCTAATTACATCCACAACGCTATCTTTTAAATTTTTTTCTATAATAATGCCTACTCCATTCTTATGTTTTTCTTTTCCAGTGTACCAAAGTTTAAATCCCGATTAATGAATTTCTCTAGCTTTCTTCCCCACCCACTTAGTTTCTTGAAGGCATATTCTATTAATTCTTCTTCTGATCATTGTATTTACAATTTCCATGCTTTTACCCGTAAGTGTCCCTATATTCCAAGTTGCTAATCTAATCCTAGTTTCCTGAACTAGCGTCTTTACCTGCACACGTCTAGAATGATGCAAGAACCCTCACATATTTGACACCGTACCCGGGTGCCGACACTACGCATCGCTTCGGGGCGACAACCTAGCCCACCCTCGCCCACTTTTCGCTACACCTGGGTGGTTCAAGTGCAACGCGTTGCTCGTAGGGGACACTCTAGCAAATATTCGGTAAGGATTCATATCATAGTGATCTAACAAATTTTACGCTGACTGTCAGCTACCTAATGCAACCCTCCTCCTTTACCCGGGCTTGCTACTGGCTGTGTGTGAAAAAATTTGCTGCGCAAACCATTGGAGGGGCATATTTTCTGAAATTGTTAGCTGGTCAATGAGTCTGAGAAAAGGTTGATGCTGTGGCAGCTAGGCTCCCATGTAATATTTATATGCGCTTACGTTAACTCTTTATGCATAGCATCCATTGGAAATTTTTTTTTTAACCAATTTACTTCTTTTTTTGCCCCCCTATATTGTGGGGTGGGTTGTGGGGTCTGAATGACCATATTTGAATTTTCAAATTCTCTTTAAAGTGTGATGTAAGTTGCCAGATTCAAACATTTCGCAGATATTCCCATGTGCTGTAGCTAATAAGGCAATGCAATAAATTGACATGCCACTGTATTCATCCTTAATGAGGATATTATTAAGTTCTGCATATTTAATTTGTCCTTTTATATTCTGTGTCTTTGTTCACTTTGTTGATCTTGCTGCTTTCATTAGTAGCATCAATTGTGTTCTGAAGTTTATATTCTTTTGTAAAATTAGTTCGACTAGCTTCACTTCTATTGAAAATTTGTTTGTCCTTGTTAACTGCACCTTACCAAAGCATTCTCTTTGGTTGGTTAGCAGCATGGACCTGGGTTCATTCATTTTTTATTCTTTCAAAATAATCTTGTGCAACCCATGAAAGTTATAAGTACCTAATCTATCCTCTTTTCCATCTACCTTCTGCTTTAGAGTTCTTTAACATGCATAAAAGCATTCCCCAGTTCCTATTGATGTTTCTACTGGTTTTCATCACACACAGCCAAAACATCTTTTATTGACTGATGGAGTTTACTACAACATAACTCGAAAGAATTACTCATGTGCGCCAAGCATATAAAATCTGCACTCGTGGAAATGACCCTTTCTGTGGTACTTATTTCAACTCCTTTTTTTTTTCCCCCACTACATAGCATGGGCAAAAAGGGTGGTGCAGATATACAGTTGCCCATGTCTCCAAGACATCCTAATGGTTGGAGTTTATGATTTGCGTGTTGGTCTCAGAATCTTGCCTGGGGATTGGAGATATGGGTTACCTCATGTCGTGTAGCACAAGCGCAGTGAGGCTTCAGTATATATAAACTCGCACAGTTGCCCATTATGAAAGATCAACCACCACCTTACAAATGATATTAGCTCACCCTTATTTTTCTCTTTGTGCGCTTGGTTCTCAAATTTGTTTACTAGTCAAAATCTTAGGGCGCACGGAGATTGTTGAAGTATCATTATCCTCCTTTTTGGAGTTTTTCCTGATTTGAAGTTGAAAAGCTCATATGTAGCATAACTTGTCCAGCATGTTGTTTACTGTAATCTTGAAATTTATGTGAAACCAAAAATCAAGTTAACAAAGTATCTGCAATTTTTAGTTTGGTGGACAGGGTAATGTTATTGGTAATAGGCGTGTTCCATGAAACCCAAATCCATACCCATACCCATCCCCATGTCATGTGTTTGCCATGAGTGCTTCTCAGATTTTGAAGTGCTCATTAAATATATGGTTTCGCTTTCACTTTATGAAGGTCTTGTATATTGATCAAGGCGTGGATTCCTGTACAACTTTGTATCAGTCATGCTCTTGTAATATATTATGCTTCCTTTAGAACCGTAAGTTCAAATTTATATGTTTATTGCTCCACCTTGATATTTCTTTTTCAATTTGGGTTCTTTCTTCATCTCAAATTATAAGCTACTTCTAAGCTTTTCAAAATTCTCTGATTTCTAATCTTTTGTCATCATAAGTAATCTTCTCATCCCAACTTAAATATTGCACAAATTTTACTACAGCATCTCATTGATGCAGGTAAAGTGGAGGCAGGAGTTGAAAGCTAAAGAGCTAGCCATAGCACAAGTGGAGGAAGAAAGACGGTTCAAGGAAGCTGCTGAGGCTAGTAACAAAAGAAAGCATGAGACTTTGCGGCTAAAGATTGAGTTAGACTTCCAACGCCAGAAGGATGATCTCCAGAGATTTGAGCAGGAGCTTTCACGTCTTAAAGCACCTGTGCAATGCAACAACCCTTATGGTTTTCATCATCCATCAAATACTTTAACATCAGGAAACTCTGAGGAAGCAAGACCCCACGGAGAAACAATTGCTAGGCTGCTTCATGAACTGGAGAAATGTTCAGACAAAGAAGTCCACTGTGATCGTGAATGCCTAATTTGTATGAAAGATGAAGTTTCTGTTGTTTTCCTGCCGTGTGCACACCAAGTCCTGTGTGCCAAATGCAGTGAGAACTATGGAAAGAAGGGTAAAGCTACTTGTCCCTGTTGCCGGGTTCAGATCGAACAGAGGATACATGTTTTTGGAGCAAGTTCATAGTAGTTCTGGCTGAGAAATATAATTGTTCGAAATATCATTGTTCCATAAGGCATGTTCTTGTATACTGAAAGCTCTGAATTTCCTGACATTTCCTTATTTTAAGCATGACATGGGTATGCCATCATATCTAAATGTACATAAATAAGATTATAAACATGGGTACAGGCTTCTGCTTCAACTTAAAGTTACTACACTGTATATTTAAGTGACTGCACTGCATATTATTTCAATATTGACATTAGCTCTTGGGAGCAGACATGGATTAAATGGTTCTGCCAAATGTTTATAATTGAACTTGTTTATGTTCTTGTAATCCTTTGCTTCAAGAATCTTTGAGATTCCTAGGCATGTCAGTTGAGTATCTTTGATGCCCAAATTTGATCTATTCCATGAAACCTTATGACAGGCATTTAGAATTTTCTCGAACCATTAAGCCTAGAAAATGTTGGGGCATCTTAGAATAAGACATAGGATTCCCCCAGAAAAATTCCAAGTAAATGCCTAGAAAATAGCAAAGAAGAATTGAATCCCATGTCCTTTAATCTAGTTAGGTTAAGCTGATTTTCTCTTCTTCCTCTATAGCATAATGCTGTCTGGTCTTTGCCGCGACGTCTCGAACCCTATCGGAGAACCAACTTTGGCAAAAATGAGGGTGCGGCTGCGAACAGGGGAAAATGGATGTGAATTTTGAAAAAGATTTTCGTGAAAAAATGGTGTATGATGGAGTTGCCACTGACCTTTTGGAGTGTGGTTAAAACACTTGATTGTTACCTCGTTAAGGGTAGAATCGGTCTGCGTCACCAGAGTTGGGCTCGAGAGTACGGTTACGCGAGAAGAAGGTATTAGCACCCCCTACGCGCCCGTTCGTACGAACGGTACCAAATAAATAAAAAATTATCCCCAAATTAAATCTAATAAGTCTGTCAAAATTATTCCCTTTTAAAAATCAAAAAGATGAAAATACTATATATGTATTCTCTCAGAATTGGGGCAATCCAATACTCCGAAGAGTTCATGCCCTTGGTTGCAATCATCGGGATGGAAAATCAAGAAAATAAGGTACAAAATACACTCCCGGGGGTTTTGAAATCCGTAGGTTTTTCTAAGTAGGAAAATACTATTCCGGGAGGTTTTTAAAGTTTGTTCGGGATGAAAATGATGTGTTGAGCTTAAAAATATTTTTGTGATTTTTCTAAGTGTGAACATTTTTTGTGATTTTTTAGCATTTTTTCCGAACTTTAAAATAACACAAATAGAAACCATGGAAATCAAAATATGAAAATATTTTTTGGATTTTCTGAGAATTTTGTGATTTTTGTAAATTTTCTAGATATCTAAATCATAATATACAAGTGAAATGGAGAAAACCGACGTGAACCGATTTCGGGAATGATGAACCGGTCAAATGTTGGCTGGTCTAGAGGGAAAACTAGTTTAAGATCTTAGTCGAGACTATGAGTCAACACGCGTTGCCTTACGCGTGGGCTGTGTGTGTTCAGGTGTATGTTAGAGTACATGAATGATGCATGATGCATGTGTGAGCACAAATGCATGACCATGTGTATGCATGGATGAGTACGTGCATGGATGTGTATGTGTGTGAATGTGGGTGTATGTGTATGCATGCTTGCATGTGCACGTGTGAGATTGCATGCATGTATATGCATGGGCATGTGAGTGTACATGAATGCATGCGTCATGCGTGAATGCATATGTGTGAAGTGGCACGCATGTATACGCATGTATGTGGATGTGGGTGTATGTGTATGCGAGAGTGTGTGGAGGTGTGTGCATATATATACATGCGTGAGTGTGTGAGTTTCCATGCATGAGTGTGGGCATGTATGAATGTAAGTGCACGTACGTGAGGGTGTGCATAGTATAGGTGATTAGAATTACTTTTCCTGGAATTTAAAATGTTTATGGATTTTTTTCTCATTTTTTTGGGATTTTTATGAATATTTCCAAATTTTTATGGATTTTATTGTATTTATTTGAATTTATTATGAGTTTATTGAAGTCAAACCAGTTACATACTGGTAAATGGACCCATTGACTTAAGGACATGAACCAGTTCACCTCGGGTCAACTCGGTTTAAGGTCTGGGGCAAGACCAGAATGCCACGTGGCATGATGCGAGCGGACAGACTGGGTGAGTATAGATGGCTGATATGGTGTGATCTGGGGAGTTCACGAGGGTGTAGATCCGAGGGCTGAGGAGGACTCGTCAAGTGATGATGAAGAGGCAAGGTTGAGTTCCACGTGTCACGATGTGTGTAGGGAGGCGTGCGGGGCATCAAGAGATGCTTATCGTGGCTTGACCGCTGCCATTAATGGGAGCAGTGATCCAACGAGGGTCAACGAGGCACGTCAGGGTCACCTATGAGGAAGGATCTGATCCGTTGGTGAGTAAAGAGATCTGACAGCCACTAATTTTGTTAGAAGCGTGGATAAAATGGACAGGGGCAATAAATGCTCCCTGACGCGCCTGGATCTGTGGCCATCGATGTGTGGAGGATCAAACGGTTGATGGGGGAGCGAGATTGTGATAATATGGGCCATCGATGGGAGCGGTGATTCAATGGTGAGGATTAGAAGCCACCAATAGCATTGACTAGCCGGGGAACAGGGAGGATATGCGTCTCTCGGTTAAGGGAGAAGATGGGCGCGTGTGTAAAGAAGGAGTTGACGACATTTAATGCTTCTATCCCGAATGATCTGAGTCGTTGACACATCGCAGGGATCGAACGAACGCAATTGGCACGAGGACGCCTAATGCTGACAACGCCTTACGTGGAGCAATCTGGATCGTTAGTGAGTGAGAGGATCTAACGGCTAGGATCAGGGACCTTACTCAGCATTAATGATGCCGCGCACTAGTGCGCCATGCGTCGCTTGGAGGGTCGGGCTACTATTAATGCTTCTGAAGCGGGATAGATCTTGACCTTTAATGCAACAGAGATCGGATGGCTTAGAGAGGGGCGCTCCGTGGAATGATCCGAGGCCCTCAACGGAGGTGAGGATTGAACGACCTGGATTTTAGCTGTGTGTGAGCTCGATCAAGCGAGCCAGAACGCTCCATATGTCCAGGTCCTACAGCTGGTAGTCCAAAAATACAAAAACTTCGTTTTTTGGCTAGGCTCCCATTTTCCCCCTCTTTTCTCCGAACACTTTCTCTCCTCTTCCTTGTCTTCTCTCTTCTTCTTCCTCTTCTGCTTCTTCACGAATCAAAAACCCTAATGGTTTCTATAACTCGTTCTATTCTCTCTCTCAGTCTCCTTCCCTGCTTCTATTCTTGAGGATTCTTGGAAACCCTAGCCTTCTAATCACTCTCCTCTGCTCTTATCTCTTGGGAACCCCAGACCTCGGAAATCCCTTCCTTTGATCAAAGCTTTGCAACTCGGTAAGTAGAACCCGAAGCCCCAGTTTTCCTCTCCCTTCTTTCTCTCTAACTTCGCCTCAAACTGGACTTAAGGACTCGTTTCCTAGGATTTAAAGGTCCCATTTCGCTAAACAATGATCGAGCCTGATGTGCATTTCACAGCTTACTTTCTTCTTCCGCAAGGCTGAAGTTCAAGGTGTGGGGGGTAACCGAACATCCGAGGAGATTCGCAAGCCATCGAGGAAGGCTCTTTCATATTTTTAGATCCGCTTGAGGGTTTCAAAACCCCATAAGATGAGTACTCTTCTTTCCCATTCATTTTACGATTTTTACTGTTGTGGTGTGTGGGATTTAAGTGCCAGAAAGTATCCACATCTGTGTGAATCTGAATTGAGGAACGAGAGCCTGTGTATTCGCAGTTTGTGCATTTACTTTGTGAACTCAGATCTATAAAGATTTGGGTGGAGATTAGGGCTTTCATATTAGGGACGAAGACGAGTTCACTCGCCCCTGACTGGGTGGGTGAGTGTAGGGTCGACTCGTGCGAGTCAACTCACTGAGCGTGTGTGTGTGTGTTGATTTGGATGAACTCGAATGAACTTAGTGAACTAAATCGAGTGAGTGGGTTGGCACGTGCCTAAAGCATGGGCGGGTTCTGAGATTTGGGCTTGAGCGGGGAACTTCCAAACTGGGCTTGAGTTTTTAAACGGGTCAGCTTTTTATTTATTATTATTTTTTTACAGAACCGAGTTTCTTTAAAATGGGGCCGGCCCGCTTCAGATTTAAAAAACCAAATCCGGGTTCACTTAAAATGGGGCCGACCCACTTCATATTTTAAAAACAAGAACTCGGGTTCATTTAAAATGGGGGCCGACCCAGGTTAATGGGTCTAAAGGCGAGTGGGCTTGATTTCAAAAGATCAGTAGGCTTGGTTAAGTGGGCTTAGGATTTCAAAACAATGGGCTGGGTAATGCGAAATTAGTTTCTGGTCTAGGACTTTAATATGGGCTTCAGGTACCCCCCCCCTTTTTTTTTAAAACATAGGTCAAGCTAAAAACAAATGGGCAGAGGGATGTTCAGGCTGGGCTTGATGGTTAAGCTAGGATGGGCTAAGTGGGGCTGTGGTCTAACCGGGTAAATGTGTATGGGTTCTAAGTTCAAAACGGAGCTTCGATTAGCATAGTCATCAAGGGATTCGAACCTTGACATAGGTTCAGGTCTGAGCCTTAAACATTCTATACTTATGTTTTGGTGATAACCTGACTACTGGGAAGGTACCTGCATTCAAGTATGAACAGGATGGCACGAATTAACTTCTCAGAATTAAGACATGGGGAGAAGAGATTTACCTAATCTTGTGCTCCTCCTATCTTCTTCCCCCTTCTGTATCTGTGCGAGGGTTCTCTGGTCTGATTCTCTGATCTGGTACTCTGCTTCTCCCTCCTTTAGCTCCTCTTGTCTCTCTGAATGTGCCTCGATTTCAAAAAAAATTCACGCTCTCAACTCTCTCCTTTTTTTTTTTTTTAAATGGGCATAACCTCCCTTCTCTTTCTAATTTCTTTCTCTCCTGATTCCCGCAGGGTTTCAATGCTTTCTCTCCCTTAAAAAAAAAAAAAAAAAGGGCAAAACCTCCCCTCTCTTTCTAATTTCTTTCTCTCCTAATTCCCACAGGGTTTCAATGCTCTCTCTCCTGCCCCTGCTGCAGTAGTGGGACTCCCTATTTATAGGGAGTCCAAGGGTGCCTTCTGGCTCCAATTCCCCGTGTGCTCCTCTCCCTACAAAATTCCCTTCTAACGGTTTGTCAGGGAATGATTCCTTGTGATTTGCTTTGATTTCCTTTATCATTATTTTTTTTCTTCTGAAAACTAATCGTGCAAATCTTCCCATTCTGTGCGTAGGTAAAAATCCATATGTCCATCTAGGATTCGCGGGCTTTTTGGATGGTTCCAGGTGGCAACACAAGGATGGTATATTTCTTTATTTTCTCTTTATGCTTCCCTTTTTGCAGCTAACCAATTTCAATGGGTTTTACTTCTCTGTGTGCAGGTCGGCTGCAGTGGTGTTTCCAGATGGTAGTGTAGGAAAGGAGGACACAAAATTTTGATTTTCATTTTGTATTTACATTTTTTGTTGTTTTCTTTTAGCTTTCTTTGGCTGATGTATCCTATATGTAACCCCGGGGGTTCTTCCTTGTGACATCAATTTGTACATCTTATTAACTAATTTATTTCCCTTTGTGCGCTTGCTGATGTGCTGGTGCTTCACATGTGCAACACACCTTATGACATTTCCCCCATCTTTTAATTTTGACCAGTAACCAAAAATTTAGTTGACCCAGTTTAAACATCAACAAACAGTAGATATGACTTCTAATGACCCGAAAAGGACCTGCTCTAAAATTAAGACCCAATTTCCTAACAGGTTAAAGCTTTGGATGGAAACTTAAAAGGCTTGGTTAATGGATCCCTGGGTTTTGAACATACAATTTAAAACTTAAGGATGAGACTTTAAATTTATTATGAAGAACACTGACTTTGGACTCAAAAAATCACATTCAATTCACCATGAGGTCTCTGAACTGATTTTTTTTGTTTTTGTTTTTAAGAGCTAAGTTTATTAGCTTTGGATGACAAATTTAAATTTGAACGACCACTTCAACGCGGACTCTATTGGTTTTTGAAACTAAAATTGGGACTTTGGGAAAAAGGACTCTTGACTTATTTGGAATAGCAAAGATTTTGAAATTAGGGGACCCTAAAGTCTAATCAATCTTCAATGAATTTGGAATCCACGGGGCTCGAGTACGGGAAGAATGGTTTTGGAAACCCACAGCATCAACCTTCGGACTTCTACGACTCTCGTCCTAATACCTAAATAAAGGAGACTAATTTTGAAACCGAGGGTCCCATACAACGACTAACTAAAAAATACTATAAACTAATCCTAACAACTAGCCTAAAAAACCTAAAATTTGGACCAAATAATTACAAGACTCAACTCCAAACCATATATATATATTGACTTTTTAGAGATTCGATTGAAATTAAAAGGACTCGATCGAAGGATTAGGGTCTTAATTCCAACACTTGGGGTCATTCAGGGCTCCAAGTCAACTCTTATTTTGTCGGGTGTCCTTGGGGTAGCCTGATTAAAATTGTGGTGTCGACAGTTGCCCCTCTTTGTAGGTTTCATTGCTTCAATGTAACAATAAGATCTCTCCTACATTATTTTGAAGTAAACAAGCTTACAAAGATAAAAGACACTTAATTTTAACTGGGCCACCACTTTGGTTAATCGACCTAACTGACTTCTATCAACGAAGGAGATGCCTTTCCCCCCTCCCCCCCTTTTTACCACTAGGTTGAGATGACAAGTCTCAGAATGTTCAGTCCGAGCTTGCGCATCAAGGAGGATGATGTTCCTCGGAATATTCAATCCAGGCTTGTGCACCACAAGAGGGTAACATGTCTCAGAATATTCAATCCAAGCTTACGTGCCCTAGGAGAGGATGACGTGCCTCGGAATATTCAATTCGGGCTTATGCATCACAAAGGGGTAACATGTCTTAGAATATTCAATCTGAGCTTACGCGCCTCAGGAGAGGATGATGTGCCTCGGAATATTCAATCCGGGCTTGTGCATCACAAGAGGGTAACATGTCTCAGAATATTCAATCCGAGCTTATGCGTCTTAGGAGAGGATGATGTGCCTCGGAATATTCAATCCGGGCTTGTGCATCACAAGAGGGTAACGTGTCCTAGAATATTCAATCCGAGCTTACGTGCCTCAGGAGAGGATGATGTGCCTCGAAATATTCAATCCGGACTTGTGCATCACAAGAGGGTAACGGGCCTTGGAATATTCAATTCGGGCTTACGTGCCTTAAGAGGGGACGACGTGCCTCGGAATATTCAATTTGGGCTTGTGCAGCACAAAAGGGTAATGGGCGTCGGAATATTCAATCCAGGCTTGTGCGCCTCAGGGGAGGATGACGTGCCTTGAAATATTCAATCTAGACTTGTGCATCACAAGAGGGTAATGAGCCTCATAATATTCAATTCGGGCTTACGCGCCTCAGGAGGGGATGACGTGCCTTGGAATATTCAATTCGGGCTTGTGCATCAAAAGAGGGTAACGGGCCTTGGAATATTCAATCTGAGCTTACGCGCCTCAGACGGGGATCTTGGGCCATGCCATGAGTGATAGATGATCATTCAAGCGTAGGCTACCCCAAGGTTCTTTGGAAAGGATGTCTTTTTAGGTTTGAAACATAGTTGTCCCATTGGGGATGATCAAATGGGATCGAATCCTGAGATCCTTTGGAAAATGTCCTCGAATGTAGGCTTGTAAGTTACTCCACTGAGGATGATCAATCGGGAGCTAAATCCCGAGATCTCTTGGGCCACGAGCATTCAAGTGCGGGGTTCTAGGTCCCAAAAAAGTTGCACTACTGGGGATGATCAATTGGGAGCCAAATCCTCAGTTCTTTGGCTATTTTAGGTTACTCGATTTGAAGCTTAAAAACCAATGCCTCAATTGGTTCCTAGGGGTCAGCTGCCCCAGTCTCAAAGTATGTCAATCCGTGTCCGGGGTCGGTTGCCCCAGTTTTAGGTATTGTCAAGACAAGGATGGTTCAGTCAGGGACACCAAAAGATTATTCAAAAGCCTACTCCACAAAATAAGTATGGATGAAATGTTTTTTGCGGCTATATGTATACATGTTACTAAATTAGGATGCTTGAATGCAGGGGCATGTTGTCGTTTGTACATGATGCCTGTTACATGATATGTTTGTATGCCGCTACCTATAATGTGATTGTCTTTCCTTAAATGCATGAAATGCACAAGGATGCGTAAAATGCATGAGGTTGCACGGTCTTTCTTCTCTCAATGCGACTGCGGTCCATAACTCAATCTCGGATCTTGACCACACTTTTAAGTTCTAGTCTGATATGAAGGTACCTGAATTCACTCTAATGGAACTCAAAGACTACCCCAGTTTCATTCATCGACCATTGATCTTTGCTATGTTTCAGATTCCCATAGGGTCTCGAAGTCTATCTTAGTGTTTTCTTGCCACTGGTTCAGGCCATTTTCCAATCTCAATAGGTGCTCAAGATCTGCCCCAGTGTCTGGCTGTCAGTGCTTTCTTCAAGACCCAGAATGTACTCAAAATCTGCCCTTGCGTTTGGCTGTTAGTATTTTCTTCAAGACCCATAATGTACTCAAACTCTGCCCCCGCCTTTGGCTATCAGTATTTTCTTCAAGACCCAGAATGTACTCAAAATTTGCCTCAATGTTTGGCTGTCAGGACTTTCTTCAAGGCCCAGAAGGTACTCAAAATCTACCCCAGTGTTTGGCTGTTAGTACTTTCTTCAAGGCCCAGAAGGTACTCAAAATCTACCCCAGTGTTCCCTTATTTCTAATGCTTGACATGCTTCAAGTTCCCACCGGTCCCATTGCATAGGACTCTTGACTTTTGCCTGTTCTTTTGGGTTTTTAACAGACAAGGGATTCCTAATAATGAAAATGATTAAGCATTTATGTCATTAATGTGTTGAATCAAGATATCAAGTTATGCAAAATAGTTGTTTCGCTACATTCGAAATTTATTCCAGGAAAAAGATAAATTTTACACCAGCGTTCCCTTTCCTTATGGTATCGACATTAATTTATGAAAACTAACTCTCCCCTTCTTGCAGCAATTGCCTCAGTTTCAGTTAGAAGGAGAGCGGCCCTTCTTGATGTTGTAAGGTTGAATGGTGCCCTTAATTTCATTGTTTGCTCAAGGTTCATTTGGAGCTTTGCTCATGTTCCGATCTCTAGATGGTCTTTAAGACTCGAGACGAAACATAGGCTTAGGGATTTAGGTTTCCAGAAGAAAATGGAAACTAAGGCTCAAACATTTTACTCCCCAAATGACATTTTTGTCTCAATTCGTGGTGAGGTGTTTTTTGCAATAATTTGACCGAACTTGTCCATTTGAACAAGCTGCCTACATACCTTTTCAGGATCAGATCATTACGTAATTCAGACTCAATGTTGAGTCTCACAAATCATTTGAGACAACAATGTGTGCACCAATCCGGTCAAGGCTTTTATTTGGACCGTAATGTAGGCTTCGGGTATTGGTTAGAGAAGAAAAGAGTAGAATATGGCTCAAATTTTGCTGATCTTAAAAGAGGTAATCCTTGGTCAAAGATCACATCTCAAGCATGTCCCTTTTCATTTTCTTTCTTTTTCTCCTTTTCCTGCATTTTTTTTTGCTTTCCCTTTTATGAAGGATTCTTTAGCTCTAATTCGACTTGAACTCCATTTGGGGACTAGTTCTCTTTTAAACTACGCCAGTGTGGGGTGTGATCATTTAACGGGTTGATCAAGAATTGAAAATTTTAGGCTCAAAGGGGCTTGCAAGGGGTTTCTTTGATCTTCTTTTTGGGTAGCGAAAAATATGGCTTGCCATCACTTCGCTAACCAATTGTTGTCTCGCATGATTTGCCAAACCCTTGAAAACCTCCTCCCGGTTTGATTTTTAGAAATGACTTTTTGAAGAAGACGGTCTAATTTCAAAGCTAGAAAAGGTTCATCAAGTGATTAAAATACATTGGGTTCTTTAAAGGAAAACTGGTGGTCCAAAGATGGCCATCCATCATTCAATCGGAGCAATGAGCAAAGAGAGAACACATGAAATAACATTGTGATTTCATTAATTTCTTTTGGAGATGTATACAACCATCAGGCATAATATCTCTTTACAACATCAGAATTAACGGGATGCAATAGGCCGATTCTATCCATATCTACCAACAATAGGGCACCTCTTGAGAATGCCTTCTTCAACACGTAAGGGCCTTCATAGTTTGGTGTCCACTTGCCACGAGGTTCCGCATGGATCGGTAGAATCTTCTTCAATACCAGGTCCCCCTCCTGGAACTGCCAAGGCCGCATTTTCCGGTTGAAAGCTCTTATCATCCTCCTTTGGTACAATTGTCCGTGGGCTATGGCGGTCATCTTTTTTTCCTCGTTCAGGTTTAACTGGTCATACCAGGATTGAACCCATTCTTCCTCAGGCAACTCTGCTTCTTTCAGGACTCTTAGAGATGGGATTTCAACCTCTACTGGGATCACTGCCTCCATTTCGTACACCAAGGAGAAAGGAGTAGCACCCGTGGAGGTTCTAGCTGTAGTCCTATAAGCCATCAGAGTGAAGGGAAGCTTGTCATGCCAATCTTTGTAAGTTTTTGTCATTTTCTCCAAGATGTTCTTAATGTTCTTATTGGCTGCTTCCACTGCCCCATTCACCTGTGGCCTATATGGAGCTAAATTGTGGTGCCTGACCTTGAACTGATTACATAACTTCGTTATTACTATGTTGTTCAGGTTCTTGGCATTATTTGTAATTATTCTTTCAGGAATTCTGTATCAGCATATCAACTATATTTTGATGAAACAACTCACTATGTCTTGTGTGACACTGGAATATGAGGCGACCTCTACCTATTGAGTAAAATAATCAATTACCATGAAAATGAAACGGTGCCCATTGTTGGCCTTTGGGCTTATCGGCTCGATCACATCCATGCCCTAGGCTGAAAAGGGCCAGGGTATAGAAAGAACATGAAGCGGAGCCGGTGGAACTTGTATTCGATCACCATATACTTGGCACTTATGGCACTTCTGTGTGTAATCAATGCAATCTCTTTCCATGGTCATCCAATAGTATTTGCTTTTAAGTATTTTCTGTGCCAGTGAGTGGCCCCCAGCATGAGTACCGCAAACTCCCTTGTGAACCTCACGCATGACTTGTCGAACCTCCTTTGCCTCTACACACCGTAGGAGGGTCATGTCATGATTTCTTTTGTACAAAACTTTGCCATCCGAGAAGAAACCCATCGCGAGCCTTCTAATAGTCTTCCGATCATTACTAGCTACCCCTTCGGGATACTCATTTTTCTGGATGTACGTTTTGATATCATAAAACCAAGATTTTCCGTCGGCCTCCTCTATCGCCATGCAGTGGGCGGGTACGGATTGTATTCTGATCTAAATAGGTTCAATCTTCACCCCTTATTCTACCTTGAATAAAGCTGTCAGTGTGGCTAATGCATCAGGAATCACGTTGTTTTTTTTTGGCATGTGGGAGAAATTGATACAGTCAAACCCTTCGATCATCTTTTGAATGTACTCTCGATACGGTACCAGCTTGGAATCCCAAGTTTCCCATTCTCCGGCTAACTGGTGGATGACCAAGGCCGAGTCTCCTCTTACCATTAATCGCTTGACACCTCGATCCATAGTGGCCTGCAACCGCAGTATATACGCCTCTTATTCTGCTATATTGTTGGTGCAAGGAAAGATGAGCTTGGCTACCACGAGATAATGTTTCCCATCCGGTGATATAAGCACGACACCTATTCTGTGTCCCCAAATATTGACTGCCCCATCAAACAACATCAACCATTTTTCGAGGTCTTCTTCTTCTTGGGTTATAGAGTCAATATCTTGGTCTGGAAATTCGAATTCCATAGGTTGATAATCCTCCACTGCCCTTTCAGCTAGGTATTCTGCAATGACACTTCCCTTGATAGCTTTCCTGGTGACATAAGAAATGTCGTACTCAGTCAGCAACATCAGCCATTGTGCTACTCATCCGGTTACTGTGGGCTTTTCAAATACGTACTTGATCGAGTCCATTTTGGAGATCAGTTAGGTGGAGTAATGCAATGTGTATTGCCTCAACCTACCGACTGCCTATACCAAAGCACAACATGTTTTCTCCAAGCCTGAGTACTTAGACTCATAATCCGTGAACTTCTTGCTTAAATAGTAAATGGCCCTTTCCTTCCTTCTCGTCTCATCATGCTGGCCCAACACACAACCCATGGAGTTTTCCGAAATCGCCAAGTATAAAATTAGCGGCCTTCCAGACATCGGGGGTACCAGTATTGGGGGGTTCAAGAGGTACACCTTTATTTTTTTGAAAGCCACTTAGCACTCTTCGTTCCACTTTTCTGGGTTGTTCTTTCTTAAAAGCTTGAAGATGGGTTCACAAGTGGCAGTTAATTGAGATATGAATCGGGCAATGTAGTTGAGCCTACCCAGGAAACTTCGTACTTCCTTTTCGGACTTTGGGCTAGGCATTTCTTGAATGGCTTTTACTTTGTTAAGGTCTACCTCGATCCCTTTTTCACTCACTATAAACCCCAATAGCTTCCTAGAGGTGGCACCGAAGGTACATTTTTCGGGGTTTAACTTTAATTGGCACTTTTGGAGCCTCCTGAATAATTTCTCCAAGTTTAACGCATGGTCCTTCTCATTTCGTGACTTAACGATCATGTCATCGAAGCAAACTTCAATCTCTTGTGCACTAAGACATGAAAGAGGGTCACCATAGCCCTCTGGTAAGTGGCCCCGACGTTCTTTAGTTCGAATGGCATGACCCTATAGCAGAAAGTCCCCCATAATGTGATGAAGGTCATCTTTTCTTTGTCCTCAGGTGCCATCCTGATTTGGTTGTATCCCTAGAATTCGTCCTTGAATGAATATAAAGCATGCCTTGCAGTGTTGTCCACGAACACATCGATGTATGGGAGTGGGAAGTTATCTTTAGGGCTTGCTTTATTTAAATCCCGGCAGTCGACACAGACTCGTACCTTACCATTCTTTTTGATTATTGGGACAATGTTGGCCATCCACTCGGGATACTATGCCACCTCCAGGAATCCTGCCTCGAACTGTTTCTGCACCTCCTCCTTTATTTTGAGTAACATCTCCGGCCGCATTCTTCTCAGCTTTTGCTTTAATGGCCTAGAGTTTGGGTGAAAGGGAATCTTGTGGGTCACTAAGTTCGTTTCTAGACCTGGCATGTCTTGGTATGACTAGACAAACACATCCCGGTATTCTCTTAGCAACTCAATCATTTTGCTATTTTCCTCACCTTTTAGTAGTGCGACAATTTTTACCTGCTTGGGCTTTTCCTCGGTCCCCAAATTGATCATGACGGTGGGGTCACTGCTAGTTAGGGTAGGTTTTTTGTCTGATTTTAACATTCTTTCCATTTCGAGGGATAAGTTTATTTCTTGTTCTTCAACTTCAGTTTCATGAATTAGTTTTTCAGAGTTAATGTCAATTACTTGGCGAGGAACTTTGGTGTTGTCGTTCCCTTTATTTATGCATGAAATCAATAACAAACAAATTTTGACAACTGATTTTCGAGATGCATGCAAATGACAAGAAATGCATAATTCATTTTCATTAAAGAAACTCCCTGGTTTTTTAGTGTTTGGTGGTTACAAAAACAAAAGCCAAACAAAAAGGATCATTACTTGATAATATCTGGTAAATCAAAAGAGCTCCAATTTTGAAGCTACATTCCTGGTTGGAGATAACAGACCCACTCTATGGAGGTGCTTGAGGGGACTTCTGAATCCAACACTAATATGATTAATTCTTGCAATTCTGCCTCCAGGTTGGATTGGCTGCTTTTCACGAAGGTTTGGCTGATGGATGGAACAACCAGTCTTCCCTTGGAACTTGTCTCACTAGTAAGCTATTCTACCCTCTGCATCTTCTTCTCTTCTACTTTCTTTTTTTGATCCGTTGCCGTGGGTACGTAACCAATACTATATTTGTCTTTGACTTCTTTGAGCATTAATGGCTTCTGGATTCCCTGTTAGCATTTCCCGAGCCCCTTTTTGGATGGTACCCCTACTTAATCATTTCAAACGCCATCATATACGCTACGATGGAGATTCGGGGACATGGGACAGGAGATCCTTCTGCTACAGTTATGGCATTTACAATCTCAAAAGCTCGAATTGAGTCCTCCAGTGCCTCTTCTGCAGCTTCCACGTAAGGAGTGGAAGTGGGTTTAGTTATCATAATGTCTGTCTCGCCATACACACAAATCAATTGGTTTCCTACTACAAACTCCAACCTTTGATGTAATGAAGATGCGACCACCCCGGTGTTATGGATCCATGGTTTTCCCAACAAGCAACTATAGGATGGCGTGATGTCCAGAACCTAGAACGTGATGTCAAAAATAACTGGCCCGATTAGCATGGGAATTTTGATCGCTCCTATTGACTCCATACGGGTTTTTTCAAAAGCCCTTACCACCAGATTATTCTGCTTGACATATAAAGAATCTACTAGCAACTTCTGAAGAGTGGTCATTGGCATG
Organism: Malania oleifera; assembly: GCF_029873635.1. Taxonomy (NCBI): domain Eukaryota; kingdom Viridiplantae; phylum Streptophyta; class Magnoliopsida; order Santalales; family Ximeniaceae; genus Malania; species Malania oleifera. The sequence goes on along the minus strand of NC_080425.1, from coordinate 8,182,935 downwards.
ACTTTGAGAGACGACCCTTTATCAATTAGCACCCGTGCTATCATATGATCCTTGCATTTGACTGATACATGCAGTGCCTGATTGTGCCCTCTCCCTTCTGGCGGATTCTCTTCATCACTGAAGGTGATATAGTTAGTCACGATCAAGCTCCCAATCACATGGCTGAACTTTTTGCAGTGATATTTTGAGGTATGCATGCCTAGTTAAGCAATTTCAACAATGCCTCCTTATGAACTTCTGAGTTTAAAAGTAAGGATAGAATGGATATATGTACTAGCATCTTGTTCAATTGGTCAACTACACTGTATTCACTGTGTTTGATAAGCCTAAAAAACTCTTCAGCCTTCTGCTGTTGCACGGGCTTCTTAATGCTTCTGCTTGATTCCCCTCTTTGTTCCGTATTTGGCTTCCTTGACTTTTCTGGCGTGTATACTCGGCCACTATGGGTTATTCCTACGACATCATCAGTATCTCCCACGCCCTGGGCCTGGTAGTCGTACTTCCAAGGTACCACCTTGTCACTTTGGCAAGGGAATAGCTGGGGTACTGAAATAACCAAACGAGTTGGCACATTTAGGACATAGCTGGTTCCTTTTGTTGAGGGTATGAAAGATCGCTGCGTGCACAGGGGGTGCTCTTGTTCCTTGTCTCCTATAGTAGAAATTTCCCTATCCTTTTGAGTAAAGCCGACTTCTATGACTTTTTCATTCAACATCTTGTATAGGAATGTCCTGAATGTTTTGTAACCCGGGATAGTCATCTTCACCAAATTCTGGCATTCACAACATGGACCCTCGGGCAAGTGACCTTTGATTCCACTAGGCATGCCTTCCTGAGCTCTTCGTATATCTATTCCAAAGTTATGCGATCCAAGTTGGCCACTTTTGTCTCTCTGATCCTTGCTTCGATCATCCCAACGTGATCTCCCCCATGGTTCGGAAAGGGGTTTCCTTGGATGCCTGTTGGCTTGTCTTCAAAGGCAAGGCAAGCCACCCCGCATCTTGCAATGACTGAACTTTGTATTTGAAAGCCCAGCATTGGTTGATGGAGTGACCTGGAGAGTTTACATGATATGCACAGTGGGCATTGGGATCGAACCATCGAGGGGGTGGGTTGGTGATGGGAATGGCTAGTACGGTTGTCACCATTTCCCTTTCACGCAGCTGAGGGAACAAATTTGCATAGGGCATTGGGATCAGATCGATCCTCCTAGTGTTCCTAGGCATATTCCATTCTCGGACTTGATCATTTATCAGTGCCGGTCTTGGTCGGGGGGCTGCAAACTAGGGCCATGGTCCCACATGCAGTGTCTGGTTCACTATCGGTTCAACACAGAAATTTTCCCTAGGCCGTTGGTTTTGGCCTCTCTTCTTTTGGTTCTTGATGGACACCTGTATCATTTGGGTCTCTTCTTCCTTCTTCCCTTTGACCCATTTCTTGCTTGGGCCATTGTCGGCGCTGCTAACCTTTATCCATCCAGCCTTAACATCGGCTTCCACTCTGGCCCCCACTTCCACAATATCCATGAAGTTGTGGGGGGTAGATCCTACCAGATGCAAACGGTAGGGATCTTTTAACGTCCCTACAAACAATGAGATTACTTCCCGATCACTTATCAGGGGATCTACTTGGGTGGCCACATCCCTCCAACGGTGCGCGTATTCTCTGAAAGTTTCATTCAGCTTCTTCTTTATTTCAAAGAGAGTCATTCTTTCAGGCGTCATTTCCAGGACATGGCGGTATTGTTCCTCGAAAGCATCTGCCAAGTCTCCCCACGTGCAGATTTGGGCCCTATTTTTTTAGACATACCATCTAGCTGCTGCCCCCATAAGATTGCTTCAAAAGCAATGCATCATTAATTTCTCATTGTCAGCATAAGCGGCCATTTACTGGCAATACATGCGTATGTGAGTCCGGGGGCATGTAGTCCCATCAAACTTCTCGAAGTATGACATTTTAAACTTTGGAGGGAGTACTACATTATGCACCAAGCAATAATATAAGGGTCTAGTGGTATTGGAGGTTTGAGTTCCTTCTATGGATCTTAACCGCTCTTCAAGCTCATCGCAACGGTATTCTGCTGTAGTCTTGCTTGTTCCCATAACTGCCGTTGCCGATGAGGGCATTCCCATTCCTGGAATTGTTGCTACCAGAACAAAGGGGGGCACACCGAATGGTGGTCTTTCTGAGGTGAAAGGTGGCGGTCCGGATGACTGCCCATGAATCGGCGTGAGGCCTAGCGGGTGGGCAGGCTCTGTTTCTTCTTCATGATCTTGATCTTGGACTGTCTTTCCTTTATTAAGTAGCAGGTCCAATATTCTTTTCATCTGATTACTCAGCTCCTTTTGCCCTTGCTCGATACCCAAAACATGACTTTCCAATCGTTCTACCATGACTTTGGCTTTTCCATGAGTGTTAGGGGTGTGTATTTTTCTCAATTTTTCCGGATCTAGGTCACGCCCCGTATGCTTCCCCCTATACATGAAGACCCATATCTTTTAGGAAAAGTGCATGTAGTGAATGCTTCTGCAGGTATGCACGAGTATATAGACGAAAAAGTACAATTATGCAATCTTATGTGCCTTTGGCCAAGGTTCCGGAAAAAAAAAATCATCATCATTTCATTGCAACCTTTTACACCATTTTTAGAAGACAATATAGGGAATTTATGAAAAGTCTAAGCGGACGCTAGATTTTGATTCCTTGGTCCCCTCCTATTAAGGCAGCTCGAATCTTTTGGAGCTGGCTCTAACTTCCTGAGTGCCGCACTGTTCACCTTCTATTTTAACGCTTTGTATCGTGCTTCCTAGTAATCGACCTTTGTAAAGCAAGGCTCTAACCTTTCAAGAACTTTGTTATAATGGTATCTTTGCTTGTCATACTGTTCCTCCAGTTCCTGTATGTACTGAGATTTCTCTTCAATTTTCACTTTGGACTCTCTCAGCTGTTGGATCTTTTGACCAAGTGCCATCTGAAGTTTTTGTTTTTCTTTTCTCAAAACCATCTCCTCTTCCCCGACTGTAGTCTCAGGATCTTTGGTTACTTGTTTGGCTTGTATTGAGGATCAGCTGGATCTTCCTTCCTTTGCCCTGGCGATTGTTCTTTGGTTACCATTTTCAAAGCCTTTCTTTCAGACAGATGCATTCTTTCTTTCAGTTGTTTCTTCACTGTTGGAGCTTTTGTCCCTTGCTTGACTCGAGGGTTTACTCTATTAAGCCTCCATAGTTCATAACTTTCCTGGGCTCTCGAGTTTTGATTGCTGGATTTGACCATGTGCACATGCTTCCATGATATAATAGACTTTCGAGTCTTCCTTTGGCTATCATCAGCATTGTATGTGAACTGAGCATCTGCCAACCCATGGGTCATGGGTACGAACTGCATTGCGCTCACCTGCCTTCTAAACATGAGGTGTGCTTAGGATATCCCTCCTTAAGGGCCTAACAATGGGACCCAAGGGAGGTTTCCGCATCTGTATATTACTTTGGATTGGTCGATCCATGGTGCTTGCCATATGATCCCCTTATTAACTAGATTTTGCAGCCTGTCTTTCTATTTAGTCTTGTTACCATGTTCCTCCCAACGAGCTGCTTCAAATTCTACCAAAGGGATCCTGATTGTTGAGAAAGAAGCACGAAAGTATCCCTGTATGCATGAAAAATGACTCATCATCCAGACATATAATAATGCCACATAGCAAGTAAACCTAGCATGCCTCCTGGTCCGGCATTTGTTGAGAGATAGGAATGTTTCTACCAGAATCCCGTAGACTGGGTTAACCCCTTCCTTTACTTGTGCCATGAAGGCAATGGTTGCATGGTCGATGGTTCCCAGTTCCTTCGGAAATATAAGTAGGCCATAGATGGCTAGTGCTAACAAGTGCAGCTGGGCTCCTCCTTCTCTTCCTTCTCTATCAACATTTTCAAATGTTCCCAAGTGACTTTTGAGTCTCCCAGCTTCTGGACCTTCACCCCAGTGGCCTTAAACAATTATTTGGCGATAGATGTTCTGGTAGGCACATATGTCTTGTAGGGTGTTAGAAGTTTAGCTAGGTACAACAGTGAGATGTATTCCTTTATGGTGGGAGCCAGATCTACCCCATCCAGAGTAAAACAGCAGTACGACAGATTCTAGAATTCCACCAATGCTTCTATCATGTAATAGTTTACCGAAACACGCAGCAGAAAACCAATGTGTCCGTATATCTGAGAAAATGTCAAACGACTTTGAGGCATCCATCCCTTCCAAATATCTCTCAACTCCTTCAGGGGATTGGATCAAGTGTTGATGTAGACTCTGTCTAGAATCTCAACCATGATTCCTTGCTTGCCCTGTTACCCCACTTCCTTTGTTGATTTTCAGAATATAGCTGCACTGCTGATTCGGTTTTATGATGGACCATCGTATTCTCCATGGATGAGTTGGATTTTTACCGCAAACCTCGACCAAACAGATGGGGATGCCTATATGAATGCAACATGTTAGTAAGCATGCAACATATTTAAAGCACAAGACATACACATATGAGATCATATGGAGAAGGGTGGAGCCTCTGTCCCAGTCCCAAGGTAAGTCTAGATATACACAAGGTTCTCTGAGGCTCTACCCTAAGTGGGGGATTCCAGATGATTATGTGTGGGTAAGCTCTAATCCTTATTGACTAGAGGTCCCTAGATTGAAACTTTATCCTCCTTCACAGAGGTCCGGACAAAGCTTGCACTGAGCGGAGTGGTCCGCGGGTCCCCATAGGCCATGCCACATGGGAACATGCACTATTACACTCCTTTCTAATCCTAGAAAGGGAAAGCCTGGGTATAGAGCTGTGAGAGTGTGTGAGTTCATCATTTTCAGCCTGCACCCTCTACCCCACATCCATCCGTTATTCAGAATTTAACACATGCTTTATTCACACAAGTCATGGAAACAAGTAGTCACATGCTTATCATCTCATGCTAAATCAAGGCGTTCATAGTGAATCACATGCCCATTAAGTAGATAATGAAAACACAAGAAAATTCGAGCATTTATTTAATTACTTACTGTGATTTATTCGCGAAGTACCTGCATACAAAATGATCATGTGGTCAATGTGTACAAAACAGGAAAGGAGCAATCAAGGAGGCTCATTAGATTTGGATTTTGGGATAATGCTCAATTAATCATCGGCTTGACTATCAAGTATCCCCAGCAGAGTCGCCAAGCTGTCGCGACGTCCCAAACCCTACCAAAGAACCAACTTTGGAAAAAATGAGGGTGCTGCTACGAACAGGGAAAAATGGATGTAAATTTTGAAAAAGATATTCGTGGAAAAACAGTGTATGATGGAGTCGCCACTAATCTTTTGGAGTGTGGTTAGAGCACTTGATTGCTACCTCGTTAGGGGTAGAATCGGTCTGCGCCACCAGAGTTGGGCTCGGGAGTACAGTTACGCAAGGGGAAGGTATTAGCACCCCCTACGTGCCTGTTCTTACGAACGGTACTAGATTATAAAAAAATTATCCCCAAAATAAATCTAATAAGCCTATCAAAATTACTCCATTTCAAAAATCAAAAGGATGAAAAATACTATATAGGTATTCCCTCAAAACCGGGGCAATTCAATACTCCGAAGAGTCCATGCCTAGGGCAATCTAAACGATTGAATGATTGATGTAGTTACTAAAAAAGTTAATACACAAACTAATCACAAGTTATTGTATACAACTTAATATATTATAACACAAAATAAATTATTAATAAAATTATATTTGAGAGTGGCGGATTATCCGCCCATCCGCCATGAATTATCCGACCCGAAACCGCTTAATCCGCCACTTAAACGAGTCGAATATGGATTGTGATGACCCAAAAATATATATATATATATATATATATATATGATTAAAGCACAATAATAATAAAATATAAAAAATGGTCATTAAGTTAATATCAATATAGAAGTGTTTTTCTGTAGGATCCTTAATTCCATGTTTGATGCCTAAGAAAGACCTTGTCTTAGCGAGTGCTCAGAGACCATTGCGGCTCAGTCGCTCCCTGGAGGTTGGCCTGGTCAGAATGGAATTTCATAGGATAAACAGGATAGACACTGTTTGTACACGTAAATAAGTACATAAAATAATGTTTTGACTGACATAATTTGTAGAAATATATGATAAAATAAAAATAATATAGGTATCCTATGCCGGGCCCACAAGACTGTGTGGCCCACATGAGTCCCGAAGCCATGTGGAGGTTTACACGAGTCTCGAAGCTGTGTAGGGCTCATAAAATCGTATGAGGATTATTGGAGTTACGTAGGATCCGTTTGGGTCTCGAAGTGGTGTGGGGCCCACAAGACCATGTGGGGCCCACATGAGTTTTCAAAATTCAAATTTAATTCTTATTAAAAAATAAATAATAATATAAATAAATACTAAAAATGGTTCAAAATTAATAACAATGATAATAATAATGATAATAATGATTAAGAAAAATAATAAAATAATAAAATAATTAATTAACTAATTGATTAATTAATTAGGTAAGTGATTAATTAAAAATTTATTTAATGGGAATGGTGGCAAGCACTCCCACATGGCCTCCATCCCCATCCCATACTTAACCCATACCTTGCCCATCCCTTGCTCATTCTTTAATTTTTAAAAAAATTATAATTTCACCCATCTCCCCACACTTTTATAAATTTCATTTCTTTCCCAAAATTTTTCTATAAATAGGGAGCTCTCAACCTTCATTTTTCACAATAATTTTTCAAGGAAGAGAATGATTAGTGAGTGAAAAAATTTGTGGTGGAGAGAGAATTTTTGAATAAATTCTCAATCACCCACTCTTTCCGATCTCATTTCTTAGAGATAGTTACAGTGTTCGTAAGGAAGAAGGTAAGTAAATTTTGATTATGTTAGTTTTTTTTTATTTAAAATTCATACCTGAGTTTATTTTATAAGTAAATTTCAATTATGTTAATTAGTTCCACAAAACTACCATGAGTTTATTTTTACGCATATTTAATTATACCAGTTCTATCTTTAATATACTTGCATTTATTTTTGGGTTAAGAAATGTTCTAATCCCCTCGAGTAAATTTTCAGCATTTCTTTCTATTCAAAAATAAAATTATATATATTTTTAGCACAAAAATTGTGTGGCATGAGTTTATTTTTATGTTGCATTTTTTTTAATGAAAATATGAGTAAAGATGAGATATTTACGATATTATTTTAAATTGCATAAATTATAATAAGATGATTTTAAAACCCCTTATGGCAACGAAAGTTCAAAGTTACAGATGTTTGGTACCGCAGCTTAAGTTTATATGGATCAGAGTGCACCCACACTGTTTACAGAGGTTATTTATGTTAGTGGATTTCTCCTGAGTGCATACCTGGTTCCGGACCAGGACTTAATAAGGAAAATCTCACTTAAAGTTTACGTACGTTGATTTAGTTTGGTTGGCCAGCCAGCTAAGTTCAGTTTTCGGACTGCACAACCCAGTCATGTGGGTAAACATGACTTACGGCAAACAGGCCTAAGGGTGGTTTTTTTACAATATATGTTTATACATATTTAATTACGTGTACAAAGTTACTGATAATTTGAAAGAAAAGTGTAAGTTTACATGAAAATGATCATTCTGGTACTTAAATGACGATCTAAGGAAAACGTATAAGGAAAAGTATATGTATGTTTATCATTAAATATTTTTACAGTTTTAAAGTTAAAAGTTTAATTTAACAGTTATAGTATATGATTATAAAATTTTACTGTTTTAATTGATGGTAAAAGTTTTATGTGGTAAATTTTATATTTATATTTATTCTAAAAGTAGTTTTGAAGTTATAGTATTAAATATTGTTTTATGAAATTTTTTTTAAGTTCATTTTGGCCACACACTAATAATAATCTTATTTACTTACTGAGCGTCGTCTCACTCCAATCATATTTTTATTTCAGATGACTCTGAAGAGCATGTCGGAAATCAGGCTTAACAAGCACGTGGGTGGGAATAGAAAAATAAGGATTGATTAGAAATATTAGTATGATGCTAGATATTTATGTTGTGAAATTTTTCTTTTTTTGAAATAAATGAGTGTAATATGGATAATTAGCGCTCTGGTTTAATAACAATTGAGTTTATTTTACTTCCGCTGTAAATTAGTAGTAAAAAGTTAATATCCCAGGCCCCTTCGGGGTCAGGGTGTTACATGGATTATGATTTTTTCACCTGATAATCCACCTTATCCGTCATGGATTATCCGACTCGATCCGCTTTGCTAGGTCTACATACATGAATGCGTATGTGTGAAGTGGCACACATGTATACGCATGTATATGGATGTGGGTGTATATGTATGCGAGCGTGTGTGGAGGTGTGTGTATATATGTACACGTGTGAGTGTGTGAGTTTGCATGCACGAGTGTGGGCATGTATGAACGTAAGTGCATGTATGTGAGGGTGTGCACAGTATAAGTGATTAGAATTACTTTTCCTGGAATTTAAAATGTTTATGATTTTTATGAATTTTCCAAAATTTTTATGGATTTTATTGTATTTATTTGAATTTATTATGAGTTTATTGAAGTCAAACCGGTCACATACTGGTTAATGGACCCACTAGCTCAGGGACACGAACTAGTTCACCTCGGGTCAACCTGGTTTAAGGTCTGGGGCAAGACCAGAACGCTACGTGGCCTGATGCGAGCGGACAAACTGGGCGAGTATGGATGGCTGATATGTTGTGATCTGGGGTGTTCGCGAGGGTGTAGATCCGAGGCCTGAGGAAGACTCGTCAAGTGATGATGAAGAGGCAAGGTTGAGTGCCACTTGTCACGACGTGTGCAGGGAGGCATGCGGGGCATCAAGAGATGCTTGTCGTGGCCTGACCGTAGCTGTTGATGGGAGTAGTGATCCAACGAGGGTCAACGAGGCACGTCAGGATCACTTGTGTGGAAGGTTCTGATCCGTTGGTGAGTAAAGAGATCTGATGGCCATGAATTCTGTCAGGAGCGCAGATGAAATGGATAGGGGCAATAAATGCTCCCTAACGTGCCTAAATTTGTGGCCATCGATGTGTGAAGGATCAAACGGTTGATGGGGGAGCGAGATCGTTATAATATGGGCCATCGATGGGAGTGGTGATTCAATGGTGAGGATTAGAAGCCACCAGCATCATTGACTAGCCAGGGAATAGGGAGGACATGTGTCTCTCGGTTAATGGAGAAGATGGACGCGTGTGTCAAGAAGGAGCTGACGACATTTAATGCCTCTATCCTGGACGATCTGAGCCATTAACACATCGCAGGGATCGAATGGCCGTGGTTGGCACGAGGACACCTAGTGCTAACAACGCCTTACGTGGAGCAATCTGGATCGTTAGTGAGTGAGCGGATCTAACAGCTAGGATCAAGGACCTTACTTAGCATTAATGACGCCGTGCACTAGTGCGCCACGCTTCACTCGGATGGTCGGCTACTATTAATGCTTCTGACGCGGGATAGATCTTGTGCAACGACCTCAAAATTATATCTTTTTTTTTATACTTATATATATATATATATATACACAATCATACCTATGCAGTGGAAACATAAGTCATACAACCACATATACTATACAATACCAGAGTTCAATACATTCAGACCATAGTCATATAAAACAACTCCCTCCAGTATCACCTATCCCAAAATAAAAAACTCAGTCACAAACTCACCCTAAAACCAGGGCTATCAAGAAATCACTCTATCTGTGAGTCTAATCTACTTGCCTAGCTGGCTCACCTGAAAAATGGTAAAATAATAGGGTGAGACGACGCTCAGTAAGTGGAAATATGTTATTACTAGTGTGTGGTGACCGAGTCGTAAAACTATAATAATAGTATGTAAAACTGCATGATCTAGTAAATTTGTAAAACACATATATCACATGTAACAACCTCAAAATTTACATCATTTATATATATATGAACTACTATAATACCCGCTGTTATGAAACTCGAGCCTCAGAAGGCATCGAGGTAAATCTGAACATAATATCATACCTATGCAGTAGAAATGTAATTCATACATCCATACACATCATACAATACCAGGAATCTGTATTTCTAAACCATAACTGTATAATACATCTCTCCTAAAAAATATCGGTCTCAAGATAACTTAACCTCTAAACCAGGGTAATCAACATACTCTCTATCGACGAGCCTGATCTGCTCGCCCAGCTGGCTCACTTGAAAAATGTTAAAGTCATGGGGCGAGTCGAAGCTCAGTAAGTGGAAATATGCTATTACTAGTATGTGGCAACTAAGTTAGGAATATTGTTTAAATAACAACTGAACTATAATACAATAGTAAATCTGTAAAGCATATCTTTCTTTTCACAATTCAAAATATAACTATATCATTTGTGTTTTATACTTTTCATACTGCTAATATCATACTATACTCATCATATACTATAAAACTATATACATATACATAAATGTGCTTTATCCCTGGAATTTTGTATGTCATGATTTGACCCCTTATGACAGGGTTGTGCGGCCTGTAGGCGGGACTTAATTTGATCGTCCCTCCAGATAAGTCACTATACTCTACACTACCTCAGCCTGGGAAAACTGCATCCACTCCTAGGCTCGGGACTGGAAGCTAACTCGTAAAACTGGCCCCCTCAACTTAGTGAATTGGGGAGCTGCATCCTCTTCGAGCACAGTTGACGGTACCCATACACTATCTGAGATATGTGGTTGCACTCTATCTATATCTAGCAACGGTGTCGTGCTCTGTATTCTTTATCTATATTTGTCTGTAATCTTTCCTCAGGGATCTGATACTATATATATATATATATATATATATATATATATATATACATATATACTCTTTTATTGTTTTCATCATGTTTCCAAAATTACCATAACACTATCTTTATGTACTGTAAACACTGTAATCTCTGTATACTGTATCTATAGTATCTTGATGCTATCTCTGTATATCTGTCTGTATACTCTGTATGTTATGGTAATAGGAAACATGACATACTATAAACACTGTATATACTGTTCTGATTAAAACTGTAATATACTGATCTGAGTAAAACTGTAATATACTATTCTGAATAAATATATGTGATATACTGATCTGTATAAAACTATAACATACTAATCTGAGTAAAATTGTAATATACTTCTTTGGATAAATATCTATAATATACTGTCTATATCTATGTAATCAGTATAGTATGATATACTGTAAAAACTATATAAGTTCTTTACCACATAAATATCTGCTTAGGCCACACAAGCATTTAAAACTCATATTCAGTAAAACTGGGTAATAAACTGGTATATTCATATGTATAAAATCTCTGATAATATTATAAAAGTTCCTCGCATAACATATTTCCCTTACCTTATCTCTGAAAAGTTCTTACTGTACTCTAACCTTATACTCGCAGGATTCTCCACTCAACACCTGAAAATCAAATCCCCCAGAATAAAACATCAGTATTTCTTCTTGTATTGTATTTCTTATAACTTAGGGAACAAAAAAATACTGAATATAATGCCTTACCTTGAGATTGGGATGAAATCCAAGCTAACTCCACCAACGATCAGCTCCAACAGACTCACAGAGAACTTCTCCAAGAGCGTCGTGGTGGCTTCAGATTGTCGATTCGGCGTAAAATGGACTCAGAATCGAAGAGAGAAGGAGGGAGGGAGGCAGAGAGAGAGAGAGAGAGAGGAGAGGGTTTCTTGCGCCAATTTTTCATCAAAATTTGGGTTTTCACTATTTATAGAGCCGGATTCATCGACGAGACACGTCACCTCGTCGACGAGTCCTTTAATAATTTTGTCAACAAACTTCCTCTCTCGTCGATGAATTTCAGACTGTCCCAAAACCCCTCTCGGTATCTTCTCGTTGACAAGCTGTGGCTTCATCGACGAGATCCCTTTATGCGCTCGTCGACGAACTCCCTTTGTTCGTCGACGAGGCCCTGTGGAAAAATCTTTTAGGTTATTAACTTCAAAGTGCAATGTCGTCGACGATCGCGTTTGTCAACGAAGCCTACTACCTCCTTTTGTTTCTGTTTCCATTTCCCTCTTTCTTTATTATTTAAAAACCATTATTTTTCAGATCGTTACATTACATGTATAGTAGCTTAAAATATATGTATCATCTGAACTTTCTATCATTCATACTGCTATATCATACTATATACGACAAAAGCTGTAAAACTGTATACATATACATATAAATAACTGTGCCCTTTCCCTGGGACTCTGTATGTCATGATTTGACCCCTCATAACAGGGTTGTGTGGCCCGTAGGTGGGACTTAACCTAGTCGGCCCTCCAGTTAAGTCATCATACTCTACACTACCTCAGCCTAGCCAAACTGCATCCACTCCTAAGCTCAGGACAGACTGCTACCTTGTCAAACTGGCCCCCTCAACCTAGCGTACCGGGGAGCTGAATCCTCTCTGAGCACAGTTTGACGGTACCCACACACTATCTGAGATATGTGGTTGCACTCTATCTGTATTAGCAAAGGTACCATGCTCTATAAACTGTATCTGTCTGTGTAATCATCCGAGGAAAACTGTATATGTAAACATATTCTGTCTATATAAAAATATGTAAAATATCTAACTATATCTATATAGCTTGCTATACTAAAAACTGTACAAAACTTCATATCAGGTAATATCTACTTCGGCCACACATACTTTAAAAATTCATATTCTGTAATATAACTGGTATACATGCATATATATATATATATATATATATATATATAAATGTATAAAATTTCTGATAACATAAATGAATCTCCTAGAATAACTTATTTCCCTTACCTTATCTCTGAAAAGTCCCCATTGTACTCTAACCCTATACCCACAGGGTTCTCCACTCAACATCCTGAAAGCGACATTCTCCAGAATAAAGCATCAGTATTTTTTTGCATCCAACATTTTTTATAACTGTAGGGAAAACATATTCTGAACAAAACACCTTACCCTGAATTTGGGACGAATTTGAAACCTCTCCCACCAACGATCTGCTCTGGAAGACTTGCAGAGAACTTTGCTAGGAGCGTCGTGGTGGCTTCAGATCGTCGATCTGGCATGAAATAGGGTCGGGATTGAAGAAAGAGGGAGGGAGATGCGTTTAGAGAGAGAAAGGAGGTTTCTTGCGCTGAATTTTCATAAAAAATCTGAGTTTTCACTATTTATAGAGTCGGATTTGTTGATGAGACACATCATCTCGTCAACAAGTCCTTAAGTAATTTCATCGACAAACCCTACCTCCTCGTCGACGAAATTCAGACTGCCAAAAACCCCTCTCAGTATCCTCTCATTGACGGGGCGTGGCTTCGTCGACGAGGCCTACTTATGCGATCGTTGACGAACTCCCTGTGTTCATCGACGAGACCCTGTGTAAAAATCTTTTGAGTTATTATATTCAAAGTGCAATGTCATTGACGAAGCCTGCTGCCTCCTTCTGTTTCTGTTTCCATTTCTCTCCCTCTTTATTATTTAAATACCATTATTCTTCGGGTCATTATATCTTGACCGTTGATGCAACAGAGATCAAATGGCTCAGAGAGGGGTGTGCCATGGAATGATCCGAGGCACTCAACGGAGGTGAGGATCGAATGACCTGGATTTTAGGCATGCGTGAGCTCGATCAAGTGAGCTAGAACACTCCACGTGTCCAAATCCAATAGTTGGTAGTCCAAAAATACAAAAGCATCATTTTTTGGCTATGCTCCTATTTTCCCCCTCCTTTCTCCGAACGCTCTCTCTCCCATTCCTTGTCTTCTCTCTTCTTCTTCCTCTTCTGCTTCTTCACGAATCAAAAACCCTAATGGTTTCTATAACTCGTTCTATTCTCTCTCTCAGTCTCCTTCCCTCCTTCTTTTCTTGAGGATTCTCGGAAACCCTAGCCTTGCAATCACTCTCCTCTGCTCTTATCTCTTGGGAACCCCAGACCCCAGAAATCCCTTCCTTTGATCAAAGCTTTGTAACCCGGTAAGTAGAACTCGAAGCCCCAGATTTCCTCTCTCCCTTCTTTCTCTCTAACTCCGCCTCAAACTGGACTTAGGGATTTGTTTCTTAGGATCTAAAGGTCTCATTTCGCTAAACAATGATCGATCTTGATGTGCATTTCACGGCTTACTTTCTTCTTCCGTGAGGTTGAAGTTCAAGGTGTGGGGGGTAATCGAAAACCTAAGGAGATTCGCGGGCCATCGAGGAAAGCTCCTTTAGATTTTCATATCCGCTTGAGGGTTTCGAAACCCCACAAGATAAGTACTCTTCTTTCCCATTCATTTTACGATTTTTACTGTTGTGGTGTGTGGGATTTAAGCGTCAGAAAGTATTTAGATCTGTGTGAATCTGAATTGAGGAACGAGAGCCTGTGTATTTGCGGTTTGGGCATTTACTTTGGGAACTCAGATATATAAAGATTTGGGTGGAGATTAGGGCTTTCAGATCAGGGATGAAGACGAGTTCGCTCGCCCCTGACTCGGTGGGTGAGTGCAAGGTTGACTTGTGTGAGTCAACTCACTGAGCATGTGTGTGTGTTGATTCGAATGAACTCGAGTGAACTCAGTGAACTAAATCGGGTGAGTGGGTTGGCATGTGCCTGAAGCATGTGCGGGTTCTGAGATTTGGGCCTGAGCGGGGTACTTCCAAAATGGGCTTGAGTTTTTAAACGGGTCAGCTTTTTATTTATTATTATTATTTTTTATAGAACTGAGTTTCTTTAAAATGGGGCCGGCTCGCTTCAGATTTTAAAAACAAAACCCGGGTTCACTTAAAATGGGGCCGGCCCACTTCATATTTTAAAAACAAAAACTCGGGTTCATTTAAAATGGGGCCGACCTAGGTTAATGGGTCTAAAGGTGAATGGGTTTGATTTCAAAAGATCAGTGGGCTAGGTTAAGTGGGCTTAGGATTTCAAAACAATGGGCTTGTAATCCCAAATTTGTTTCTAGGCTAGGACTTTAAAATGGGCTTCAGGTACCCCCCCCCCCCCCAGTTTTTTTTTTTTTTTTTAAGCATGGGTCAAGCTAAAAACAAATGGGCAGAGGGATGTTTAGGCTGGGCTTGATGGTCAAGCTAGGATGGGCTAAGTGGGGTTTAGGTCTAACGGGTAAATGTGTATGGGTTCTGAGTTCAAAACGGAGCTCTGATTTGGGTAGTCATCAAGGGATTCGAACCCTGACATGGGTTCGGGTCTGAGCCTTAAACACCCTATACTTATGTTCTGGTGATAACCTGACTACTGGGAAGGTACCTGCTTTCAAGTATAAGTAGGATGGCATAAATTAACTTCTCAGAATTAAGACATGGGGAGAAGAGATTTATCTGATCTTGTGCTCCTCTTGTCTTCTTCTCCCTTCTATATATGTGCGAGGGTTCTCTGGTTTGATTCTATGATCTGATATGCTTCTCCCTCCTTTAGCTCCTCTCGTCTCTTTGAATGTGCCTCGATTTCACAAAAAATTCACGCTCTTTGCTCTCTCCCTTTTTTTAAAAAAATGGGCAGAACCTCCCCTCTCTTTCTAATTTCTTTCTCTCCCAATTCCTGCAGGGTTTCAATGCTTTCTCTCTGTTTTTTTTTTTTTGGTTAAAAAAAATGGCCAGAACCTCCCCTTTCTTTCTAATTTCTTTCTCTCCCAATTCCCGTAGGGTTTCAATGCTCTCTCTCTCCTGCCCCTGCTACAGTAGTGGGACTCCCTATTTATAGGAAGTCCAAGGGTGCCTTTTGGCGCCAATTCCCCGTGTGCTCCTCTCCGTACAAAATTCTCTTCTAACGGTTTGTCAGGGAATGATTCCTTGTGATTTGCTTTGATTTCCTCTATCATTTTTTTATTCTTCTGCTAACTAACTGTGCCAATCTTGCCATTCTGTGCGCAGGTGAAAATCTAGATGTCCATCTAGGATTCGCGAGCTTTTTGGATGGTTCCAGGTGGCAGCACAAGGATGGTGGGTAGGGTATCTTTCTTTATTTTCTCTTTATGCTTCCCTTTTTGCAGCTAACCGATTTCAATGGGTTTTACTTCTCTGTGTGCAGGTTGGCTACGGTGGTGTTTCCAGATGGCAGTGCCGGAAAGGAGGACATGGAATTTTGATTTTCATTTTGTATTTACATTTTTTGTTGTTTTCTTTTAGCTTTCTTTGGCTGATGTATCCTGTATGTAACCTCGAGGGTTCTTCCCTGTGACATCAATTTGTACATCTTATTAACTAATTTATTTCCCTTTGTGTGCTTGCTGATGTGCAGGTGCTTCACATGTGCACACACACCTTATGACATTTCCCCCATCTTTTATTTTGACCAGTAACCAAAAATTTAGTTGACCCAGTTTAAACATCAACAAATAGTAGATATGACTTCTAATTATCTGAAAAGGACCTGCTGTAAAATTAAGACCCAATTTCCTAACAGGTTAGAGCTTTGGATGGAAACTTAAAAGGCTTGGTAACGGATCTTTGGGTTTTGAACATACAATTTAAAACTTAAGGATGAGACTTCAAATTTATTATGAAGAACACTGACTTTGGACTCAAAGAATCACATTCAATTCACCATAAGGTCTCTGAACTGATTTTTTTTTTTAAGAGCTAAGTTTATTAGCTTTGGATGACAAATTTAAATTTGAACGACCACTTCAACGCGTACTTTATCGGTTTTTGAAATTAAAATTGGGACTTTGGGAAAAAAGACGCTTGACTTATTTGGAATAGCAAAGATTTTGAAAATAAGGGACCCTAAAGTCTAATCTTCAATGAATTTGGAAACCACGGGGCTCGGGTAAGGGAAGAATGATTTTGGAAACCCGCAGCTTCAACCTTCGGACTTCCACAACTCTCATCCTAATACCTAAAAAAAGGAGACTAATTTTGAAACTGAGGGTCCCGTACAACGATTAGGCTTAATTTTGCAACTAAAAGAGTTACTTAAAAATTACTATAAACTAATCCTAACAACTAGCCCAAAAAACCTAAAATTTGGACCAAATAATTACAAGACTCAGCTCCAAACTATATATATATATATATTGACTTTTTAGAGATTCGACTGAAATTAAAAGGATTCGATCGAAGGATTAGGGTCTTAATTCCAACATTCGGAGTCATTCAGGGCTCCAAGTCAACTCCTGTTTCGTCGGGTGTCCTTGGGGTAGCTTGGTTAAAATTGTGGTGTCGATAGTCTCCACATTGAATTTGGAAGCATGAATTTTAGGTTTAGATAAAAACTGGAGACATGATTCATTATTGCATATTTCATTCAAATTAGCATAAATTCAAATGTGAGCTTCACCTGAACCACATGGACGTTGGATGAAGCCAAGAGGTGGACTAAGTTGATGGACCTCCACTGGACCCAAAAGGGTGGAAGCCACAAGTGGCAAGATACGATCACATCGATCGAGCAGAGGTAAATATGGCACTTGGCATGACATGGTCCTCAGATTGAGAAGGTGAGAGTTGAGAGTGCACGGGAGAAAGCACATAAATAGCAGTCTAACCCAGCTACCTATTGGTGAGAGCAACAGAAAAAGCATATGAATTCGCAACACTTGTAGCTTAAAGTTAATCATATGCTTTCCTTCCCTTTCTCGAAAATTTTGCACAGATTGTCACTGCCCTTTACCCGTGACTCCCTGCAATCCCAAAACTCTTATATATATATATATATATAAAACACTTCCCAGACTCATAATGCACTTGTGGGTTTATTAATTTTAGGTTTTGGGACCAAACCATATGACAGCAGCTGGCGTAATGCTTACGTACAGTACAGTTTGAGTTGAACGAGTGCTTCTCCTTAATTGGGTTTAGTTTTTGCTTTGCTTGGCTGAAAATGCACCAACCATTAAGCCAGAACTTCTTTCCAAAGATACTGTTAGCGTCCTTTTGTTTTGTTTTTTTTTATTGTGGACACAATAATTTTCCTTCTACATATATACCATGAAAATGAATTTCATTGACATCCTTTTTTTTTTGGTGGACACAATTACTATGATAATCCAAAGATCTAGGATAATTAGAAGGGTGCTAGAGAGTGAACTTTGTAATTTTGCTAATGAAACAATGTTTCTTATAAGTCAATTTATACACGTTTAAAAAATGTTAAAAGTACTAAAACGGCTAAATTTTTTCAAATATTAAATTATTGCACTAACTTGAATTCAATATAGAAAAGACCCACTAATTTTTTAAATGTTGTAACACACAAAAATAATTTTTACTTGGTTAATCAATTACTAAATATATAAAATCACTAAGTTAACTCATAATTATATCTAATTACTATTTATTATTTTCAGAAAATGGACATTATCATATATATATATATATATATATATATATATATATAGCATTTCATCGTACTCTATATGTTATTCCACACGATACATTGGGCTAGTTAATAAAAATAAATAATAAACCACACGAAATGAAAAAATAAATAAATGTACATTTATTACGTTTTTATCAAAAAGTAGTCTTTCTATTTTCTTTGAAAATTAATTTCTATTCAACTAAATCGAGTCTATGTGTTTAACTTTTGTTGCAATTCTTTAAAACGGAAAATATTATAGTTATATTAATATTTTAAAAAGTGCATGTGGAGAACACGCCTATTGTTTTGTTTCGTAAGATAAGAAAAAGACTTCAAATTTTAAAAAATATAATTTATTTATAAAATGAATAAGATAAAATCAACTAGAACATGATGATCATCGTTGTGTTCTAAAGTAATGTTTGGAAGCATGAATTTTTTATTTTAATAAATATTTATGTGGATTTGAAAAAAAAATAAATACAATTTTACATTACGTGTAAAGATCCAGAAAATAGTAATTAATGAAATAATAAAGAAAAGAGGAAATTTGGTTTGAGATAGGCCAAACCGTCGACGATTTTGGTGGAGCTCAAAAAACCTTCGACGGTTTTGAGTTACCGCGGCCAGATAAGGGTAAAATAGTAAAAAAAAGTTTGGTTAAACCGTCGACGGTTTTAGAAAATCATTGACGGTTTGTAGCGGGTGAGCAACCTATAAAAGGGGATCAAGTCATTTTTTTAGGAAAAAAATTAAAACCCTCTCCTCTCTCTCTCTCTCTCTCTCTCTCTCTCTCTTCTATCTCTCTTCCATTTTAAGCCCAAATCAGTTGATAAACATCATTTTGGGATTCGAGCGACGATTCTCCACAATTTAACTGGAGCGATTTCGCAGTTTAGGTTTTCCAGGCACCACTCCAAAAGTAGGATAAGAAAGATGTTTTTCAAGTTTAATTAGTTATTGGAAGAGTATAAGCTTAGGAGTATTAAAATGGTAAATATTCTGGAGTTAAGCTGATTGAGTTAGGATTTATGGATACAGGGTTTATGTGAGCGCCGCAGGCATAGTTTTGGGATCCCTGCAGGCACATTTCTAGGAAACAGGTAAAGGGAATAGATTATGTTAGACGTTTTCAGAAAGTTTACTGATTAAATTATAATATGTGATTTCTGAATATATATATATATATATATATATATATATATATATAGTATTACAGCGTCCTCTAAAGGACGCAGTATAGAATTTACACAGTATTATAGTGTCCTCTATAGGACTACAGTACAGATTTTTATACAGTATTACAACGTCCTTTATAAGACTATAGTATAGATTTTATACGAAATTACAATATTTCAATGATTTTATACAAATTTATAATATGATAGTTTATACTGATTTTTGAATGAAATCATGATATTACATTGTTTAAGAAATTGCATTATATGGTTTAAGAACCTTGATGGACCATAGCTAAGCACAGTACCGTAGTTTCACAGATACCAGTGCAACCACACTTCTCAGATAGAGTGTTTGTGGTATATAGTCGATTATACCATTGTAGTGTAAAGTTACCCCCTAGACTCCGGGCTAGTTGGGTAAGAAAATCGTACTCATAGTTACATATACAGATACAGATACAAATACAGATATAGTTGACTTAGCTTGGTTAGGCCAACCATGGCTAGGTCCAGCCTATGGGCCGCACAACTCAGATCATGTAGGGTTAATATGTGATGTTATTGTTTATCCATCTAGGACAATTCTTCTATGCATATATGCGTATTTACTTGTACAGAAATATTATCTTATACAGAGTATGATGTGAAAGGAAAGTACGTATTTTGAGATATACTTATATATACGTGTATACAGTTTTACATGATTTCACATTGAAAGGAAAGGTAAATTATGGTTGCATATTTGAAACACTAAAGCTCATATTGTCACATACTGTTAATAATTTATTCCCACTTACTGAGAGGTGTCTCACCCCAAGAATTTAAAAATTTTAGGAAATCTAGACAGATGAGCAGAGCGAGCTCCGAGATAGACGAGGTCGTGGTACTGTCCTTGTTTTAGGGTAAGTGTTTGAAGTGGGGAATATGATTTGCGTAATCCCTAGGATGTTTTATGAATTTTAGGGATGTACATGTATAATTATGGATATAGTAGAACTCTGGTATTGTATATAAAGTTCAGGTATATTATGTTTTTCGTTGCATAGATAGTATGTACCTATGGACAGGTATATCCTCGGTACCCCACTTTGGGTCTGGGTTGACTTTGTTGATATTTTGTGGTATCAGAGTTTAATATGTGAAAAAAAAATATAGCAGAATTTTCGGTTTGTTACAGTTTGGTATATGAATGAATCTTGATAAGGGTAAGAAAAGGGAAGATTAGAATTTCAGTAAGTTAAGATGAGAATTTAGGGTTTTGTCTCACAGCCTGGAGATAGGAATTCTGTGACGGTTTTCGTGATTTTCCTGAAATGACAATTTCTAGAAAGTCATGGTAAACTATCGTCGATTTTTGTTTATGAGTCTTAAGACTCAACCTTAAATTAGGGATAAGGATGTTTAGTTGATTGGTGGTATGAGGATATTTTGTGGTTCTTAGTTAGATTAATGTATTAGCTGTGTTATGAAGTTAGGATTCTCATACTATTTTCATTCTATTTTAGGATGGAAACTAGGAATAGCAATGCACACGCTGGTGGTGGTAATGATGATGGACCCTCTAGTATAGGCGGAAGTGATTCCGATGCGGTATTGCGCAGTGTCGCCCAGCAAGTAATGGTAGAGATAACGAGAAATTCAGAGGAGCAGGGCTGCCTACTAGCTCACCAGGGTTTACCATCGAGCAGTTCACTCGTATGAATCCCCTATTGTTCTTAGGTGAAGCCAACCCGTTCGTGGTAGAGAACTGGGTCCAGGAGATTGAGGAGACGTTCTAAGTTCTCCCTTGCACTGAGGAGCAGAAAGTATCATTTGCCACTTTTAAGATGACAGGGGAGGCTAAACGTTAGTGGAGATCAGTGAAGTTGCTGGAGGAGCAGAGGCCAATGCCTACAGCTTTGACCTGGAGCTACTTCAACGAGATATTCTTCGAGCAATACTTCCTCACTACTACTTGAAATTCTAAAGCGACAGAGTTTTTGAATTTGACTCAGGGGCACCTGACGGTCCAGCAGTACGCAGCCATATTTATAGAGCTGTTCCTATTTGCTCAATACATGATGTTAGATGAGTAGAATAAGGCGAGGAGATTTAAGGAGGGCTTAAGACATAGTATCTATGAGCAGGTGGTGACATTCTAGGTCTAGACTTTTTCAGAGTTAGTGGATAAAGCCACGGTGATAGAGACCAGCCTGTAGAGAGGTGCTGGAGTACAGAGTCAGAAGAGGAGGCCTATGCCTCCTTAATTCCGAGCAAGTACCAGTCACGGTCAGCGAAGGAGATATGATGGGGGCCAGTGGCAGGTAGTGGGATGCCAAGCCCCTCAAGGTGATCTAGCACCCCCTATTTGTACTAGGTTTGATCGGAGGCATTAGGGGGAGTGCTGAATTGGGTCGAATGGCTGCTATCGGTGTGGTCAGCCTGACCATATTGCGAGAGACTGTCATGCGTTGCTAGCTAATGCACCCACTCCTAATCATTACCAGGGAAACAATGAAGCACCCCAAGGAAACCAGTAGAGGAACGTCGCTCTGGCGCAGGTTTTTGCACTGACATCGGGAGACGTAGAGGCGGTCGACGACGTGGTGATAGGTATCATTTCTATATTTGAAAATAAAGTTGTTGTTTTTTTTATTTATTTAGGGGCCACACATTCTTTTATATCTCTAGGGTGCATCAAGTTATGCTAGATAGAGACTCAGATGCTAGACATCGAATTATCAATAGCCACATCGATAGGATCAGTAGTGATATGTAGAAGGGTGCTTAAAGACTGTCTAGTGAATATTCAGGGAAAAATGCTACCAGCCAATCTAGTGGTATTTGACATGCATGGGTTTGACATGATTTTCGGAATGGACTGGCTAACTGCCAACTATGCCAGTATCGATTGTCATGAGAAAGAGGTAGTATCAGATCTCCAGGGGAGCAGGAGTACAAATTTATAAGGTCGTGTGTGTGCCTCTCACCACAGTTATTATCAGCTATTTAGGCAATGAGGCTGCTTTTGGAGGGGATGCTAGGGGTATTTAGCTTGCGTGAAGGAAGCACCCGAGGGAGGGTGAAAGTTTGAAGATATACCATTTGTGAAAAAATTCTCTAATGTGTTTGCAGAGGATTTACTTGGATTACCTCCTAATCGAGAAATTGAATTTGCCGTTGACTTACTACCAGGGATGGCACCGATATTTAAAGCTCCTTATAGAACGACTTTAGCTAGGTTAAAAGAATAAAAGGAGCAATTACAAGAATTATTAGATAAGGGGTTTATCAGACCTAGTATATCACCCTAGGGAGTGCCAGTTCTATTTGTGAAAAATTAAGACGGGATGATGAGGATGTGTATCGACTATAGGGAGATAAATAAAGTGAAAGTTAAGAATAAGTATCCTCTTCTCCGTACTGATGATTTGTTCGATCAGCTCCAGGGAACACGGGTTTATTCAAAGATTGATCTTCAATCCGGGTACCATCAAGTGAAAGTCAAGGAAGATGATGTTTTAAAGATAGTGTTTTGAACTCGGTATGACAATTATGAGTTTTTGGTTATGCCATTCAGACTGACAAATGCTTCTGTGGCGTTTATGGATCTAATGAACAGGGTTTTCCATGAATACTTGGTATGTAGTGGTTTTTATTAATGATATTCTAGTCTATTCAAAAGCCCCGAGGAGCACAAAGATCATTTGAGGATAGTTCTTTAGGTATTGATAGAAAAGAGGTTGTATGCCAAATTCAAGAAGTGTGAATTCTGGTTGAAACAAGTTACATTCCTTGGACATGTGATATCCAAGGACGATATTCCGGCAGATCCAAGCAAGATAGAGGTGGTAGTGGACTGGGTAGGACCAAAAATGTTTAGGAGGTCAAAAGTTTCTTAAGTCTGGTAGGATACTACCGTTGGTTTGTGGAGGTTTTTTCCAGACTATCGGGTCCTCTGACACGGTTAATGAGGAAAAATATGAAGTTCGAGTGGACTGATGATTGTGAGTAGAGTTTTCAGGGATTGAAGCAGCGACTCGTCACTCCACCGATTTTGTCTATTCCATCAAGAGATGATGAATTTGTGATATACAGTGATGCATCTCAGAAGGGACTTGGGTGTGTCTTGATGCAATAGGGGAAGGTCATTGCATACTCTTCTCAACAACTTAAAGAATATGAAAAGAACTACCCTACGCATGATTGGGAGTTGGCTGTAATGGTGTATGCTTTGAAAATTTGGAGACATTATCTGTATGGTGGGAAATGTGAAATATTTACAGATTATAAAAGTTTGAAATATTTCTTCACGCAGAAGGAGTTAAACATGAGGTAGAGGAGATGACTAGAATTAATAAAGGATTACGATTGCATCATCAGTTACCACCTAGGAAAGGCTAATGTGGTAGTTGATGCCTTGAGTAGGAAGCTAGGAAGTGCCTCAGTGTCAGCGGTGGTGGTGCAACATCAGATTATAATGGATTTAGAAGGACTTGGTGTGGAGCTGGTGGAGGGAAATCACCATGCATTTATTACTAATCTGGTACTTCAGTTGACTTTGCTGGAGAGAATTAAGATTGCACAGATGCAAGATGCAGACTTGGTAAAGATTAAGGATAAAGTGCAGAGTAGACAATGAGCGGATTTTAATATTTCAAATGAAAAAACTTTGAGGTTTTGTAGCAGGTTGTGTGTACCCGTTGACGCTGAAATTAAAAGGATAATTTTGGAAGAGGCACACCATTCCCTATATATAGTACATCCGGCAAGCACAAAAATGTATAGGGATTTGTAGGTATCTTTCTGGTGGGGCAATATAAAAAGAGAAAACGCCCGATATGTGGAGCAATGTTTGACATGTCTGTAGGTAAAGGCTGAGCATCAGAGATCGGCGGGACCGTTGCAACCACTTCACATCCCCAAATGGAAGTAGGAGCACATTTCTATGGATTTCGTCACAGGGTTACCATCAGCACTTCATGGGTAGGACGCTATCTGGATAGTCGTTGATTGATTGACGAAGATTGTCCATTTTCTTCCTATAAGAGTTAACTACTCCATGGGTAGATTGGAAGAGTTATATATATAGGAGATAGTCATACTGCATGGCGTACCAGTGTCCATCATTTTTGACTAGGACCCACAATTCACATCTCAATTCTGGAAGAGTCTACGAGGAGCCTTAGGATCTCAATTGACGTTCAGTAAAACATTTCATCCTCAGATCGATGGACAGACAGAGAGGACCATACAGATACTAGAAGATATGTTGCAGGCTTGTGTGTTAGATTTTGGAGGCAGTTGGATTCAATATTTGCCACTAGTGGAGTTTTCTTATAATAATAGCTACCAAACCAATATTGAAATGGTACCGTATGAAGCCTTATATGGTCAGAGGTGCCGAACTCCCCTATATTGGGATGAAGTGGGTGAAAGACAGATTTTGGGGCCAGGGATTTTACAGTAGACTTCTGAGAAAATCAAGCTTATCTAGGAAAGAATTAAAATAGCTCAGAGTCGGCAGAAAAGCTATGCAGATATCTGCCGATGAGCGCTGGAATTTGGTATAGGGGATAACATGTTTTTGAAAATTGTACTAATAAAAGGAGTGATGAGATTCAGGAAGAAGAGTAAGCTAAGTCTTAGGTATATTGGGCCATTAGAGATACTGGAAAGAATCAGTCCAGTTGCCAACAGGATAGCATTACCCCAAGCATTATCCAAAATCCACGACGTATTTCATATGTCTATGTTGAAGAAATACGTCCCAGATCCGTGACACGTTATGAGGCACTGGAGATTGGAGATACTCTATCCTATGATGAAGTGCCCGTCTAGATCCTAGATCATAAAGAGCAAGAATTACACACTAAGAAAATCCCACCGGTAAAAGTACTATGGAGGAACCATGCAGTTGAGGAAGCCTTATGGGGGCTAGAGGAGGAAATGCGTCAAAAGTACCCACATTTATTTAGTGGGGCCCAGCATTAGCTAGAAAGGAAAAAAAATAATGGTTCAGGTAAGGATTCATAGTATATAAGTAGGTTTTGTGCAGGTTAAGTAGTTCAGGTGTATTTAATTGCAGATTTTCTTATAATAGTTTTGCGTTTTGAGTGGTTTTGGGAGAGTTTTGTTTTGGATATCTGTAATCTCCCAAAACTGTATATGTAACCACGGTATTCCTCCGCCATAAGTGAGGGTGATTAATAAAATTTCGATGACTTCTTTTAAATAAGGATAATGGTATTGGATAACAAATTTCGAGGAAAAAAATTTTTTTAGGAGGGGAGGATGTAGAGACCCAAAAAATAGTAATTAATGAAATAATAAAGAAAAGAGGAAATTTGGTTTGACACAGGCCAAACCGTCTACAGTTTTGGTGGAGCTCAGAAAACCATCGACGGTTTTGAGTTACTACGGCCAGGTGAGGTTAAAACAGTAAGAAAAAGGTTTCGTCGATAGTTTCAAGAAACCTTCGACGGTTTTATTGCGGGTGAGCAATCTATAAAAGCATATCAAGTCATTTTTTTGGGAAAAAATTAAAACCCTCTCCTCTCTCTCTTTCTCTCTCTCTCTCTCTCTCACTCTTCGATTTCTCTTCCATTTTAAGCCTGAATCAATTGATAAATATCATTTCAGGATCCCAATGACAATTCTCTGCAATTTAACCGGAGCAATTTCGTTGTTTAGGCTTTCCAGGCCACCACTCCCAAACTGGGGTAAGGAAGATGTTTTTCAAGTTTAATTAGTTATTAGAAGAGTATGGGCTTAGGAGTATTAAAATGGTAAATATTTTGGGGTTAAGCTGATTGAGTTAGGGTATATGGATACAGGGTTTGTGCGAGCGCTGCATGCACAATTTTGGGATCCCTATAGGCACATTTCTAGGAAATAGGTAAGGGGAATAAATTATGTCAGACATTTTGAGAAAGTTTATTGATTAAATTATAATATGTGGCTTCTAAATATATATATATATATATATATATAATGTTTTTCTGAGTATACAGATTTGTGAGAATGGGAACTTTGGAAATGATATATGTATGTTTGAAATTGGGTTATTGAGTTTGAGTAAAAACCTAGAAATAATTATACCAACATTTTTCAGCAAAATATTATAGTATAAGTTATCATTCAGTCTGTGTGGCATGAGTTTGAAAGTTATGTATAATTAAACTTGTCAGTTTTTATGGTAAAACATATATAGACAAAAGCATGGTTTTCTACAGTATTATAGTAAAATAGTGCTTTACACAAAACTGCAGTATGACAAAGTTTTATACAGAATTTATACAAGTATTACAGCGTCCTCTAAAGGACTACAGTACAGAATTTACATAGTATTATAGCGTCCTTTAAAGGACTACAGTACAAAATTTACATAGTATAACAGCGTCCTCTAAAGGACTAGTGTATAGAATTTATATAGTATTACAGCGTCCTCTACAGGACTACAGTACATATTTTTATACAGTATTACAACGTCCTTTATAGGACTATAGTAAATATTTTATACGGAATTACAGTATTTCAATGATTTTATACAGATTTATAGTATGATAGTTTATACTGATTTGTGAATATCATGATATTACATTGTTTAAAAAATCGCATTATATGGTTTAAGAACCCTGATGGACCATTACTAAGCATGGTACCATAACTTCACAGATACTAGTGCAGTCACACTTCTCAGATAGAGTGTTGGTGGTATATAGTCGATTGTGCCATTGAAGTGTAGAGTCACCCCCCTGGAGTCCGGACCGGTTGGGTAGGCAAATCGTACTCATAGTTACAAATACAGATACAGATACAGCTGACTTAGCCTGGTTAGGCCAACCATGGTTAGGTCCTGCCTACGGGCCGCACAACTCGGATCATGCAGGGTTAATACATAACGTTATTGTTTATCCATCCAGGGCAGTTCTTCTATGCATATATGCGTATTGACTTGTACAGAGATATTATCTTATACAAAGTATGATGTGAAAGGAAAGTATGTATTTTGAGATATACTTATATATACGTGTATACAGTTTTATACAATTTCACATTGAAAGGAAAGGTAAATTATGGTTGCATATTTGAAACATTAAAGCTCATATTGTTACACACTGTCAATAATCTATTCCCACTTACTGAGAGGTGTCTCACCCCAAGAATTTAAAAATTTTAGGAAATCCAGGCTGACGAGCAGAGCGAGCTCCGAGGTAGAGGAGGTCGCAGTACTGTCTTAGTTTCAGGGTAAGTGTTTGAGTTGGGGAATATGATTTGCGTAATCCCTATGATGTTTTATGAATTTTGGGGGATGTAAATGTATAATTATGGAGATAGTAGAACTCTTGTATTGTATATAAGGTTCATGTATATTATGTTTTCCGTTGCATAGATAGTATGTACCTATGGACAGGTATATCCCTGGTACCCCACTTTGGGTCTGGGTTGATTTTGTTGATATTTTATGGTATCGGAGTTTAATATGTGAAAAAAAAAAAGATATAACAGAATTTTCGAGTAGTGACATTACGCCTTATCCAAATTAATTTTCAAAAATATAAATGTAAGGCCAGAATTTTATGCTCTTGAACATAAGGTAAATAAATTCACCCAAATTTAAATATTTCCACCATTTCATAGCCAAAGTTAGCAAAAAAATGATAATCTCCCTTTGGTTTATTTGATACTAAAAAGGAAAATTTAAATGATTTTTTAAAAATATTCGGCAAATATGTTTGTTTCGTAGGAAATTATTCTCTAATTAAATGCTTTGATGAGACCCATGTAATTTTTGGTAAAAAATCTTCTCAAATCTAAAAACAAGTATGTTCATTAAAATTTCGTATACCATTTAAAGCTTAAAATAAAAATATATGATTATATAAAGAACTGGTGAGAAAAAAGGAAATGTCTAGCAATAATATGTGGTAATTATAGAAACATTTACTTATTATAGGTCATAAATACGAGGTTTTCAAAATTTCATGACTACTTTTCTTCCAACCCTATAAAAAGCACAATGCTCATGCCAAGTTTATCATACGAGAAATCAAAAGAAAACGAAAATGATTCTCGTGAAAGTCTTGAAGTTCTTGATGTCTCTTATGGATGGCTTGTTGCTCCTTAAAGATTTTGGGTTGAAGAAATTTTAAGTCAATGAGTCTTGGATAGCATATATAACTATTTCTATGTGATATTGAAACAAAATAAATATGTTTATTATACATTATTTTTGCAAGGAAAATCTATGTATGTTTCCCAAGTCATTGAACTTTGCATAGTATGTATAACTATTTCTCTGTGATATTGAAATAAAGTAAATGGGTTTACTGAATGTTATTTTTGCTTTTGCATTTTTTTTTCCTACACATATATATAAAGCACGAGCTCATGTACAAGAAGTGAAAGGGAGAGATAAAATGATTCTTTATCAAGTCTTGAAGTTCATGTCTATATCATGGGTATATAATTCATCTGTGATTTTGATTGGAACAATTTTTGTTTGAACAAGGAGAGAAAGATCTGTACTTTGGCAAGTCATTGAACCTTGCATAGTATACATAACTATTTCTATGTCATACTCAAATAAAATAAATTAGCTATTTATTTTAGTGTTTTATTTTTCTTTTTGTATAATTTTATTTTTTCTCTTCTATGCAAAGCACAAGCATATGTCAAGGATGTTGAGAATTCCACTTTTGAAATTTGTCCCACATTGGAAAAGTAAGTATTTGATGGATACTTTTATACATGGTGTAACCCAAGATCTAATAGGTTTAAACTTTTGGATTAAGTTGGTGTTCACCCATGTGTATCAAGCACACCTATGAACTCCTCCAATTTTAACAAGTGGTATCAGAGCCGACGGTTTATGACTCTGGGTGTGGGAGTGTGTGATCGAGATTAAGAAGGATCATCGAAGCTGTCAAAATGGATCCAAATTGGGTCAAGATGTGGGAGGTAGGATTGGTTTGAAGGCGCCATTTGGAATACAATCCGAAACATGCAAGACGGCCCACTTAAGCAAACTGTTGGAGAATTTGTTCTGTAAGGAAGAAGATGACTTCCGTTCAAGGGGGAGCAGTTGGAATTCACAAGTGAGTAAGAGATTGTTGAGAATTTCATTTGTGAAGTTTGTCCCACATTAGAAAAAGTGAGTATGTGATGGGTGCTTATATACATGGTATAGCCCAAGACCCAATAGGCTTAAACTTTTAGGTCAAGTTGGTACTCACCCATGTGTATCAAGCACACCTATGGACTCCTCCGGTTATAACAAAGGAAGATTAAAATAATTTTCATTTAAGTTTGAAAGCTCTTTATACAATATAGAAGTTAAAAGTATTAAAACAACTTAGTTTTTTCAAATTTCAAATTATTGCACTAACTTTAATTCGATATAGAAAAGACCCACTAATTTTTTAAATGTTGTGACTCACAAAACTAATTTTTACTTGGTTAATCAAGTCTACTAAATATATAAAATCACTAAGTTAACTCATAATTATATCTAATTACTATTTATTATTTTCAGAAAATAGACATTATCAAATATATATATAGCATATCATCTTATTCTATATGTTATTTAACATGATACATTGGGCTTGCTAATAAAAATAAATAAAATTAAACAAAATTTTTGGACATCTTATTGCATGAAAAAAAATATCTTGAGTTTTTCGCTAACAACTTTTACAAAGCATGATATTATAATAACATATTGATTTACCATAAAATATATGTTGCTAAAAGAGTAATACTTAATAGAATAAATGGGTTTAAATAAATTTTTAAGGCCATAAAAAAATTAACTATGTAAAAAGAAGAAGAAGTAAAATCATAAGTTAATCCTTGTAGGAAAACCATTTTACTCCCTATACTTTTAATTGGTATAATTCAATACTTGTACTTGCTAATTTTGCATAATTATATTTGTCATCAAATTAGGCTGGTGTTAATGGAAGTTGTTGAAGTGTACTCTGAATATTGATCTAGCTTTATCCTTTATGTAGAATGAAATGTAGTAGGAAAAAACTGAAATAAAAATATAAATGGATAGCATTAAAAATCAAGTGATAAGTTTGATCCATTTCGCCTAGTTCCGTTTTATTCCTATCTACCAAATGTGTAGTTAATGTATTACAGTTAATGATTTATTTGATATGTTGGGAATTCCACTTGTGAGTTTGTCCCATATTGGAAAATTTGAGTGGATGATGGGTGCTTATATACATGATTGGGCCCAACATCCAATAGGCTTAAACTTTTTGATCAAGTTAGTGTTCACCTATGTGTATCAAACTCACCCATGAACTCCTTCGGTCCTAACAAGTGACCACTTGTTAGGGATTCAGGAACAATAATCACACACACAAGCAAAATAAGCATACAAAATTAGAACACCAGATTTACGTGGTTCGGTCTAGTCTGACCTACGTCTGCGGAACGCACCGAATATACTATAACCTGGGAGAAAACAAGAGGAGGAGACACACTTCTCGCACTTTTCTCTCTCTCACCTTTAGCATTCTATACTAGACAGAGCTCTGTTTTCGGTGAAAATCTCCAATCTGGCCTTTCTGCTCCAAACCAGGCTCTGATACCACTTGTTAGGACCAGAGTAGTTCATGGGTGGGCTTGATACACATGAGTGAACACCAACTTGACTCAAAAGTTTAAGCCTGTTGGGTTTTGGGTCCAACCATGTATATAAGCACATATGATCTATTCTAATTTTCTAATGTGGGACAAGCTCACAAGTGGAATTCTCAACAAATGCAAATTCAAAATGGAAATGAATCAAAATCAATCTCCCGAAAACTTAAAATGGAAGTAAATCAAAATCTCCCTAAACCTACCAAATCAGACCAACCCAGAATTAATAAAGATGAACAAAACTCAAGACCTGTCTATCTAGATTCATCTACTTCCAAATCCACATTTCCAAACACAGCATGTAAAAATTTCTATTCATGCTGAATTATATATAGGCAGGGTACTATTTCTTTAAAAAAGGGTATCAAATATTAGTATATATGCCTTTGGAGAATGAATTTCCAGGCAGCTACTTAACTGCTTCCTTTTTGTTTAGGCAGGCACACAATGCAAGAATAAGATATAGGCACCCCCATAATCATGGGAAAATGATGAGAGCCACAGCTCGTGACACATGGCAGCAGACTGGGTAAAGCGAAGTGGGGCCACCTGCTTGATTTGTTTTGCCGTTATCATGTGGACCCATGATGTCATGATGCGTTTATAATAGCATTGCTTCATGATCCCATTTTCTGGTACATTTAAGAAGCCTCTAAACAATTTCAAGTAATTTGATTTTCCTCTCCATTTTGACTATTGGCACTATGAAAGCCACAGAGCTTTAATATCTGCAGCACTTTAATAGCAGTGGGCATGTGAATTGGGTAGCAGCAATGTCACAACCCCTACCCCTCTCTCTTTCACCATGTGAACTAAACCGAGACTTTCTTAATTAGAGAGAGGTGAGGTTTCATCCACACGTCTCCAAAAGAAAAACTGTTTCTCATTAGTACTTCCCCCTCTCATGGGCTGCATGGTCTAACCCTTTAAACCCTTTAAACTGCGCATATATATAAAAAAAAAACAAATCCGTCATTTCTTCCTTGACACCAACTCCCACAGTTCCATATCTCCATTTAAAGGAATGTTTCCCAATGGAGTTGCCGTGCGCGTGGAGATGGCGATGGCAGGGGAGGCTGGTGTTCCGGGTGGCAAAAGCAGTATGGAGGTGTGGAAGAAGCGCATCCATGTTTTCAGAGAGAAACTTAGAAGATTTCCATGTTCGGTATGGCAGACTGTGTGGAAGGTCGGCCGGGATGACCCGCGAAGGGCGATCCACGCCTTGAAAGTTGGATTGTCTTTGGCGCTGGTTTCCTTATTATATCTGTTGGAACCATTGTTCAGAGGAATTGGACAGAATGCTATGTGGGCTGTCATGACTGTGGTGGTTGTGCTTGAGTTCACTGCTGGTAAGTATTTATATCTATACATGTATGGGATGGTTCTTGATGCTGTGGGCAAGATTTTGTTTCTGGTGACACAGCAGAAGTGATCATTTATAATTTTATATCAAGAAGCTCTTTTTCATTTTTCTTCTTTGAAATAATGGCAGGAGCAACCTTGTGCAAAGGACTGAATAGGGGACTTGGCACTCTGTTAGCAGGGTCATTGGCATTTTTTATTGAGTACATAGCCACGGCGTCAGGTCATGTGCTTCGAGCTGTTTTCATTGGAATTGCAGTTTTTCTGATTGGTAAGACTCCTACTTGTCTTGGCACTGGAAATCCAATAGTTCAACAATTGAATCTTTCAGTCCATTCTGTGTATGTAGTAGAGTAATATAAGCAGTATGGCATTTCCAAATCCCAGTACTTGGCATTTTGAATCATTGTCTCAAAATATGTCATCACATTGAAAGTACAGAAGATTTGAAATATTCCTGATGTTATTTGGTAACTATGTCTGTGCTGGTAATATAGCAAAACTACCAATTTTCCATCAAATAATCTTTACAAAAAGCTTTCTAAATAGTATTTTCTATTTGGTAAAAATTCTTTGATTTTTTTTTTGGTCAGAAACTGCATTCTTTTTCTAGTTCAATCAGAGCTTTTCGCCTATTCCTAACTTTCATTTTAAAATTATCTTTCTTATGCCGTATCACAAATCAAACAGAGTAAAGATTTCTGAAGTTGTATTTTACTTTCTCTTCATTTTTCAATTTGACAGGAGCTATAGCAACATACATCCGGTTCATCCCCTACATAAAGAAGAATTATGACTATGGTGTTGTAATATTTCTGCTGACCTTCAATTTGATAACAGTCTCGAGCTATCGCATTGGCAATGTAATGAACATTGCACATGAGCGTTTCTACACTATCGCCATTGGCTGTGGCGTCTGCCTTGTCATGAGTCTACTGATATTCCCAAATTGGTCCGGGGAAGACATGCACAATTCAACTGTGTTCAAGCTTGAGGGGCTAGCAAAATCAATAGAAGGTGCATAAAACTGCAAACAACTATTATTCTATACCTTTTCAGTCTGAAAATTATGCTTAGAATATACGAGGCAGTTTCTAGGCCTTGCAAATATAGTCAACATTGAAGAACCTGAAAATCACCTTGAAATCCAAATTTTGATGGCTGGTAATTTCTTTATGTGTGATCAACATGAAATATTTCTTGGAGGATCCACTTGCAAGGAAGGGGAAAAAATGAAGAAGAAAAGAAAAAAAGTGGCTTGAATGGTGCTATAGTTCTTGGTTAATATTTACAGTAACCAAATAAACAAAGAAAATATAATGACAACTGACATTTATGGTTCATTTTAATAGCCAGGGTCTTTTTACCAGAAAGGGGACAAAAGGAGAAAAATAAAAAGGAATGAAAGAACAATGTCAATTTGCACAAACTTGATGCAGTAGCTGAGCAATTTGCAGCTTCTTATCATGGCAGATGCTAAACTTTTAATGTTACAACTTGCAGCATGTGTCAATAAATATTTTAGCGATGCTGAATCAGAAGTAAGGGAGGACAAATCATCAGAGGATCCCATTTACAAAGGTTATAAGGCAGTTTTGGATTCCAAATCCATTGATGAAACCCTTGTAAGCTATTTCCATGTGTTAATCTTACCATTTTTATGTGTTGGATGATATAAAATAATTTATCAGCAGCTCAATTAATTGTTAATAATGGGAAATGATGTTGAGTCTATTTCCATCTGTTAGTATTACTATTTTTATGTGTTGGATGATCATGATATAAAAGAATTTATCAGCAGCTCAATTAATTGTTAATAATGGGAAATGATGTCGAGTTGAGCAGGCATTACATGCAAGTTGGGAACCAAGGCACTCAAGACACTGTCACAGGTTTCCATGGCAGCAGTATGTGAAATTGGGAGCTGCTCTTCGCCATTTTGGCTACACAGTCGTAGCTATTCATGGATGTTTGCAAACTGAAATCCAGGTAGTGCCTGATTATTACTTTACCT
Source organism: Malania oleifera (assembly GCF_029873635.1). Lineage (NCBI taxonomy): Eukaryota > Viridiplantae > Streptophyta > Magnoliopsida > Santalales > Ximeniaceae > Malania > Malania oleifera. The sequence continues at coordinate 8,148,388 of NC_080425.1, read as the reverse complement.
TCTTTTGTGGGGAAAGATGGGAAATCTAGTAGTATAATAACATCAAACAGTTCTTGAGCATCATGTCACAAATCAATTGCCAAATTGACCAAATACTGTCATTGGTTTTGGGGATTGATACTTGGCCATTTTTGGACTCTCTTTCTCTTACTTTTTTCTATTAGACCCCTCGATCGGTTAGAGCTCTCTTCAAAGATCCATGCATTCGTGTTGCGGGAGAAGTATCAAAAGCACTAATGGAACTCGCGGATAGCATAAGAAAACGCCGCCATTGCTCTCCAGAGCTACTGTCTGATCATCTCCATGAAGCCTTACAAGACCTCAACACTGCCATAAAATCACAACCGAGACTCTTCCTTGGCTCCAATAGCAATCAAGCAACCAACATTCTTGCACTAGCTGCTGCAACAGCAAGCCAAAAGCAGGCAAAGGACTCTTCTGGAGTCTCTTTAGCAACAGTGAAAACCGACAGTTCTGCACTGCTTGAGTGGAAATCCAAGAAGGCATCTGAGAATGAACGAAAAGTCTTAAGGCCGCAATTGAGTAAGATTGCGATCACAAGCCTAGAATTCTCAGAAGCACTTCCTTTCGCTGCCTTTGCTTCTTTACTGGTAGAGACTGTGGCCAGGCTTGATCATGTCATTGAGGAAGTGGAAGAACTAGGGAGGATAGCAACCTTCAAAGAGTTTGTCCCGGGCGATGAGGTCATTGGGAACTGTGAGCAAAGTCGAAAGGAGAATGCCAGCAACCTACATTTGCCTTCACATGGATTGGAGTGACATGAAATCATATCTTCTGTTTTAAAAGTTATTCATCATTTGGAAATGTATAGCAAAGGTTTATTTAATTATATGCCTGGCTTTTAATATTGATAAGTAGATAGATATTCTGATGGGATGTGGGTTGGGATGATATGAACACAAGGCAGAGCGGCTTTGTATAAGAAATCAGGACCCATTGTTCTTTTATTTTCGAAAATGGTTCCTGCAAATCATGTTCAAAATTGAAACTGAAAAAAGGAAAGAGTTTCTGAAAATGACTACAGATTATTTATTTATGGAAGTAGCATATTGGGTTATATTACTCGTCATTTGATTTATTGTACTCTACAGTTTGGATTTGGTGACCTTATAGTCTTTATTTCATTGCCACATTTTCTTCAACCTTAGGTTATTTCACCAATTCAAAAGCTCATCCTCAAGTGAGAATGATTGGTGAAACTAGTTCTTGTTAGGACCATGTGAGCAATAAACAAGCACTAAAAAATTGAGAGACACCAGAAATTTACGTGGTTCGGTTTAGATCGACCTACGTCCACGGAGCACACCACAATTCACTATACAACCGAAAAAAAAATACAATCTCTCAAAGGCAGCTCTCTCTCTCTCTCTCTCTCTCTCTCCTCTACACTCTCTCCTTCTTCTCCGTGTATTACCTCTTAACAGCTTCTCTATTTATAGATAGCGGGAGTAAATCACAATAAATAAAATTGAGGAATTACATTCATCTACAATTAATATTCGCAAACTACAGCTACGCAGACGCGTCTCCAGCTTGCAGATCACAGCTCACGCGTCTCCTGACTCCAACTACACAACAATCTCCCACTTAGAGACGGAGATGCCTCCTCAACCAGTATCAGTATATAAATAAATGATGTGCTCAAAATATGTCTTCAAGCATGAAGACCAACTGAAGTTGAACACAACTTTAGTTTCTTCGTAGTCACCACCTTTATTAACTTATCTGTCGGATTTCTGCTACCTTTGATTTTTTCAAGTGTCAACATGTCGTCCTCTATCAGAGATCTGACGAAGTGATAATGCATTCTAATATGTTTAGTTTTGGAATGAAATGCGGAGTTCTTTGCCATATGTATCGCACTCTGACTGTCACTGTACAAAACATTCCTCTCCTGCTTTAATCCAAGCTCTGTTAACAAACCCTAAAACCAAATCATTTCTTTACTGACTTCTGTCATTGTTACATACTCAGCTTATGTAGTGGATAGAACAACAATCTTCTGTATCTGTGACATCCAACTAACAGCTGTTGTGCCAACAATGAATATATACCCGGTGGTGCTTCTGCGATGATCAATTTCACCTGCAAAATCAGCATCTACAAACCCTTGAATTTTCAAATCACTTTTTTCGAAACATAAGCACTTATCAATAGTGTCACGTAGATATCTCAAAATCCACTTCACTGCTTCCCAGTGAGTCTTCCCTGGATTTGACATATACCTGTTGATAGCTCCCACTGCTTGACCAATATTTGGTCTGGTACCAACTATAGCATACATGAGACTTCCAACGGCTGAGGCGTATGGTACCTTAGCCATGAAATCTTTTTCTTCATTTGTTTGGGGAGACTGATCCTTAGAGAGACGAAAGTGACCTGCCAATGGTGTATTTACTGCCTTGGCACTACTCAAATTAAACCTTTGTAAAACACAAATGATGTATTCTAACTGAGATAACTGCAACGTTCCTTGTTGCTTATCTCTAGAGATCCATATCCCAAGAATCTGCTTTGCAGGACACAAGTCTTTCATATCAAACTCTTCTGACAATTGCTGCTTCAATTTTCTGATCTCTTCTATATCTGATCTTGTGACTAGCATATCATCAACATATAATAATAGGATAATATAGCTAGTATGATACCTCTTGAAGTAGCAATAGTGGTTGGCATTGCACTTCTAAAAATTGTTCCATGCATACAACTGTCAAATTTCTTGTACCACTGTCTAGGAGCTTGTTTGTGACCATACAAGTTCTTCTTCAATTTGCACACAAGATTCTATTTACCTTTAATTGAGAAACCTTTTGGCTGTTGCATATAAATTTCCTCATCAAGATCACTGTGATGAAATGCGTCTTCACGATCAACTGCTCAAGATGTAAGCCCTCTGAGGCAACAATACTCAAGACAGATCTGATGGTTGACAGCTTCACAACTGGTGCAAAAATATAAGTGCAGTCAATTCCTTCCTTCTATTCGAAACCTTTGACTACTAACCGGGCTTTATACCTATTGGATCCATCATGCTCTTCTTTGATCTTGTACACTCATTTGTTGTGAAGAGCCTTCTTACCTTTGGGCAACTTAGTTAGTTCCCATGTTTTGTTGGAGGTAAGAGACTTTATCTCGTCTTTCATTGCAAGCTCTCACTTGCTCAAATCTCTTGCTTGACATGCTTCAACATATCATTCAGGTCCTCCTCCATCTATAAGAAGTAAATGATTCACATACCTCCTATTCGGTACATGTTGTCGAGAAGATCTCCTAAGCTCTGGAGCTGGAGTAGGAGGTGGTGGTACAACAATCTGCTCCACAAGTTCCTCTGCCTAAGGATTCTCGGTGTTTTGCTGAAGATTATCGATGTTCCGCTGATGTGTACTTACACCTTCTAAGACATCATCTACATCTACAAAGGTTGTTTCAAACTCTATAGGTTCTGTTGTGTGTCTATCTTTGTACATTACCTTTTCATCAAAAATCACATCTCTGCTTTTGTCACCTTTTTGTTTTCATCATCTAAAATGTGATACCCATATTCATCTCCATCATAACCGACGAAGGTGCATTTCCGGGATTTTGGATCAAGCTTATTCCTGACATGATCATTGATATATACATATGCAACACACCCAAAAACTCTCAAATGTGAAAGTCTTACCTCTTTACCTACCACGCCCCGAACCTACAGATGGCTTCCATATGTGAATATAGTAACCTAACATGTCTCTTAATCAATTAAAACATACATGATACAATACCAAATGAGGGTCCGGCCCGGTGGGGTACACGGATGCCCTTACAATCATAAACATACACATCTGTACTCATCAGATACTCAGCGAAATATGGTCTTTCCATACATGTACAGTACCATACTAGAGTCTATACAAAGCTAAGATATACATTCCCATAATTACAAAACATACTTCGGGTGTCTACAAAAACCATCCCGACAACCTGGATACAAAAACTTGTACCTAACAGGCACTAGCAGTAGCTAACGACACCCCCGCTTCCAGATGCTAGGATGCTAATTACGGCTACCTGAAGGACCTGAAAAATATTTATACGTTCATTTGGGGTGAGATACCTCTCAGTAATGAAGAAAGCAGGTTATATCAGTGTGTGACATACCAGTGTTATTTTACGTAAAACATAACACCATACAATACAATACAGTTTCAAAAAAATTCCCTACAGTTCCAGTATTTCACAAATCCATTTTAGTACATACGATACCCAAAACATACGATCATTGTCGTCACACTAATACGCAACTATTTTGTGAAACCCGAAGCTTCACAGCGATTATGTTGCCATTACGGTGTAACTGACACTAATACGCAACTACTCTATGAAACCCGAAACTTCATAGTGATTGCATTGCCAATACAGTGCTCACACCCCTCTGTGACCAGCCGGAACATACATGGTGATATTTCACACCCTCGGATATAGAGCCGGATACTCTCGCCCATGGTTTTGACACCAGTACATAGCGCAGCGTATAGTAATTAGCCGCCACATAGCTGTTTCGGCGTATAGTAATTAGCCGCCCCTAGCCGATTTCACAAAACTTGGAATCATTTTGAAACTCATGTTTCTATACTCATCAACGTACAGTAATTAGCCGTCACATAGCTATTTTAGAAAATACCTAGAGCAATTACATATAACCATACATTCTATACTTATTTGGTTTGCGGAAAATCATATCATTTTCCAATTCAAGTATACAATTTATACAAATATGGATAACATTCATCTCAATAATACAGTTTAATAAAAACAAACAATTTTCCAAACAAACCAGAGATGATATCCGAAATCCTCAAATTTTCCCAAAAATTGTAACCCAAAAATCCCGTATTTTACCCAATAGATTTTCCCAAATAAGTTATCAAAACATACATACGATCGTAGCCTACAAGCTTACCGATCTCGATTTCAAAAAGTAACTGATAGAAACTGAATCTCCTTACCTTAACCCGAATTCCAACTAGGAACTCTACGGTATCCAAAACTACGAACCGAGACTCCAAAACCTACAAACCACAGTACAATACATGCTTACAATCCGTACTATTATACATATTCTGAAACAGAAACGAAAATCGAGCCTTACCTCGATTTTGGCCTGAAACCCAAAACTACTCAAAACAAGATTTCGATCCACTAGAAACGTAGAGAATCCTTCCCTGATCCTTGCAATAACATTCGATTTATGAATTAGGTGACGAACGGCGAAGAAATCACGAGAGAGAGAGAGAGAGAGGGAGAGAGAGAGATGGGTTTTCTTAACCCCAAAGCAACCCAAAAGATCTTTTAAAGACCTTTGACTCGAGTGGATTCGTTGACGAGATGACGTCTTCATCGACGAGTTCACCGGGTTTCTCTTCGGCGAGACGACGGTTTCGTCGACGAGCCGGATATTTCCAATTTTTTCGAACCTCTCGGCACTCCCTCTTCGACGAGCGTCCAAATTTTGTCGATGAGGATCCTTTAGCCTTCGTCGACGAAGTCTGCACAATTTCCTTTTTACTCCTCTCTATAATTCAATCCATTTATCACGAGTCGGGTTCTTACAACCTCTGCTCCTTACAAAAATTTCGTCCTCGAAATTTGCAATCTCTCATTACAAACTCATTCACTCTACTGAATACATACACACTCTCAAGATGAACCGGTAGCCATTTATACGTAGCCCCGTTACGATACATACATACTCTAAGAAGAACCAGTAGCCATTTCTATGCAGCACCATTACAATACATACATACCTACATACATTCCCTCACTTATGGCAGATGAATATAGTGGTTACATACATACACGGTCTCGGGAGCTCACAATACTACAAGACTTTCCCAGAGACTAACCACACAATACTAATACGATAACAGAGTACTATATATATACATACATATCCATACCAACCCTACTATCCCACTACTACTCAGAACAACTGCGGATACTTCCGGCGTATTTCTGCCTCCAATTCCCAAGAAGCTTCCCCAACCGCATGATTCCGCTACGATACATTTACTAATGGTATTTCCTTGGTACACAACTTCTAAACTTTTTGGTCCAGAATCTGAACTGGTACTTGCTCATACGCCAAAGCATCCCCAAGTTCCAAAGATTCATAACTAATAACATGCGACGGATCCAACACGTACCTCCTCAACATGGATACGTGAAATACATCATGGATCCTCATGAGCGCAAGGGGAAGTGCAATTCGGTAGGCTACTGGACCCACTCGTTCAATAATATCAAACGGTCTGATATACCTCAGGTTGCCCTTCTTCCCAAATCTCATCACTCCCTTCATCGGAGTGATTTTAAGGAATACCTTACCCCCCACCTCGAACTCCAACTCACGGAAGTGAACATCTGCGTAACTCTTCTACCAACTCTAAGCCAATCTAATCCTCTCTCGGATCAAACCCACCTTCTTAGACGCCTGCTGCACAAGTTCAGGTCCTAAAACCTGACGTTCACCGACCTCATCCCAATACAAAGGAGATCGACACCTCCGACCATACAAAGCCTCGAACGGTGCCATCCCTATACTAACCTGGAAGCTATTGTTATAGGCAAAATCCACTAATGGCAGAAATTGAATCCAACTACCACCAAAGTCTAATACACAAGCCCGTAACATATCCTCCAAGATCTGTATCGTCCTCTCCGACTATTCATCAGTCTAGGGGTGGAACACTGTACCGAAAGTAAGTTTCATCCCTAATGCTTCCTGCAACCTCTTTTAGAATCAAGAAGTAAACCTCGAATCTCGATCTTAAACAATGGACACCGGTACCCCATGCATTCTCACTATCTCACGCACATACAGGTCCGCTAGCCTACTTAAAGGGTAGCTAACCTTCATTGGTACAAAGTGAGCATATTTTGTCAACTTGTCCATGATTACCCAAATAGAATTTTGCCCATGAAGCGTTGGCGGTAATCTAGTTACAAAGTCCATGGAAATGTGCTCCCATTTGCACACTAGAATAGGCAAAGAATGCAATGGCCCTGCTAGCTTTTGATGTTCACCTTTCACCTGCTGACACATCAGACACTGCTCCACGAACCGGGCAATCTCCCTCTTCATACCACTCCACCAGAAGGACTCGCGCAAATCCCGATACATCTTCGTACTACCCGGATGTATCGTATACAAAGAACGATGTGCTTTCTCCAAAATCGTCCTTTTGATCTCATCATCGTTTGGAACACACAACCTACTCATAAACCTCAACACACCTCTTTCAGAGATGTTAAAATCCATAGCCAATCCCTGTTGTACTTTCTCTACAGTCTCAACCAACTCCGCATCCCTAGCATGTGCGGCTTTAATACGCTCAAACAAAGTCGGTTGGATCACCAAGCTAGCAATGAAAGCCTGATAATCACCAACCACCAATTCTACGCCAAAGCTTTCTAGATCCCTTCTGATATGATGCTGAGCTATAAGTGTAGGCACAACCGCATGCTCTGACTTCCGACTCAATGCATCAGCTACCACATTAGCTTTCCCCGAGTGATATCTGATCGTGCAATCGTAGTCCTTGATCAACTTTAGCCACAGCCTTTGCCTCATATTCAGCTCCTTCTGTGTGACAAAGTACCTAAGGCTTTTGTGGTCAGTGAAAATATCACACTGAACGTCGTACAGGTAGTGTCGCCAGATCTTCAATGCATAAACTACAGCGGCCAATTCCAGATCATGCGTAGGGTAACTCTTCTTGTATTCCTTAAGTTGCCGAGAAACATAAGCAATTACCTTACCCTATTGCATAAGCATGCATCCCAAACCCTACAGGGACGCGTCGCTATAGATCACAAAACTGCCATCGCCCAAAGGAATGGTCAATACAAGAGTAGTAACCAGTCGGTGCTTCAACTTAAGAAAGAATTGCTCGCAATAACTAGTCCATTCAAACTTCACCCCCTTTCTGGTCAATCGTGTCAGAGGTCTAGACAATTTAGAGAAACGCTTTACGAACCGATTATAGTAACCTGCCAGTCCCACAAAACTTCGAACCTCCTGCACACTCTTTGGTTTTGTCCACTCAACCATAACTTCAATCTTGCTAGGATCAACTGAGATGCTGCCCTTAGACACCACATGGCCTAAGAACACGACCTGATTCAACCAGAATTCACACTTCTTCAGCTTAGCATACAACTTTCTCTCTCTCAGAATCTGTAGTACCAACCTCAAATGGTCTTCATGCTCTTCCAGACTCCTCGAGTAAACCAGAATGTCATCGATAAACACCACTACGAACTGGTCTAGGTACTTATGGAAAACCCTGTTCATCAGATCCATGAACACTGCTGGGGCATTGGTCAAACCAAACGGCATAACCAAGAACTCACAGTGGCCATATTTGGTTCGAAAAACAGTCTTTGCTATATCCTCAAATCTAACCCTTCACCTAATGATACCTTGACCGTAGGTCGATCTTCGAAAAGACCTGCGTTCCCTACAACTGGTCAAAGAGATCATCAATACGGGGCAACGGGTAATGGTTCTTCACAGTCACCTTGTTAATCTCACAATAATCAATGCACATACGCATCAATCCATCCTTCTTCTTCACAAACAAAACTGGAGCTCCCTAGGGCAAAACACTCGGTTGAATAAAAACCTAATCCAATAGTTCCTGCAATTGATCCTTCAACTCTCGAAGTTCTGCCGGAGCCATCCAGTACGGAGCTTTATAGATCGGTGCCTTGCCAGATAGCAACTCTATCATAAACTCCACCTCAAGATCTGGAGGTAAACCAGGTAAATCGTCAGGAAACATATCCAAAAACTCGTTGACTACCCGAATTTCCTCAAGTCTCAACTCATCCCATGGCGGTTCCTTCACGCAAGCTAGGTACCCTTGACATCTATCCAAGAGTAGCCTCCTCGCCTGTAATGCTGATAGATACTGTGGCGTCAAATGCACACAAGATCCTATGAACTCGTACTCTTGCTCCCCAGGAGGTTTGAACACTACTACCTTCCTACAAAAATCAATCACCGCAAAACTAGAGAACAACCAATCCATCCCCAGTATGATGTCAAAACCATACATGTCGTATACTACAAGATTTGCTAGTAGCAGTCTTCCCTGAATTACAACTAGGCAGTATGTAACGTCCCTCAATTTCTTAACATAAAATATCACATACTAAATAAAATGGTCAACCCGAACCCGTGGGTAGCGGGGACACCTGTCATACACAGCGGAAAACCTAGCAGCAGTACACATAAAATCTCAAACATCCAGTCATAAAATATAATACCAGAGCATTCTATACATCCTCACATACATCCAAATATCTCTAGGGTCAAACACAAAATAACTCTGACACTATTACAAAATCTTACCCTTCTCACAGGGTAATCTCACTAGCTCAACGGCGGCCCTGACCCGCCAGTCTCTCAGGAGCTCCTGAAAAATTAATTAAGTTTGGGGGTGAGACACTTCTCAGTAAGGGAAAATAAACTAAATAGAGCTGTGTGGCAACATGAATATTTAATGCATTTGTACGTATACAGTACATTTCATAATTCTATAAACATAATCATATCGTACTGGGTAAACATATATTTTCACATCTGTTAACAAATCATATCATATATAAAGTCATCTGTTATAACTGTAGTACTGAAAACAAACCCAGGATGACTAGCTAGCTGGTGTCATGTATTACCCCCCATGACGGGTTGTGCAGCCCGAAGGCGGGACCCGACAATGGCTGGCCGACCACTGCCGAATCAAATATGTCTGTAAGTACGATGAGCCCGCCACACCCTGGTCCGGACTGCCAGGTGGACGTCCACACTCTACTGAAAGCCACATCGACTATCCATCTCCCATCCCCTCGTGGGACGGTAGCACTAATAAGGCCTCGTGCCAAAATGAACCCATAGCTATGGTACCGAGCTCCTGGTCTGAACTAAACTAACATCCTGGTTGTGAAAACATATAATACATGATCATACGTAACATCATTACGGCCTCGTGCCGAAAACATAGATACGGCCTCGTGCCGAAAATATAAATACGTGGCCTCGCGCCAATAACATAAATACGGCCTCGTGCCGATAACATAAATACGGCCTCGTGCCGATAACATAAATACGGCCTCGTGCCGATAACATAAATATATGGCCTCGCGCCAAAAACATAAATACGGCCTCGTGCCGACAACATAAATATATGGCCTCGCGCCAAAATTGTTTCAAGTATATATATACTGAAAATACCTCATTTATCACACAATCGTCAAAACCATCACAACATAACTCATATTTTCACAAATTCCTGAAATCATGCTTGGTTCGTAAAATCTTTCACATCATAATACATTTCACATAAAATAATATTCATGCCACACATATGCTGTTAAAAGTCATACTTCATATTCTAAAAACGTGAATTATTTATATCTCATACATACATATACATTTTAATCATCATAGGAGTATTTTCCCAATCGTACATTTCATGCTTAATACACAATATAACATATGCTTTTCTGAAAATAAATTTACTCATAATCAATAATAATTTGTATGAAAAATTACTGCTTTAGTTTATTCCCTTACCTGACTATTGAGAAATTCCTTAGGACCCAAAATTTCACGCCCTTGGCGCCCGAAATATAATTCCTGCAATTTACAGTTTCCCCCGATTAATTAATTTATTTCTCCACAATAATACTCATCTAGCTTCCCTAGGCTCCAAATACCTCAAATTAATATTTAAACTATTATTTAATATCCCTACTTAATTTTTTCAAATTTTGCCTGCGGGTCCCAAAATTATACCTGCGGCGCTCACCCGAACCCTAAATTTCAGAAATCTTACTTCAGTCTCAGATGCTTAATATTTTAGCATTTTTAAATTAATGCTAATTAATTAAAAATAAGCCCCTTAATAATCGCCGCACCCCAAATTTGGAGTTTTGGCCCGACACCCCCACGAGAATTCCGTCCCACTAGACTTGTAGAGAATCATCCCTAGATTCTCGTGGTGGTATCCGTTCGTTAATTGGGCTTATATTTTACAAGAAATTAAAGAAAAAGGGGGAAATGTCTTACCCCAGGGAATATGCCTACGCCGCTCCTACCACCGATCCGCTCCAGTAGAAATGACGGCAGCAACGAATGGAGTCTAGTGGTATTTCCGAATTTTCGATCGGGCGAAAATCCGTCACGAAATCGAAGAGAGAGGGAGAGAGAACGTGAGGAGAGAGAGAAGGTTCCTGAGAGTTCCTGCACGCAGGAAAAAGAAAAGAAAAGAAAAGAAGAAGAAGAAGAAGAAGAAGAAGAAGAAGAAGAAGAAAAAGGTGGGGGGGGGGGTCAAGTGTTATAATAATAATAATAATAATAATAATAATAATAATATATTTAATTAATATTAATAATAATATATTTTATTAATAAAATAAAAATAAATTTTAATTAATTATTTTCTTTTTCTTTTTCTTTTAAAATCTGATTAATTAATTAATAATATATTTTTTTAATTTTTTTTAATTTTTTAATTTTTTTAATTATAATTATAATTTTTTTTTTTTTTTTTGGAAATCAATCCGCTAATCTTTTATATATCTTTTTGGGATTCTTACACAGTATCCTAACAACTTACTACAAATCATTACACTCCCAGTTGGCGTAGCCATAGAAAACCTCTCATCCATAGCTCGGGTTTCAACCCCAAACAACCTCACAAAACTAGTAAATATAAACGAATAGGTTGCTCCCGAATCAAATAAAACAATAGCTCTATTCGAAAGTAGTAACATGGTACCTGTCACCATATTCCTAGCGTGTTCCGCATCTGATGGAGTAAGTGAATATACCCTCGCAAGAGTCGCGGTTGCCTGGTAGTTCCCCTGAGGCATCTGATTACTTCCACGGTTCTGGCTCTGTGCAGGCGTATCTCTCCTCAGTGCCTGACAGCTTTGTGACATGTGACCCAGCTTGCCACAGTTGTAGCAATTAGCCCAGAACGACTGACATTCGCCATCGTGCCTTTTACGGCATTTGGCGCACGGTGCGGAGGATGGATCCCCCTGATAACTCTACTGCTCGGCGTTCTGCTGATAACCTGAACTGTAGTTCTTCTTCTTCTTCCACTATCCCTGCCGAGGACTAGTCTGAGAACCAGAAGATACCAACATTTTCCCCTGATCTTACACCACCTCATCTCCCCGAAGGTCGGTCTCAACTATGGTGGCTTTATCCACCAAAACAGAGAACTCACGGATCTGCAGCATCCCCACAAGACAAGCGGATGTCTTTCCTCAGACCTCTCTCGAAGCTCCGAGCCTTCTCGTACTTATTCGAGACCAAGTACGGTGCAAACTGAGATAACTCAAAAAATATGGCAGCAAACCTCTACACCGTCAGAGTTCCCTGCGTCAGGCCCTAGAACTCATCGACCTTTGCATCCCGATTGGAGACCAGGAAGTATCTCTCGAAAAATACCTCCTTGAAGTAGCCCCACGTCATACCAGATGGACCAGCTCTCTGCCTCTCAAGCAAACTCACCGCAGTCCACCAACGCCCTGCCTCCTTAGTCAGCTAGAAGGTAGCGTACAAGACCTTCTGCCTCTTAGTGCAGTGGAGGGCCTCCAAAATCCTTTTGGTCTTCTCGACCCAGTCCTCTGCCACAATTGTATCAGGTCCTCTTGTAAATGTTGGAGGGTGCATGCATGTGAACCTCTCGATGGTACACCTTGCATCGATAGGAGAGCATTCGCATCTCCTAACACTCCGCTCGATCTCTCGAATAACCTGCTTCGCCAAACCACGAGACACAGAAGGAGACTCATCGCTCGTTGTCTTCTCGGAGCCACTCTCCAAGTTATTTTCCTTGGGCTCCATTATGAAAATAGAATAGGAATCGGTTAAAATTCCTATATCATACACAGTTAACACAATCATTAGAACTAATCATGTCAACCACTACTCTCACGGCCTAGGTCTGTCCTACCACACCGACATGAAAATCATCAATGGTTTGTCGTGATCTTTTTGAGATCGTCATTCTAGGAAGAACATAGAACACTGCCAACGACTTCCTGTCTAGCAACAACACAAACCTCGACCTACTCTACCCATTTCTACATTCTATACTTTGGTATGTACACGTAAATACACCTAACCAAGTCTACAAGACCTAGCAACCTGGTTAGCTCTGACACCAAGTTGTCATGCCCCAAACCCGCAGATGGGTCCCAAGTGTGAATATAGTAACCTAACATGTCTCTGTATCAATTAAAACATACATGATACAATACCAAACGAGGGTCCGACCCCGTGGGGTACACGGATGCCCGTACAATCATAAACATACACATTCATACTCATCAGATACATAGCGGAATACGGTCTTTCTATACATGTATAGTACCATACCAGAGTCTATACAAAGCGAGGCTATACATTCCCATAACTACAAAACATACTCCGGGTGTCTACAAAAACCATTCTGACGACCCGGATACAAAAACTCGTACCTAACAGGCACTAGTAGTAGCTAACGACACCCCTGCTTCTAGATGCTAGGATGCTAATTATGGCTACCTGAAGGACTTGAAAAACATTTGTACGTACATTCGGGGTGAGACACCTCTCAGTAAGGAAGAAAGCAGGTTATATCAATGTGTGGCATACCAGTGTTATTTTACGTAAAACATAACACCATATAATACGATACAATTCGAAAATATTTCCATACAGTTCCATACAGTTCCAGTATTTTCACAAATCCATTCCAATACATACGATACCCAAAACATACGGTCAGTGTTGTCACACTAATATGCAACTATTCTATGAAACCCGAAGCTTCACAGCGATTACATTGCCAATACGGTGTAGCTCACACTAATACGTAACTACTCTATGAAACCCGAAGCTTCACAGCGATTACATTGCCAATACAGTGTAGCTCACACCCCTCGGTGACCAGCCGAAACGTACATGGTGATATTTCATACCCTCGGATATAGAGCAGGACACTCTCGCCCACAATTTTGACACTGGTATATGGCGCAGCGTATGGTAATTAGCCGCCACATAGCTGTTTTGGCGTACGGTAATTAGCTACCCCTAGCCGATTTCACTAAACCTGGAATCATTTTGAAACTCATGTTTCTATACTCATCAGCATACGGTAATTAGCCGCCATATAGTTGTTTTACAAAATACGTGGAATAATTACATACAACCATACATTCCACACTTATTTGGTTTACGGCAAATCATATCGTTTTCCAATTCAAGTATACAGTTTATACAAATATGGATGACAGTCATCTCAATAATACAATTTAAGCAAAACAAACAGTTTTCCAAACAAAGTAGAAATGATACCTGAAATTCACAAATTTTTTCGAAAACTGTAACCCAAAAATCCCGTATTTTACCCAATAGATTTTCCCAAATAATTTATCAAAACATACATACGATCGTAGCCTACAAGCTTATCGATCCCGATTTCAAAAAGTAACTGATATAAACTGAATCCCCTCACCTTAACCCAAATTCCAATTAGGAACTCTACGGTCCCCAAAACTATGAACCGAGACTCCAAAACCTACAAACCACAATACAATACATGCTTACAATCCGTACTACTATACATATTCTGAAACAGAAACAAAAACCGAGCCTTACCTCGATTTTGGCCTGAAACCCGAAACTGCTCGAAACGAGATTCCAATCCTCTAGAAATGTAGAGAATCCTTCGCCAATCCTCGTAGTAACGTTCGATTTATGAATCAGGCGATGAACAGTGAAGAAATCAAGAGAGAGAGAGAGAGAGAGATGGGTTTTCTTAACCCCAAAGCAACCCCAAAGATCTTTTAAAGACCTTTGACTCGGGTGGATTCGTCGACGAGATGACATCTTCGTCGATGAGTTCACAGGGTTTCTCATCAACGAGACGATAGTTTTGTTGACGAGCCGAATATTTCCAATTTTCCTGAACCTCTCGGCACTCCCTCGTCAACGAGCCTCTGAATTTCGTCGATGAGGATCCTTTAGCCTTCGTCGACGAATAATGACCTCGTCGACGAAGTCTGCACAATTTCCTTTTTACCCCTCTCCTAAATAATTTAATCCAATTATCACGAATCGGGTTCTTACATTACCGCTCCATACTTCTTCTGGTAAACTATAGTCCAATGGTACTGATGGATACCTGTTAATCAAATAAGCTGTTGTGTTGATTGCTTTTACAAAAACATCTTTGGTAAGCTTGACTACATACATATGCTTTTGGATTTTTATGTCAACGTTATGTTCATCCACTCGGCTATGCCGCTGTGCTAAGGCATACCTGGCATAGTTCTTTCCATTCTGATAACATGCTTATAGCAAAATTTCTTGAACTTGGTGTCATCATACTCACCACCGTTATTAGTTCTTAGCTTCTTGATTTTCAAATCAATTTCATTTTCTACCATTACTTTCCAAATCTTAAAAGCATAAAAAACAATATATTTATATTTTAGAAAGTAAACCCATACCTTCTGAAAATGATCGTCAATAAATGTCACGAAGTAATGCTTCTCACTTGTGGATGAAATGGTCATTGGTTCCCATACATCTGAATGGACTAGCTCAAGTCTCTCCTTCTTTGGGGTACTGGTGTTCATCTAAAAACTGACCCTCATCTGTTTCCTAAATATGCAATCCTCACATATGTCAATCTTCACCGACTGTAAATCACTCAACTTTCCCTTTGAATGCATCATCCTGAGTCCCTTCTCACTCAGCTGTCCGAGTTGTTGATGTCATATGTTGCTAGCATCATTTCCTATAGCAACTGTAATAGACATGCATGCATTAAAAGTTACATAAAGAGTACCACTTTTCTTACCTCGTGCAATCGTCAATGCACCCTTCGAAATTTTTCATTCATCACCAATGAAAGTTGTGTCATATCCTTCATCTTCTAGTTGACAAATCAAGATCAAGTTCTTCCTCAGGTATGGAATATATCTTACATCTCTCAACTTCCATAATGACCTATTCATCTTGATCTTCACTGTCCCCTTGCCGGCAATGTCGCAAGGTTGATCATTGCCAAGGTATACTTTACCGAAATCACCTGGTGGATACTCCTCTAGGCAATCTATACTGCAAGTGGCATGGAATGAAGCTCCATAGTCTAACACTCAAGACTCCCTTTTGCTTTCCAAAGAGCAGATCAACATATCATCATTTTCTAAAGCAACATTTACTTCTGTCTTTACCTTCGTCTCATATTTTTTCTTCGGACCTTTGCACTAGTTCATGTAATGACTAGTTTTTCTACAGTTCCAACACTCACTATTTTTTATGCCCTAAGAACCTGTGTCTTGATAACTTTTGAGATTTCTAGATTTAGACCGCCTGGGCCTAGATCTGCCGCGGTTGTTTGATCGTTCATGCTTGTTTCCTCTACCTCGACTTTCCATGTTCAAGGCTAAACTCGAAGTGGAACCATGGTTTGACTGCATTCTGATTTCTTCCGTCAAAATCATGCTGACAACCTCATCGTATACTAGCTTTGATTTCCCCGTGGAGCTACTGATTGTAGTAACAACACCATTCTAACTTTTGGGCAATTGACTAAGAATCAGTAGAGCACGAATCTTGCTATCAAATGTAATTCCGACTGAAGTGAGTTGGTCCAACAACTCGTTGAAACTATTCACATGCCTGCTAAAACTTTTACCTGTAGGCATGGACATAGTAAATAACCTTTTCATAAGACGTACCTTATTAGCTGTTGACGGCTGCTCGTACATATTAGAAAGCGCATCCATTAGAGACTTGGTGGATGATATATGCTTGATATTAAATGCTACAGACTTTGACAACGTCATTTTGATAGTTTCGAGAGCTTTCTGGTCAAGCAACTCCCACTCGTCCTTGTTCATAGATGCTGGCTTATCCTTCAATGGTAAGTGCAACTCCTTCCCATACAAGTAATCTTTAATATGCATCTTCCAGAAACTGAAATTTTTGCCGTTAAACATCTCTATCTTTGAGCTCTTTTTATTTGACATCTCGATTCTCTAATTTAGATATGGAGTTAGCTCAAATGGATAGCACGGTTGGATCCGTAATGGTCAAAAACCTTAGAAATGGTTTAATTCGTTCAAAAAACGGACTCGAAACGGCTTCAAAAAATCGGGTCAAACTTTCAGTCAAAATTAGTCAACTATAACGGAATATTCCTGACGGCGTCATTGACGCCGTTAACAGATGCCGTCTGTTAACGTGGTAGGAGTCTGGGGTCCACTGCTGATGTGGTGCTGACGTGGCACTTTGGGCCCACTTGTTGGCAGATTCTATGGGTTCCACTGTTGACGTGGCAGTTGACGTAGCGGCTGACGAGGTGCTAATGCGGCGTTGTCAGGGGCCCGCTAACGTGGACAGTTGGTCAGGCCGGGTATTGATCTAGGTCGGGTATGGTTCGGGTCTAGAGCAATTACTAGGTCGAGGTGGCTGGTTGAGGAAGACGCGTGGAGCGCATACGGGCGCGTGAGGACACGGTTGACTCTAGCGAGGCACGTGTGGTGTCGCCTGGGCTCCTTTTGAGCTCCAGTTTGCACCGTTGGTTTTGTCTCAACGAGATGAATGTGATGGTGGCCTCAAAATTCAATTTTGAGCCACTGGACAGAGCTCTGTTTTCTCAAATCTGGCTTTTCTACTCCAAACCAGGCTCTAATACCACTTTTTACAAGCGTCAGAAAATTGAGAGACACCAGAAATTTATGTGGTTCGGTTTAAATCGACCTACGTCCACGAAGTACACCACAATTCACTGTACAACCAGAAAAAATACAATCTCTCAAAGACAGCTCTCTCTCTCTCTCTCTCTCTCTCTCTCTCTCTCTCTCTCTCTCTCTCTTCTCTCTTCCTCACTCCTCTACACTCTCTCCTTCCTCTCTGTGTATTACCTCTCAATAGCTTCTCTATTTATAGATAGCTAGAGTAAATCACAATAAATAAAATTTACGAATTACATTCATCTACAATTAATATCCGCGGATTACAGCTACGCGGATGCGTCTCCAGCTTGCAGATCACAACTCACACGTCTTCTGACTCCAGCTACACAACAGTTTTGTCATTTGGGTTTGATGTTTTAAAGTATTTTTCTTAGTTTTTGAGAGGAAATATTTCATTGTTTTTTTTTTTAATAAATAAGAAAAATACTTTGAAATTAGTTTTGTCATTTGGGTTTGACTTTTTAAAGTACTTTTCTTGGTTTTTGAGAGTAAAAATTGCATTGTTTTTGCTTTTATAACTAAGAAAAATACTTTGAAAAAAGTTTGTCATGTTTTGAAGTACTTCTCTTGGTTTTTGAGAGTCAAAATTGCATAGTTTTTGCTTTTATAATTAAGAAAAATACTTTAAACATATATATGGGTCAATAGAGAGAGTATGTGTGTGATTTAAAAAACTTTAACACTAAAAATTAACAAATTTTTGGGATCTATCAGCCAAATAAATAGCATTTTTTTATGGTTATTTTCCCCAACCAGGGGAAAAAGAAATTGTAAATGACTAAATGTTTAAGGATTAGCATCGTTGGTGTGAAAGACAAATTTAAATTATAAATAGAAAGGGCAATTCCAGGTTGCAGAGAAATGAAATGAGGTATGACTGGAAAAGAAAAAGAACATAAAGTAATAATGGGGAATTGCTCCACATAAGCAAGTCTGAAAGACGGATCACCATGGGAACAAAGTATATTAAAAAGAATACAAACAACATGTGATTGGAGAAGGGCCCAACCGGGTTCGAACCGGTGACCTCTTGATCTGCAGTCAAATGCTCTACCACTGAGCTATGAACCCCATGCTTTGGGAAATTAAAAGTATTATCATAAAAGAAAAAATTGTAGCCCTAGATTCATACTATTTCTAAAATCTCATCCGAACTGAAAAATTGGAACTTCAAAAATTAAGCCCTCACAGTTAATATTTCTGGGAGTGAACTGCAATTTTGTCAAACTTCAGGAACATAATTTAACCTTATATTTTCTATATAGTTTAGGATTTTTAGCCTATTAGCATACTTATGAGAAGCCCAGGATGCTAGATTGATATGGGTTGGCTGGCTTTCCTATAAATGAACTTTCCAACCAAATAATTGAAGCTGCAGTCATGGGTGATGGGAAGCCTTAGCATTTTGCCCTCACTGGACCACAAGAAAAGGGACAAAATCATTGGGTCAATAGAGAAGGACTGACGATAAGACCTTTTAAAATTTTAAAAAAATATAAAAAATGAAGAAGAAAATGGGGTGAGATTTGCAAGGATGGTAGTGAATTTGAGCCTTGAGGGGGGAGGTTTAGGCATCTGCAGATGGCTTCTTGTCTTTCAAACTGCGTAATCCAGAGGTGCAAGAGAAGCCCCAGGAGCTTCTTTGATTGGAACATAGGCAGGCCAAACATTGATGCAAGGCCACAGCCCAAGTACCATGATATTCATCATCTCCCCTTCTCACCTTCTCTTGTCAGCCAAACATTCTTAAGGGGTACTCTCTCTCTCTCTCTCTCTCTCTCACACACACACACACACACACACACACACACACACATACACAGAGGAACACATGACACAATTTCTTTCTTGTGTGTGTGTCAGTTTTTTGAAACGATGCACTATATATTTATAATATATGGTATGTACATTGTTGGTGCAACCATTAACAGCATTTGTTTCTTTCAAAATTTGTGTTGGGCACTGTAAATTCAACATGGTATGCATGTAGTTCCAACTCATCAATCAAATGGTACCACTGGTGCTCAGTTTTGGGGTGTTCATGAGCAGGAAGAGAACTCAGATGCTGCTATAGAGCCACCATCGATGGATTTAGCGCGACTTCATTTCACAATCAGTGTGACTTCAAGGGGCCTTGCGTGATCATCGGATACACAAATAAGTCCTTCAAGTTTGGAGCATTTAACCCTGAAGGCTATCGAAGCACCGATGATTATTATGACACTTTTGATGCATTTTTGTTCTATTGGACACACAATGATCAAAGTGAACCTATCAATTTACCTAAAGTTGGTGGTAGTGGTGCGGCTCTTTTTGATTATGCTCGGGGTGGACCGCAGTTTGGGGCTGATGGGCTACTCATTGGGCCCCCGCTAGCACCAGTTATGGGTGGATTTTCTGGGCCTGATACAAATTCGGGTGTCGGTGATTTGAGGCAAGCTAAATCTAGACTGGGATTGTCTTATGCCAAAAGGGAAGATGGGAAGGAGTCCATCTTTGGTGATGAATTCAGGGCCACTCTTCAAGAAGTGCAAGTCTTTTGTAGTCCTGAAATTGCAAGCTTGTACTAGAATGCATAGGCATAGTAACTTTTAGCTTACAGAAACCAACTGTAAAGAGCAAAATGTTCTGAATATATATATATACCCCTGCTTTAATATTTATAGTGCATCAAACATCTTTTGGTACACCAGCATTAGTGCCACAGATTTCATTTTCTTAGTTCTCTCTCTTTCTCTCTCTCTCTCTCTCTCTCTCTCTCTCACCTGATATGTCCCATTTATCCTAAATTATGCAAGTACTTGCTTAATAAGGTACAATGACATTCCCACTTTTGCAAACTACATCTGTAATCCATCATCTGTGATACAGACATCCTGCTATCATTTTCAATCAGAGCAAGTGGAGCACAACTGAGAAAAAGATCTGTTAAATTATCAATTTTGTTTGTTTACTTGAGAATGTAAAGGTTCCCTGTTCTTGTTCTTAATCTGCTGGTCAAGAAGTAGGTCTAATGGGTGATTTAGTAGAGTGGGGGAATCTAGTGTGAAGAATATTAGTTGGTGCTGCAGGGGAAAAAAAGAAAAAAAAAAAAAGAAGGTTTGGACTGGGGCCTTTCTAAAAAGTCATTTAAAGTTCCATTAGTGCAGTCTCTTTATCCAGATTCTTGCCAAAGGGAGAAACGAGGAAAGAACAATTCAAAAAAATCGGCAAAGAGAATTATGCACTTCTTGTATCCTCAATGTTAGGTGCTTTTTGCTGTCTTCGTCGAGCAGCTGCTTCGCATTTCTTGCCTTCTATGCGATTACTCTGTAACTGCTAGCAAAAAAGAGTAACAGTTTTGTTCTTTCATGGATAGTTCATCCAAGATTTGACATATGTTTTAGAGGTGAATTTTTTGAAGAGTGAACTAGAATATCTGCAATAATATTCCTACTTTATTTTACCTTTTTTTATTTGGTGAAGGTAAAAGGTGTTAATCTGTCATCTCCTGCTAAATTTCCGTGTCTACAAGCAGTGCAATTGTCTGCAAGTAGTTATACTTTTGAGTTTCCCTCAAACACAACCTCAAATATAGAAGCAAAACTTGAGTAACTATTTCAAATTATACTCGTTTTTTTGCTAAGCTACTGCTAAGTCTACTGGAGTAAATACAAATTTTTAAATCAGTGTGACCGCAGGTCTGTTCACTGCATCACATTTAGTGCCAAAATAGTAGTCCACAGTCAAAATGTTTTATGTAATCAGTTGTAACTGGCCTTTGAGTTGCTTTATTGTTACTTTGAGAAGTATTCCGTTCTTTCTTTCCCTTCTTTTTTTCCATTAGTGAAACACCATTCTGGAAGAGCTAAAATTCTAATCTTGTGACAAGAACTACTGACCAAGGGATGCAGGCCTCCCAAAAGGCAATGGAGGTGTACAAAGGTTTCCTTAGGCCAGATGGAGATTGATCCTTGAGTGCAAAGGTAGAAGGGAGCTTGAATCCAAGACCCACCCATCAAGCAAGGACAAAAGTTGGCCTTAGTGATTCGGTAGTGCTGTGCTCAACGGATAAAAGTCACTCTAGGGTTACAGGCTGCAGCAACACTCATATTAAATGGGCATATAGGGAATGGGATCTAGTTCAGTTTTCAGTGTGAAAACCTTTGGAAGAAAAAAAGAGCTTAACCATTTCCTAGCAACACAAGGCAGGCTAGAAAGGCGAGAGGAGCTATAGTAGCTACCTAAAACCAAGTCATTCTTCCTAGAATGCTTGCTAGCATGTGAGATAAGACTGGAGCCAAGGCCAAGGCTAGGAACTCCATCAGTAGGACCAATTTACCTTCCCCGACTTATTCCATTCAACTTACCTTCCTAGTTCCTATGCCACTTGGTTTCCTCTTTAAATTTTATTCTAAAACCAATTTTCAATGGGGAGAAGTTATGAGATAAGGAAATCAACTCTGATATCAATGTCCAACACTAGTACCTCATTAAATCTTGATATACATTGTTGGCTTACAACCTAATAGCTTAAGCTTTTAGGTAAAGTGGTATTCTTAACATGGTATCAGAGCTGATTACCAGGAGGTTCTGAGTTCTAGTCTTGTTACCCACGTTTATTCTATGGTGTTTAAAAATAATTATTGTATTCCCTATCATAGGTATTATTTATTGTGCGTTTATCTCTCCACGTCCTGTCGGGCTGCACGTGCAGGGGAGTGTTAAAGCTTGATATACATTGTTAGCTCACAACTTAATAGCTTGAACTTTTAGGTAAAGTGATAATCTAACATACCCCATACAACAAATTAACCATATTAACCATCTATAAACAAAGTCAACAAACAAATGCTAATGCCTGTTATGCAACTGCCCTCCCCAAGACAACCAAAGTGTACAGAGTAGGCATGCCCTTGCACATAACATAAACTAGAAACTGCTTTAGGGGAATTCAAAAGTTGCTCCACAAAAGAAGATTACTGCAGTACATAGTTATCCATTAAGCAGAATACTCTGGTTTACAAAAACTTGCATATAAGACGGTGAATAGCTTCTATGCAAAAAATTATTTTGTAAGACAGAAGGATAGACAATACTGATTCCCAGCGCAATGGATAAAAGTGATTGTCACTGGGGATTCTTTTCTTTTACTGCCTAGATACATAAACAAGAAACCCATACCACACTTTGTTACTAAACCAAGTCCCATACCAGATATAAAAAGGATTTCTGTGGTAAAGACTTATTACATAGGAACTCCGTAGTTTTCCCTCCAAGAACAAACATTAAAAGGCGTTGTCTCAGAGCCCCATTTTTGACGATCTACTACAAAATAAACTGATCAGAGAAGTCTCAAAGCTAGACAGACCCATCACAGCACCACCACCAAATTGTCATCCTGCAACCAAAGTTCCCCCAAAACCCCATATTCACTTGCTTGTCTGCAAATATCAGTTTGGTTCCAAGTTTCAAACACTGCATTAAAGAAAGAATGAGCTACAATGTTCATTCCTTTTTTCCTTAGAAAGGTTCTGGATTTCTCAGAGAATTTATATGCTCATAACCTTCCTGTGGTATATCCTCATTTCCACACCAATCAAAGAAGTTTGGATGCCATTGGTATGGTGACATGCAGCCAATTCTTCTAAAATCACCAGCAGACTCAACTTCCTCTGTAAAATTTGAGCATGATGAATTGGATGAGATTTCTCTGTAAAAATAAGGTTTCCATGCAGTCCCTGAATATGGAAACTCACACTGCTGAAAGATTTCAGATATGGTTTCTTGTCCTTGTGTGTATTCCTGCAGTATGCGAAGGAAAATGTTTCAGAAAAGCAATTCCAATATACCTAGGCACAAGATAGCAATATTTCAGTCCTCGAAGTTTTCTTTACATTTTTTTTTTTTTTTTGATACTTTTTTGAGAATACCTTTGAGGAATCAAGAATTAGATCAGGCGAGACCCAAAGATTTGCAGGATCAGTCACCTTTGAAGCTGGATCATATTTTGTGATTGGAGCAAACTCATATGGAGCAGTGATAGGACTTGTATAGTAGTTGTCACTGTGTGTGTAGCTTGATGGAGAAGGAACTTCACTAGAGATGCTCAAAGGCTCATTGGAGTTCACAGTTGAGCTGAAGTCCCCATTGCTTGGACTGCCCTCAACTCTCTTGGCTTTTGATTCTCCATGACAATCACCTTTATGAGCATTGTCATTCTTTTTGACAATGCGGCATAAAACAAAGGCTCCCTATATAGGGAATTTTCATACCAATTTTAGTAAATCATTTAAGCTGTAAGAATGCAAACTCCCTATTGAAAGAATGTCAATAACCCATATACTTTAAAACAATACAAGCAAAAGAATGAAGAGCTAGATTATTGAATTTGCCTGAAAATTAGTTGATGCTTGAGAAGAATCATCACAGAGGCGATACTCATGCATGACCCAGTCTGTTCGATCCCCTAAAGGAGCTCGTCCACGATAGAAAACAAGGGTCTTACGATACCCAATCACCGAAGATTGGGAAAGTACTTTCCTGTCTTTTCCAGTAGCTTTCCAATAGCCAACTTTGGTGGCTCTATTTGTGCGTGAGCCATTTGGGTACTTCCGATCACGGGGACAGAAAAAAAACCATTCCATGTCTCGATTTGGAAGGAATGATTTGTCTGTAATCACATACTACATATCAGATGGCTAAAACTTTCCCAAAAATGAAATCAAATTAAAAGAACAAAAGAAATAATTAAAGTGACCAAAAAAAGGCTGCTGTACAATTAGGACTGCTTTTTTTTTTTTTGCAAGATATTTTTATATATTAAAAAAAAAAAAAAGGTGGGGAAGAGGGAGTAAGCTGACTGGACTGTCTTCAAAAGGGCAAATAAAAATTGAAAAAATAAAAATAAAACGACAGATAGGTAACCCACAGAGAAAGAATTTTAGTGAGTGTCCTAAAAAACTAAAGAAAGAGAAGAAGAAAACAATAAACATATAAACAAAATGTACTTTACAACAATGAAATTCCCTGTTTGATCTACTGTTGAACTGCTAAAGCCACAATACCATTTCCAGCCAGTTGTATAATCTAGGTTTAGAGGATTTCAATGCACGAGGGAAATTGTCTTGCATCAGTTGTAATGAAATTTTAGAAATAAGCAGTCATCAATGAAATTTTAGAAATTAGCAGTCATCAACACAACTGATATTGAAAATCTAAATCACTGACATTTGATGAAATCCTAAACTTGATACCATACCATCAATTCAAATGATGGATTATGTACTTAACATGGGTTCATGTGACCTTAAAAGAATCATGTTGGAAATCTGGTTAAAGTAGTGAGTTTATCCTGAAACAAATGTCTGAAAGATTGGTCTGAGAATTACCTGGCAACTCCCAAGGATCAAACTTGTACAGATCAATTACAGGGATTACTTCAAGCTCAATCTCCAGCCCCTCAACTTTTCTTTTCAGGTAATATCCCAACAGTTCTTCATCCGTCGGGTGGAACCGAAATCCAGGCGGCAAAGATGCCCCACCCATTAGTCCACCACTGTGCTAATTAACTGAACCTCTAAAAAATAGCCAAAGAAAGAAAAAAATTGGGGAAGAAGGAACAGAGACCAGAAGTAGTAAAATTTAGGGGATGAATTGGAACTTTAGGCCTAAGTGCCAATACTGTACCTATTGAAAATGTGGAAGATCCAAAAATAAAAGCTTTTATCTACGATGGACTTCTTCTCAAGAATTGAATAGCAAGTCGACAGGATGCTCCCCTGGAACAACAGGATCATTTTCTGAAAAGGTGAAACTTTCTTATGACGAAAAGAATTCCCCCCACCCGCCCCCCTTAAATTCAGATCCCAAATGATAATTAGTATGAAAACTCTAAATTTTTGTCAAGAGCCAGATGCCGAAATGGATTGAATCCCACAAAACCAGCTTGTTCTTAATTATCCCAACACGAAAACCAGCAAGAACCCCTCCCAAAACTGATCAGAACTTTCAAATATGGTATCTTTTGCAGTACCCAGAAGCCAAAACCATTCAAAAACCACTTCAAAATAGAAATTATTAAGTGGGCGTGTTTATAATTTATGACCCAGATAAAAAAAATTCTGATGAACGACTTGTACAGTGAAAGAGAGAGCAGTAAGAATGGAAAGAGCAACTATGGGCAGGTAGAGTAAACACACAGGGATGTGGAGAGGGCTATATATAGAATTCGGAGAGAAAACTCTCACAGGATCAAACACAAACACCGAAAGGGCGAGATTGCTTGTCTGAAGCGAGCCCAAAATTCCAAAGCTGAGGCCCTACAAAACCCAAACCAGTTCACACATGAAAACAGGAGTTGGCGCCAAATGGATCTGTGACCGTTAATTGAAGGCACTGATTCAGCGTTCTATGAATTTTCTCCCTGGTCGTGTAGACATGTACCTTGAGTGACGAGTCCATTCTCCTTCCACATCATCCTGAGTCGGACAAAACACTTTTCTTTTCTTTTATTGCATAGGCCGTGGCCCGTTCTCCAATAAAAGTGCTCCGAAAGTGCTTCCTCAGTTCTTCATTTTTATTTTTATTTTAGTTGTTAGGAGAGTTTTCTTTAATTCTTTCCTTTAATTATTTTTTATTTTTTATTTTATACTTTACTTAAATATTATAGCATTATTTCAAGTTGAAAAATTATAATGCTTAAACTTTGAAGTTAATTTTTTTTAAATTACTTATTAAATAAATTTTATCGTAGCATTTGAAACTTTTGAAATGATCAAATACATCTAAAATCAATTCTCTTTGTTTCCATCACAACCAGAAATTTTTCTTAGTTCACAATAAAAAAATGTACTTTTACGAGACTCTTTGCTAATATCATAAGTTTTATAATCAAATATAAAAGTTTATCGGTGAGATGATAGTATCCAAAAAATTTGAACCACTCAAATTAACCGATTGAAATGACATCGCATATCTTATTTCACTTAAATACAACAACACTATCAGAATTGAAAAGTTATAATTCTTGGTACTCGAATTCTAACGTTTAATTATAAAAAAAAACTTAAATGGATCAACTAAGTAGTCTTTACGGCACTACTTGAAACTTTTGGTATCATCAAACGCACCTCAAGTCCAATTAATTTTTTTGATCCGACATCAGATGATGGAGCCAATGAAACTTCTTACTTCCCATTAAGTGGGACCAACTAATGTGAATTTGCAAAAGAAATCACTCATAGATTATTTATGGAATTCCTAACTTTTTATATGCTATATGAAAGAGAGAGAGAGAAAAAAAAAAAAAACGGAAAGAAAGTTGCATTGGGCTTTCTAATGCTGGTGGGTTGTTTGATTAGGATCAAATGCTTATGTCATATAGATTTCATTACACTGTTTATTTTTCTTGAGCAAGATATATATATATATATATATATATATATATATATATATATATTTTCATTTCCCAAATGCTTACTAATCTAAGCAGTCAAATTCTTGAAAGCTGAGAAAATTAACTCTTTTTTTTTTCCAATATATAAAAAATCAAGTTAGTATTCCTACCATTTTAAGGAAAATGAGATTGATTTAGCGTATAAATGAGTTTGTGCAGTGAAGAAACTTTTAGGAAGAAGGATTTTCGATATAAT
This sequence comes from Malania oleifera, assembly GCF_029873635.1. Classification (NCBI taxonomy): domain Eukaryota; kingdom Viridiplantae; phylum Streptophyta; class Magnoliopsida; order Santalales; family Ximeniaceae; genus Malania; species Malania oleifera. The sequence goes on along the minus strand of NC_080425.1, from coordinate 8,120,921 downwards.
TAATTATATTATAGTTCTCATGCTAAAGTTATACTTTTTTTCCCAAACAAGGAAGTATTTTTCTTTTTAAAAAATGGGGTAGAAAGCTTCGATTTCAAGCTTCATGACAACCTTTTCTAAAGAAACAATAAAAAAGAAAAAAAAACTAATTAACTTAACAATAGATGGGAAGCGTTTTATTTTATTCTTTTCTCTTAAAATAAAAATGACTAAATTGATTAATTATCCAAGTGTACGAATCATAGGACACAAAAAATTGAATGAGTTTGCACTATTCTGTCTCAGGAAAATTTAGAATAATTTAAATTGCTGTAGCTTAAGTGTATTTTATTTCTTTGAAAATGAAAATGACAAATTGTTTTGTTATCTAAGAGTACAAATTGTACGATCCGGAAAAATTAAAGGAATTTTGCACACTAGATCCAAGAAAAAATTAAAATAATTTAAATTACAATAGCTTAAGCACAGTTTGTTTCTTTGAAAATATAATTGATTAATCACAAGAGGCCTAGCAAACAGCAGCCTATGTAGCCTAGAGGTGAATCAAGGAAGGGCTAATGATGATTTTAGAATTTGTGTCCTAAGGATGTAGCATTTCATCACCAGTAAGCAACAATATGTAGCATGAAATAAAGTGAAAACACATTTAATATTGTTTAAGAATGGGCTTCATGTATCATAGAGGTATCCTAGAAAGCTAAAATCCAAGAGAAATAAAATAAGGAGTGAAGGTGAAGAACTCATTGTAGTAACCCGGATGGTTATGGGAACTAAATAATAAAGAAGAGAGAGGAAAAAAGACTTTTAAAGAGGGACGCAGCAGGGCCTTGTCGATAAATAGTCTTTTTGAACTCGTTGACATGGACGTGTGTCTCGTCGACGAGAGTTTACCGAAGGGCTATTTTCAAGGCTTGAAACTCGTTGACGAGGGTTAGGTGCCCGTCGACGAACTCTCTTCTTGAACTCGTCAACGAGGTGACGTGGCTTGTCAATGAGGCCATGTGGCAAAAGGTCTATAAATAGCATAAAACGACGGCTCAGCGAGGAATTTGTTTTTCTCTCAACTCTCTCTCTCTCTCTCTCTCTCTCTCTCTCTCTCTCTCTCCTACTCGGTTCTTCCTACTTCTCTCTACGATTCTTGCTCCGTTTCTCCCCGTTTCGACGATTAGAAGCCGCCACATTGATCATGGGGAGATTCTCTACAAGTCTGTCGTAACAGATTGTTGGTTAGGCCAACTTGGATACCATTCCAAAACCAAGTTAACTAGATTATTGGGATATTTTCAATATTACCAAGCTTAACTGAGTTTAGATTTTGTGTTGTATGGAAATATATTGGTGTTTTGTGTGTTTTTGGGAACCTGCAAGCATGGGTTGAGAAACCCAGCGGATATTTTACAAGAGCTCAGGTATATTATAATTTAGAAAATTGTGAATAGGTAGGTTCTGGAATATGAGTGAAATAATTTTTTGGGAAAATTTAGTGATTTACTGAGGAATTTGTATAAATGTATTATTACATGATTTTGGGGATAGTACGTCGTGAGCATGATAATAGAATTGGAGGCAAACCTCCCGGCCAGTTAGGTAAGGAAAATACGCTATGTTAGTAAATTCAGAAATATTATCAGTAAATTATAGTATTTGTTTATTAAGGTACTGGGTATAAATTATATAGTTTTACAGATTCAGAACATGAGTTTTATTAATTGTGTGGCCTGAGTAGATATTTGTTTAATACAGAATTTATATAGTTTTTCAGAATATCATGATTTACAGTGTTTTTGCATAGAAACATGTTTTACTATATTTTATAGGATTATGAATTACAGTGTATATATAGACAAATATTTTACAAATATTATACAGACAAGTATTTTACAATATTTACAGAATGTCATGATTTATAAAACCATAGCACTTAAACATTACATATTATTCAGTCAAATATTACAATTATTTCAGTCAAATATTACCGTTATTTTAGTAAGATATTATAGTATTTTCATATCAAATTTATAGTGTTATGGTTATTTTGGAATCATGATGAAAACAGTAGGATATTTATAAAAATAGTATATACAGTATCAGACCCTGATGAATCAAGTTATGTTTAGTTAGCAGAGCACGGTACTGTTGCTAGTATAGATCAGAGTGCAACCACACATCTTAGATAGTGTGTGGATGGTTTCCATCAACCGTGCCCAGAGGGATTGCAGTCTCCCCAGAAGGCTGGGTTGAGGTGGCCGATTTGACAAGGTAGTTACTAGTTCCGTGCCTAGGAGAGGTTGCAGTTTAGTTGGGCTGAGGATTGGTAGAGTTATAGTTGACTTACCTGGTAGGCCAACCTGGATTAAATCTCGCCTACGAGCCGCACAACTCTGTCATGAGAGGTTAAATCATGACGTACAATTTTCGAGGGTAAACACCTTAGCTATGTATATGTAAACAGATTTATAGAATATCAGCAGAAATAGTATGATACTAGAAGTATAAAAAAGTAGAAAAATTAGGTATTATAGTTATACTTTAAATTATGATAGATGCAAAATACACTGTGTATTGATTTACTAACTTTTACAGCTTCAGATATTTCAGTATAATATTTACGAAACTCAGTCACCACACATTAGTAATAGCATATTTCCTCTTACTGAGCGTTGTCTCATCCTAATAATTTAACATTTTTCAGATGATCCAGTTAGGCGAGCAAATTAGGATTGCAAATAGAGAGATCTTTTGTATTGCCTTATTTATAGAGTAAGTGTATTCAGGGGATTGTATTTTTTAGTAGATGATACTGGGGTGATGTGTAAATATGTATGTATAGTTTGGAAACACTGAATTCTAGTATTGTAAATATGAGTGTATGACTATATGTTTTTCGCTGCATAGGTGTGTCAATTTGTATATAGGGATACCTCAATGCCCATCTAGGGCCTGAGATGTTATAGTAGGGATTATAGGGGTATCAAAGTAGATTATATAATAATAAAAAATGGTGTAATTTTTGGGTCGTTACACTCACACATGTTGATTTTTACTCATGAGATGTTAAGGCAAACTTTTGTAGCTTCACTCCATGGAGATGAATTATAAATATTTTTATTCTGTGTTGGTGAACTTGAAATTCATGCTTCGAATTTATATGTGTGAATTCAGATAAAGTATAATATAAAATTTTATTAATTATTTAAATCTTAAAATCGCACTCTTATATATAAGTTTAATAAAATTTTTCATGTATGAAGCAACCTAAAAAGGGAAAAAAATAAAAAAAAAATATTATTTAACTTTTCACGCACTTCAAGCTGCATACCCAAAGGGGGAATTTGTTTGTTTGTTTTTTTTTTTTAAAGCATTATTGACTTAAGCATTAGAGGTTTTTTCTTTTTTTTTTTCTTTTTTTTATTAGTGTGTGATAACTCTTTAGTGTCACTTCATCCAAACCAATCAACAATATCAACAATTTGAGGCCACTTTTTAATAATACTAGAATAAATAGACATCATTCATTCTCCTTTTTTGTCAAAACATTTGTGATGATCAAGCTCCAAAAGACAGTGAGGAGCGTCCTTTGGTTTTCTTGTGTCTCGAGAAGCCTCGTAGTCCACCTAGTCTAACATGACGCTAAATTCATCGAGCTTCCCTTTTGAGCAACTTCAGGCTATGTATGGATAGAGATTTGGGTTTCGGCAAAAATGTATAGATTGTTTTCTCTTCTTTGGCTATGAAGAGACTCTCATGATCCAAAGGATGAGGAACATATGTTGTAACGTCCCTCAATAAAGTACAACATAATAAATAAATGGTCAACCCGAACTCATGGGTAACGGGGACACTTGTCATACACAGCGGAAAACTTAGCAGCAGTAAACATAAAAATCCATACATCCATCCATAAAATATAATACCAGAGCTTTCTATTAACATCAATATACTATTCATATATACAATCTCCAAAAAGTCAAAATAACACTAGGACTATGCAACAAAAATCTCCCAGTCCTAGCTCAAGGCTTACCCTTCTAGTAGGGAAGCACCAATCACTCAACTGCGACCCTGACCCGCCGGTCTCTTTGGATTTCCTGAAAAATATATTAATGTTGGGGTGAGACATTTCTCAGTAAGGGAAAGTAAACTAAATACAGCTGTATAGCAACATGAATATTTAAAGTGCTTATACATATACAGTACATTTCATAACTCTGGAAATAATCATAATATCATGTTGGATAATTATGTATTTTCATATTCGTTAATAAATCATAACATACATAAACATCTGTTATAACTCGTAATACTGAAAATATACCTAGGATGAATAGTTAACTGGTGTCATGTATTACCCCCCATGACGGGTTGTGCAGCTCGAAGGCAGGACCCGACAATGGTTGGCCGACCACTGCCGAATCAAATATGTCTGTAAGTACGATGGGCCCGCCACACGCTGGTCCGGACTGCCAAGTGAACGTCCACACTCTACTGAAAGCCACATCGACTATCCATCTCCCATCCCCTCGTGGAATGGTTAGCACTAATACAGCCTCGTGCCAAATCTGATCTACCCATAGCTACGGTACCGAGCTCCTGGTCTAAACTAAACTAACATCCTGGTTGTAATAACATATGATACATGCACATACATAACACCATCATGGCCTCGTTCCGAAAAACATAGATACGGCTTCGCGCCGAAATCATACATATGGCCTCGTGCCAAAATCATAGTAAATATGGCCTTGCGCCAATAACATAAATACGGCCTCGTGCCGATAGCATAAATACATGGCCTCGTGCCAAAATCATATAAATACGGCCTCGTGCCGATAACATAAATATGGCCTTGCGCCAGATACATTTCAGGTATTTACATTTTGAAAATAGCTCATTTATCATATATTCATCAACTCAATATAACACAACCCATCTTTTCAAAATACCTGAAAATGTGTTTTACTCGTAAAAGCATTCATATCATATCTCATTTCACGTAAAATAATATTCATGCCACACATGCTCTGTTAAAAGTCATACTAAAATCATGATTTTCGAGCATCTCATACATACATATACATTTTAATCATCATAGCAGTATTTTCCAAATCATACCTTTCATTCGTAATACACATTATAACATATGTTTTTCTAAAAATAAATTTACTTATAATCACTAATAATTTGTATGGAAAATAACTGCTTTAGTTTATTCCCTTACCTAACTACTGAGAAAGCCCCCTAAAATCCTAGTCTGACCCTTGTAGGATTTCCTACTCAATATCCTGAAACTCAAGACTCACAGTATTAATCATTAGTATTTTCATGCGTACATCAATTTTTATAACTATCACGAAGTCTAATTTGGCTTAAAAAGCCTTACCTCAACTCCCGGATGATTTTCAACTCCGTTTTCCCGACGATCCGCTCCGGCAAACTCGCAGAGAACTTCGCCAGGAGTGTCGTGGTAGCCTCAAATCTTCGATTCGGCGACTGGCGGGGCCAAAATAAAAAAGAGAGAGTGAGAGAGCCGAAGAGGAGAGAGAGGAGAGAGAGAGGAGCGTGAAAAATGACTAAAAAAATCAGATTTTTCATATTTATAGGCGGCGGAATTCGTTGACGAGCCCGACCTTCGTAGACGAGTTCTTCAATAATTTCGTCGATGAAATCCACTCCTCGTCGACGACATTCAGTCAGCTCCGAAACCCCTCTCGGCATTTTCTCATCGACGAAATTCAGTCAGCTCCATTCCCTTTTCTTTTCCTTCCAAAAATGCAATGTCGTCGACGACAAAGTCTATGGCCTCCTTCTGTTTCTGTTTCTATTTCCCTCTCTCTTATTACTCAAATTTCCATTTTAAATTCGGGTCATTACATATGTGATTTAACACAGATTGAGGAAGTATTGCTACTATATATTAGGACTTAAAAAAAAAAAGGGCGGTGCCTCCATTTATTTATTGATATACCATCACTTTTGGCGGAGGAATACCGTGGCTACAAGACAAGCAATAGGAGATTACATATAGATTTTTTTTTTCAAAAACCTCCCAAAAACAACACCAACATCCAACAAAAACAGGACTACAAGTCCAAACAAATCTAAACAAGGACCTACTAACCAATAAAACACCCCACGCATCAAACCAAACAAAAGAAAAAAACAAACATATACCAATACCAAAAAGAAACTAGCTAAACATACGTCATATAAGTTGTACCCATCTTGTCCAGTTTAAAAAAATCATTGATAACTATCGGAAGTTGACTACTATTTGTAAACAAACAATTCCTCCCCATAGCACCTTATCGAGCCAAAGTATCTGCCACTTTATTCCCTTCTCTATAAAAATAATTTATAGAAAAGTCTACTCCCTCGAATAAACCAATAAGTTGCTCTCAAAAATCCCACAAATACCACAAGGAACACTTACTAGATCTTATCCAATTTACTATAATATTCGAATCACATTCAATATCAATACTAGTATGGCTCAAATGTTTGCAAATCTTTATTTCTTCCATCACAACTCTCAATTCAGCTTCATTATTTGAACAAGAAGCAAAATATTTTGAAAACCAAAAATGAAAGAACCTTTACAGTCTCTGAGGATGCCACCACCACCCACCGGCCCTAGGTTCCCCAAGCTGCTCCCATCCAAATTTAGTTTCAACCTCCCTTACCTCGGTTTTAGCCATCTCACACCTTACATAGTTTTATTTCTTTTATTCACAATTTGCACTTCCAGTTTTTGCAATATTCGAACATCAGCATCCTTTAACTAAGCCTGTCATGTCCTGAACCCGGCAATGGGACCTAGGGTGTGATGTAGTAACCTAACCTGTCCCTGTATCATACAAAACACACATGATACTAAAATGAACGAGGGTCCGACCCGTGGGGTTCCCGTACACCCTATACATATTCACATACACAACATATACGCAGCGAAAAAGTTCATTCCATACATACATAGTACCATACCAGAGTCTATACAAATAGAGTCTAATCTCCATAATACAAAACATAACCCAGGGTGCCAGCAATACCCAAAACGACAACCTTGTTACAGTCCAAGTACTTGCGTACTTGCATCAATACTCTATGTAGTAAACCGACCACCACGCTCCCAAAACTAGGACGCTAGTCCCGATTACTCGAAAGACCTGAAAACATGTACATACGATAGGGGTGAGACACATCTCAGTAAGGTAGAATCAAGTTATATCGGTGTGTGGCATATGAGTGTCATCATGACATAAAACATACACAATTCAATTCTAGTATTTTCATAAAACAGTTCTAGTATAGTTCTCAACACACACATGATCAAGCAACTCGGTGTCATCACACCCTTCAGCACGACGCTAGCCCGCATTACATAGCGTCCCCGGCACATAACATAGCCCCAAGCTCCCATGGCATCGTATCGGTACATCTAGTGGATCTACATCCTTCAGTGATCAGCCGGTAGGAGGCAATATTTCACACCCTTGGATATAGAGTTGGACACTCTTGCCACTAGCAGGTGGTATTTCACACCCTCAGATATAGAGCCAGACACTCTTTCACAACCTGGAACAATTTGGAACACACGTTCCTATATCTCATTTCAGCAAATCACAACTCAATGCATATTCATATAACAGTTCATTCCATACTCGTTTGGTAATCACAAAATCATGATTTTCAAAATACAGTTTAAAACAAGTTAAGGCACGACCATCTCCATAACACAATATATTCAACAATATATCCACGGTTTTCCAACGAAATTAGAGATGCAACCCAACGCCTGCTTTTTCCCAAAACTGTACCATGAAAACCGCGTAATTTTTACCCATTAGATTTCTCCAAATAAGTGGCCAAAACACACACAGGATCGCGAACCATAGTTCTACCGAGTCTGATTTCAAAAATAACCGATATAAACAGAATCCCCTTACCTTTCCCAGAAAATACAAACCCAAACTCTATGGCTCCTAAATAGTGAACCGAGTTCCTAAAACCTATAAATCACAGTACGATAATTATTTACAATCTTACTCTTTATAGATCTACTAAAATGGAATTGAAAACTGAGCCTTACCTCGATTTTTAGGCCAAAACCAAAGACCTCAAAACGAAGATCCATTCCACAGAACACATAGAGATTCCTTCCCTGATCCCCACAGTAACCTTGATTAGTTGATTCTAACAATGAACAATGAAGAAATCAAGGGAAAGAGAGTGGCGCTTCGAGTTCTAGAGAGAGAGAGAGAGAGAGAGAGAGAGAGAGAGAGAGAGAGAGAGAAAGCATTTTGATATCTTAGCCAAAAAGCAAATAAAAAGATATTTATAGAGCCTTTGACCCAGCCAGCCTCGTCAACGAGCTGGCGTCTTCGTCGATGAGTCAATGAAGGAAATTCGTCGACGTTGCGGTGGCCTCATTGACAAGCCTGAGATTTCAAGATTTCCTAAAACTCTTGGCTTCTCCTCGTCGACAAACCTCTGCATTTCGTCGCCAAACAATAGAAGGGTCTTCGTCGACGAAAGCACTGGCTTCATCGACGAAGCCTGCTCAAGTTACTGTTTCACCCTTTTCTTATTTATTTACTTCATATCTCATGGGTCGGGTTCTTACAACCTCTCCTCCTTACAAAAATTTCATTCTCAAAATTTGAAATCTCTAATTTACGAACTCATCCACACAACCGAATACACATACCTGACTCTAGAAAGAGCCAGCGGCCACTTACAACGCAGCCCCGTCACAATACATACATACCCTCGCTTATGGTGGAGGAATATCATGGTTACTTACATATATCGTCTCGAGAGTTCACAATAACACACACTCCCAAAGACTAACCACCTATCATAATACAATAGCAGCATTATTCACACGTACTCAACCGACCCTACTATCCAAACTACCTCTCAGAACAACTGTGGATACTTCTGACATATCTTCATTTCCAATTACCAAGAAGCTTCCTCAACCTTGTGTTTCCACCACAATACCTTTACTAACGGTATATCCTTGGTACGTAGCTTTTGAACTTTATGGTCCAGAACCTGAATGGGTACCTCCTTATATGCTAAAACGTCCCCATTTTTTAAGTTCTTGTAACTAATAATATGCAACGGATCCGATACGTACCTCCTCAACATGGATACGTGGAACACATCGTGGACCCTCGAGAGCGCTGGGGGTAGTGCAATCCTGTAGGCCACCAGACTCACTCGCTCAAGAACCTCGAATGGTCTGACATACCTCAGGCTCAACATGCCCTTCCTTTTGAATCTCGTCACCCCTTTCATTGGAGCGATTCTCAGGAATATCTTACCCCCCCCCCCCCACCTCGAACTCCAACTCACGGAGGCGAACATCCTCGTAACTCTTCTGTTGACTCTAAGCCGATTTAATCCTATCCCACATAGTACTATACCATATTCTATACAAATAGAGTCTAATCTCCATAAAACAAAACATAACCCAGGGTGCCAGCAATACCCAAAATGACAACTCTGTTACAGTCCAAGTACTTGCACCAGTACTCTACGCAGTAAACCGACCACCACGCTCCCAACACTAGGATGCTAGTTCCGGTTACTCGAAGGACCTGAAAACATGTACGTACGATAGGGGTAAGACACATCTTAGTAAGGCATAATCAGGTTATATCGGTGTGTGGCATATGAGTGTTATCATGACATAAAACATACACAGTTCAGTTCCAATATTTTCACAAAATAGTTCCAGTATAGTTCTCAACACACATGATCAAGCAACTTGGTGTCGTCACACCCTTCGGCACGAAGTCATCCCGCATTACATGGCGTCCTCGATACATGGCATAGCCCTAGGCTCCCATGGCATCGTATCGGTACATCTGGTGGATCCACACCCTTTGGTGATCAGCTGGTAAGAGGCGATATTTCACGCTCTTAGATATAGAGTCGGACACTCTTACCACTGGCAGGTGGTATTTCACACCCTCGGATATAAAGCTGGACACTCTTTCACAACCTGAAACAATTTGGAACACACGTTCTTATATCCCATTTCAGCAAATCAAAACTCAATGCATATTCATATAATAGTTCATTCCACACTCGTTTGGTAATCACAAAATCATGATTTTCAAAATGCAGTTTAAAAAAAGTCAAGCCATGACCATCTCCATAACACAATATATTCAACAATATATCCACGGTTTTCCAACAAAACCAGAGATGCAACTCAATGCCCCATTTTTCCCAAAAATCGTAACATGAAAACCCCGTAATTTTTACCTGTTAGATTTCCCCAAATAAGTAGCCAAAACACACACAGGATTGTGAACCATAGTTCTACCGAATCCAATTTCAAAAATAATCGATATAAATAGAATCCCCTTTCCTTTACCTAAAAATCCAAACCCAAACTCTACGGCTCCTAAACAGATAATCGAGTTCCCAAAACCTATAAATCACAGTATGATAATTACTTACAATCTTACTCCCTACAGATTTACTGAAACGGAATTAAAAATCAAGCCTTACCTTGATTTTTGGACCAAAATCTGAAGACCTTAAAACGAAGATTTGTTCCACAGAACACGTAGAGATTCCTTCCCTAATCCCCGCAGTAACCTCGGTTAGTCGATTCTAACAACAAAAGATGAAGAAATCAACAAAGAGATAGTGGAGCTAGTTCTAGAGAGAGAGAGAGAGAGAGCATTTTGATATCCTAGCCAAGAAGCAAAGAAAAAGATATTTATAGAGCCTTTGACTCGGCCAACCTCGTCGATGAGGTGGCGTCTTTGTCGACAAGTCAATGAAGGAAATTCGTCGACATTGCGGTGGCCTCGTCAACAAGCTTGAGATTTCAAGATTTCTGAATTTCCCAAAATCTCTCGGCTTTTCCTCGTCAACGAACCTCTATATTTTGTCGTTGAACAATAGAAGGGCCTTCATAGACGAAAGCACTGGTTGCGTCGACAAAGCCTGCTCAAGTTACTATTTTACCTTTTTCTTATTTATTTATTTCATATATCACGAGTCGGGTTCTTACAGAGCCATTCCTATCATGTTCTTACTTAAAACCCCCATCCAAAACTTAATGGACAACCACACATCTGTACTACTCTCCAATTCCCACTCCATTCTAGCCACACATCTCCTTCTCCAGAACCTCCAAACTACTAAACAAGGAATCAAACCCATCAATGTTCCTAATTGAAAGTATCGGGAAGCCCTATTAAACCACATTTGGACTCTTTCTTTCCAACTTTGTTACCTAAGGAAAGGTACACCTATCTCTACCGAAACCTTCCTCCATACATCAGCAGTAAGATCTCCCTTATTTAAAACATGCTCCATATCTTCTGGTTGCATCATCTCGCAACAATTGCACACCGAAGCAAGAGATACCCCCACTCTTCTCACATTTTCATCAACGTTTAAGCACTCAAAAGCAGCCTTCCATATACAGATATCAATTTTATTTGGTAACCGTTTGTTCCAAACCCACTCCCCAATCAAATTTTGGAGCTCTAACTCTGATAACATCCCATGCCGACTTTGTATTAAAGCAACCATCATTTTCCCGGAGCCATAGCAGTATGTCTGAAGAGTTTCTAAGTTTTCCAACTTTTTCCATCACTTCTTCCTCTTTATTAAATCCCAGAATCCTTTGCAAATTTTCCATATCCCATGCATTATTGATAACCAAATATTTTAATCCGAGATGTGGATGTGCACCATTTGGACATTCTGAGAAGAAAGGTCCCGAATTTAGAACTTATCATACCATAACTTTAAATCTCCTTCTCTAATCTTCCAATTAGATTTACTTAACAACCTAGGCATATAGATTTACTTAACAGCTTAGGCATACACTGCGAAACTTTCCTCCGAAAAGAAGGATTCGATCCATGTGGCCTGCAAAATGCAATATGTCATCTTTTAACATATTTAGTTTTAAAAAATTTAACCCATAAAAAATTTTGTGTTAATAACTGCCAACCAAACTTCATGAACAAAGACCGTTGCACTTCCGAAATGTCCCTTGACTTACTCGAAAAATGAGCAGCTCGAACGCTATCCCAAGTATAGGAGTTCTGTCATGTAATATTAAGCCCAAGGGCTAGATCGTCTCCTCAGGGAATGCGTTTAATCTCAGATTTAACGTTCTTCCAATCAAAATTAAATTGCACTGAACTCGGTTCAGATTCGGAGTTTTTCAGAGTTGTTCAATTTTACTTTTGAAGAATTAGATGGCACGTAATTTAAAAAACCCTAAAACTAACATGTACTAAATAAAAGAAACAAGAATAGAAATCCTAATTTACTTAAAGAAACATTGGGACACACACTAATTAAAAATGGAAACTACAAATAAGGAATTAAAACACGCTAGAATGGAAACTCTAATCTACCTAAGGAAACATCGACACACGCACTAATTAAAGATGGTAACCTAGAACATGGAATTAAAAACACACAATGGAAACTAAATTAGACACACACTAAAAAAAAACGAAACCTACTAAAAATCGAACCTTTAGCACAATTAAGAGATCAAATCAAGACTCACAATTTAAATGTAAACATGAACTCAACGGAAATTTAAAAGACATAAACAATAATGGAACACAATAAAAACACAACCTTTACTAATCATAGACCCTAACTAAATCGAATTTCGACAAAAAAATATCTGAATTTAATTAAGAATGCTAAATTAAAATAACTATCAATTAGATAAACAAAGAGATTAATTTAACAATAATGAAATACTCAACATTACTCAACTTAAACAAAAAGAAAGAAAACTCCAATAACATTAAAAAAAAAACTAAACTTTCTTCAATATTCCAAGATTCAAAGAAAAGTAAATAAAAGAAAGAAAGAAAGGAAAAGAGAGAGAGAGAAACAAATCCACGGAGCCGTGAAGTTGCTGCTCTGCTGGAGAAGTTGCTGCTGCGCTTTGATGGTCCTGCTATGGAGTTGGCTAGTGTTTTGCTGTGCTTGGGGACTGCTGAAGATGGTGGAGGAGGCTGGCCATACTGCAAGAGGGCAGAGGAGGCCAAGAGAAACAGAGGAAAGGGGGAGAGTGAGGGAGGAAAGACAAAGGGAAGGAAGAGAGACAAGGGGAGAGAAGCAGAATTGAAAAGAACAAAAAAAAAATAAACTAAAGAAGAAGAAGAAGAAGAAGGAGAAGAGGAGAATGGGGAGCCATGGGGGCTGCCTCTGCAGGAAGAGAAAGAGAAGGGTTAAATAGGATAGGGGGGAAAGCCCTAGACCCGAATAGGAAACCCGAATTGCTATATTTTTTCATTTTTTTCATTCTCTGTTCATTGCAAATTCTACTCTTCTGGAGCCCGTATCTCACAAAACTCAAAACACAAAAGTTGTAGATAATCCTTTCCTCTTTCTCCAAAAATTTGAATCATCTCAATCGGAGCTCGGATGGAAAAGTTATGTACAAAATACGAACAGGTCTTGGTTTTGATTCCCGGGAATTTTCCTGCAACAAAAAATTACCAAAACTTCATAAATAGTGTAATAAAGTTCAAGAATGATGATTTTGGCATTTTATTAAAATATTAAATAATTTTAGATATTTAATTAAAAATATAAACTGTAAAGCCCGGGTTAAACATCTAATTACGCAGTTTTGACGCGTAATCATCCCTCACTCCTATGCCCCCCTCCTCCATAGGAACACACAATTTTTTCCAAGCCCTTCATTTCATTTTTTCTTTTCCATCCTTAAATCTCTAGAAAAAAGAAGCAAACATACCTTGTATATTTTTTATCACCAGTTTCAGGACATTTAGAATAGCTAATAGATGCAATGACATGCTCGAAAGCACATGTCTCAACAAAACTAGATGACCTCCTTGAGACAACAGTTTACTTTTCCAACCCACAACTCTCTTACTGATTTTTTGAGTTAAGGGTCAAAATGACAGCCCTTCAATTTACCATCCACTATCGGCACACCCAAATACGTAAAAGGAAATTTACCTTCAATAAAACCAATCTCTTAAAGAATTTCTCCCTTACTCTGAGCACCCAACTTCTTTGAGAAAAAAATAGCCGATTTATCTTTATTCACCCTTTGGCCAGTCCAGTTTTCATACTCTTTAATCACCTCCATTAACTGTCTAATAGATTTTTTACCACTATTAGCAAATATAACAACATCATCCACGTACATTAAATGCGATATAATAGGTGCACCACTTGGATGCGCAAACGGTAAAATCCGCTTCTAAGTCAACTTTTTTTGGATTAATTTAGAAAAAATTCTTCCAAGATGATGAAAATATACGGCGACAACGAATCCCTTTGCCTCAAGCCCTTTTTTGACTTGAAAAGACCCTTGTAAGTGTCATGCATCATAACAGAAAACCATGGAGTAGAAATACAATTCTGAATCAACTTACAAAGCCAATCTAGAAAACCAAGAGTATGAAAAATCTGATCTACCACCTACCACTCCACTCGATCATACGCTTTGCTCATGTCAAGTTTTGGCATTATATTACCTCCTCTCACTCGCCTATGTAATAATTTTGTCATCTCTTAAGCAAGTGTTATATTTTCAAAAATACTCATCCCTTTCACAAAGCACCTTGCTGAAAAGATATTAAATCACCCATCACCAACAATAGCTTGCCAATAAGGACTTTGGAGAAAATTTTATAGATTACGTTACATAGGCTTATTGGCCGAAATTTATCAAAAGATTTAGGATCCTTTACTTTTGGAATAAGAATTATGTAAGAGGAACAAAAGTTCCAATGCAACATATCCCCTTTGAAGAACTCTTTTACCGCATCCATCACATCATTTTTAATAATCTTTCAATAGGTAATATAGAAAGAAGACCCAAACCCATCCGGTCCCGAGCTATTGTTCACAGAAATAAAAGAAGTAGCTGCATAAACCTCCTCCTTAGTCGGTTCTTCCTTCAGTTGTCCTATAGAATCCTCAAAAACCACCAATTTGATAATACCGTCTAAATTTGACCTTTGCACTTAACTATTCTGTCTCAAGAATTGCTCAAAATAATTCACAGCCTCATCATGGACCATCTGCATATTTTCCAACACCGAACCATCAGGAAGCACCATTGAGTCCATGCAAGAGTTATGCCTTCTTTGTGTAATCACCACATGGAAAAGCTTTGAATTCTGATCACTATCAGTCAACCATTTCATCTTTGCGTGATACGCCAACCTAGCCTCTTCCCTTCTATACCATAAATCCAATTCAGCCATAGAAACAAGGAACTCTTCTTCAACTGATTTTGAGTACTCTATTTGTAGTAAATTCTCACATTTTTCCACCATTTTCTCCAACTCTTGAATAATACCACAAACACGACTAAAAGTCTATTTATTCCACACCCCAAGCCTTTGTTTTAGCCTTTTCAATTTACCCGCCAATTTACAAAATCCTGAATCTGCCACAATGTGTTCTCTCCAAGATGATTCAACCATTTGCAAAAAATCCTCATGCGACATCCACATGTTTTGAAATCTAAAAGGCGCTAGCTCATATCTCTCCATACTCGCACCCAGCTATAATATGATAGGAGAATGATCCGAAGTATTTCTTTTCAACAATGATGTCTTAGCTTCACCGTATTTTATAGAAAAAATATTATTAATGAGCACCCTATCAAGTTTCGCCCAACTTCTCGTCAATCCTTGATGGCCATTACACCATGAAAATTGACTTCCTTCGAATTTGAGGTCCAATAATCCACATCTATTAATACAACCGTTGAATTCAGCCGTAGACGAACCCAAGCGAGGTCTACCTCCCATCCATTCCTCATTTAATCGAATTACATTAAAATATCCCATAACAACCCGAGCCACATCAAAACTCGACATCCCCTGAAGCTGTTCCCATAATTCTCTTCTCTTAATATGATAACATTTAGCATATGCGAAAATAAAAGGCAGAGAGCCTTTATCCTCTATTAACAAAACTGTCAAACATTGATTTGAAGCACCCACCCAATCAACTTGAACATCATCTTTCCAGAACAGCCAAATCTTCCCACCTTCCTCTACATTAGAACAAAATTTAGTATATTGCAAATACACCGTCCACCTTCGTATATTCTCTACATCTTGAAAAGTTTCAGAAACAGTCAAAATTGAAACTTTCTGATCTTTCACAATTTGTTTTAATCTTCTCTTCGACGTGCCCAACCCTCTTATATTCCAAAACATAACTTTGTCAATTATAAGTTCAATTTTTGAGGCACTACCTTAACCCTCTTAGACTTTCTCACTTGCCCATCATCTTTATTTCTTCATTCCGATCCACCCACTATCACATTACCTGGATCAGAGTAATATTCTTTTTGAGTATCAATGCAAACCTCCATATCTCCCTCAAATAACACATCATATATATCCCTAGACACCACACCCTCCTCATCCCTCTGTCTCTCATCCACCTCTTCCACCAAAAACACCTCTCCATATTTATCCTTTTCAACTTCTCCCCCCCCCCCTCTTCAGTAAAAAACTCTGATTTCCTGGGCAGTCTTAGAACAACCTTCCAGTTCTACCTGCACCCCTAACACCCCTAACTTATGATTTTGAAAACATTCGACTTTCTCTCCACTATCCTTCTTTTCCAAACTAACTTCATCCACTTTTTGAGTACCCGCATTACTAACCTCATTCACAACTTCTTTATTTTTCTCATTCACATTCGAAGGACCACTCACGTCTCTATCCTTCTTCTCCTCCACCCTCTGATCCTGAATCGGCAAAACAGGACCTTCCTTTTCAACTATTATATTTTCTTTTCTACCCACTTCTTTCCAAACCATCTCATCTCCCTCCTTCCTCATACCTACCTTCCTTTTATCCTTAGGCTTAACTCCAAACCGACATACCACATCAGTGTGACCTTGCCTACAACATTTATTACAATAGAAACTCCTCTTCTCATATATTACCCTTTGCCAACTCTCCTTTTGTCCTACCACCAACGAAAAACCCTCCACAGGATCCTTCTGCAAATCCACTTCAACACATAATCTTGCACCATTGGCTCATGTTTTATATAATGTGGCATCATTCGTCCCTAAAAATCTATCAAATCTAGTGGCCAAACTCTGTAAACAGTCCATTCTATATAAATGTAAAGGCAGACCTGGTAAGAAAATCCACTGAGGTACGATCGATGGCTCCTTGTTGACATCAAAATTCACGGACCAGTTAAATAACCAAAATTGGTACCCCGCCACCCATCTTCCTTCTCATGCCTATGCATGAATGTAGTCCTTTTCATTTACCAAATGCAACAAAACATGATAGTTGTCCATAAAGCTTATCATTGGAACTTCAGAGAGACCTCAGGATTGGATAATATGCCTCCAAAGGACATCGATAGACGGCTTTGCAGAAAGAAATTTAAGCACCAACGCAAACTTCAGATCCTCAGCAGCCTTTTCCATCTCCACATCTGAGAATACAAAACCTAATTCCCCATTAATCAGTTTCAATTTCCTCAAAGGGATTTTAAATTTTGAAGATGGAATTGGCCTATTCAAAGCTTCCTCAAACGATTTTCCCCCAATGAAACCTTCCCCCTTTTCAACCTTATCATCCCCTGAACCACTCCCCTCAACCCATAAACTAGTGTCAGCACCTCCTCTCAACCCTCCGGTAACAGCTACCATAGACAGCGCGACCATGGCTAGCGGCTACTTGTTTTCCAAATTGAACACCAAAAATAAAATAAAAAATAAAAAAAACAACCTTTTTACGGATAGAGATGTCTCCTGTAAACTCCTTAGCGTACAGTGTCCCTTCCTAGCGATTCACTAAACGCCATTGGGCTACGTCTTCCCCGTCACCGTATGTCACCGTCACAGGTTCGCCATCGCAGCTTCGTCGTTGTCACCATCTCAGTTTCTCGTAGCCCTAACCCTCCTATTCGCTTCTCCACAACCGAGCACTACCTCACCGTTGCAGATTTCCTCGCCGTCACCGCCGAATGTAACTAGGGTTCGCAGCGCCTCTCTACTGCGAAACCCCTTGAAACCTCTCTCGGCTCTCTTATCCCGTTACAGATCCAGAGAGATGAGAGCCACTGCAACGCCAGAGACGAACGCCGCTGCAACACCGGAGATGAGTGCCGCTCCTAGAAACGATGAAGATGAGACGCTAAAGAAATGCTGCGCTACTCTCGGCACTTCTACCCTGTTGTGAAACAGAACCTCTCTACTCTTGTCGCCATTGCAGAAATAGTAGAGCTGAGGCGGCTGGACACCACTGGTGCGGCTTTGTTGTGGTGGCAGCAGCGACCCTTAGGGTTTTTGACCACTCAAAAAACTCTTGCTTGCGACCTATATATTAGGACTTTTGAACTCAATAATGCGAGAACTATCATAGCCATAGACTACACAATGGGAGGTAATTTATTTCCATTTCATGTATACTTCTTTTCCTTTTTCTTGGATTATTCAAATTGAAGAACTCCAACATGAAAGTTACAAATCCTAAAAATTAGGATTAGAGCTATAAATGAGGTAAATCATTTACAAGCTACTTGATAATAGCTTATTTTAGATTGTTGTTAAGATAAATGAACCAAAATCGAGTTTGAAACTCAAAAACTCAATAAGTTGAGGTTGAGGTAGATGAAACTTAACTTACCAAGCTTGTAAATTAGCTACCTCGATTAACTACAAGTTTGGAAGTTATCTTCTTTATAAACTAAAATTATAAGCTTGTTTAATTGGTTGAGTTAACTATTAAGTAAATTCATAAAGTTTCTGGTATATAGGTTAAAAATTGAACTAGTCTATTGTCTCATTATAAGGCTCACTCATTATTAATTGGAATTATTTTACATATATTATTGTCGCTAGTCACCACTAATCACATTTTTTATCTTTAATTTTTTTATAACCAAAGATAGTAAAACACAAGTCAAAATATTA
This sequence comes from Malania oleifera, assembly GCF_029873635.1. Lineage (NCBI taxonomy): Eukaryota > Viridiplantae > Streptophyta > Magnoliopsida > Santalales > Ximeniaceae > Malania > Malania oleifera. The sequence continues at coordinate 8,101,969 of NC_080425.1, read as the reverse complement.
CACCCATGATTGTGAATGAACTAAATCAGTTATCTATCTACATTAATGAGCAATTAGGTTTCATTTTAAAGCTTATTAATAAAAATGAAAATTTGAACACAACTGGATCACTTGATTCATTTGAGATCATTTTAAACTCAATTAATAAATGTGCTGAACATGAGTAAGCTTGAGCTTAGTTTGATTAATTAATGAGTCAAGTTCTAGCTTAAGTAGGTTAAAAATCCACCACTTGACTCAGCTTGATTTGATTGCAATGCGACATAGATCACGAAGATAAAAATTGATTAAGAGAATTGATATGTTGAGTTGATTCATGTCTAAGGGCTATTTAGAATCCATGGTTTTTCTTTACTTGGTGCAAAATAAGGTAGTCAAGTTCAAATATATAAAGTAGGACAAAGATGTTTTCAAGTGTGAATAACATCTTAAGATCCCTAACCCTTTTCACCAAGTCAGAAGCCCTATGAATATTTCTATTTATACTTGATTATTTCATATTTTAATCAAATATACAATCGTCTTAAATTATTTTGATGCAAATATAATCAAATTTACTTTCATTGAAATTCCTTAGTCTTATATATTTAGACTTGTACAATTAAAAATGTATAATTAATATTGTTTGTGTTCAGAACTAAAGTTCGGAAGAATACAATGTTTATGGAAAAAATTGTAGAACTTGATTTTGCATTTCTCCTCATCAAATCGTATCATTTTAGCCGAGATAAGTCTTGAAAAAGCTTAATACCTTGGGTACACAATTTTAATTTTATTTATTCAAATAAATATGTATTTTGTTGCATTTAATATTTACACTACAAGAAAAAGCAATTACTTGAAATGCATTTGGATAACATCCTTTTTCTATTGGGTATGGCTTTGACTATTCCTCGAGCCCAAAAATTAGTTATGATAAGAATGGTGTATTCCCAAAGAGGGGGGGGGGGGGATGAATTGGGTATTTTAAAAATCTTAGGTCAAGTATGTCCAATTTTTGAATCCACAAACAGTATATAGTAACTTAGAGTCTTTCTAGGCAATCTCAAATCCCCCAAATATTTAAAGCATGTATGACATTCACAATAAATCAAATTTAAACATACATGTGCAGGAAAGATAAAAAGTAAAAAGAAAGAGAAACACAATATTTGTTATTGAGGTTCGGTCAATCCTACCTACATCCTCACCTTAAGCTAGCAGCTCAAGGATTCACTATATGCTCACTTAATCGGGTAGAGCGACGCCATTTACAACTCTCCTTATGGGGCAAAGACTCCCCAGTTCAATTACAGGGTTGAGCCACAACCAGTTCTCCTTACGGGGCGAAGTCTCCCCAACTCAATTACGGGGCTGAGCCACAACCAGTTACAACTTATAGGATGGTGTCCTCCTAGTTCACTTTCCGAGCGAAACCACACCGAACACACTTTCTAGGATAGTGGCTAACCGGGTTAGAGCCAAACCGGTATACTTTACAGGATGGTGCACTTCCTTTTTAGGCCACGCCTGGAATAGAAAGATATAAATTTATGTGTACAATATGAAGTGCTTCTAAAAAAGTAGAGATGTACAATATGAAGCTCAATGCACTCTAGTATGATGTGAGTTTAAGCTCAATAGAGTTTATGTAGTTTATCTCTCAAAAAATATGTTTATGAAATAATGTGAGAGAGGATGATGTAAATGATCTTTGACTTAAGTATGAAATATTCATTAAGTGTATTTTAAAGATCTAAAGCCCAAGTTAATATCTCCTAAAATATTTTTCATCAATAAAGTATAGGAGATGAAGATGAGTAGCTTTAAAGATATTTTCAATATGTGTCGTTTTGTTTTCATTACATTTCATTTCTATCTGTTTGTAGCTTGCTCTGCTGGAACTACGGTATTCCTCCATCATAAGTGAGGGGTTTTCTAATAAAGAAAGGAGGTGTCGCCCTTTTTTATGAAAATATATATATATGCACAAAGACTAGCTTTTGAATCTTGCAATGAGTGTGCAAAGATTCACAAGCTGTAGAGATTTTTCCCAACAATATTTACCAATGAAATAGTATGGGAAAAACTCAAGCTCACCCTCTAAAAATGATTGTCAAAAATGAATGAATGAGAGAGTAACAACTTAGCAATGAAATGTATAATGCCCACAATATAGAGTATTCAATCTAACTTCAAGTTGCGATGACTTTGCAAAGGAAGAAGATGAACTAAATGCTCTCTTTCTATAATGATAAAAACAAGTGAATATGAGAAAGAGATGAGTGTATGCTTGTGTAAGAGGGAGTATAAGAGATAATAGAAAAAAAATATTTTTTAGAGAATTTCTAAACTAATCTCTTGCTTAATCATGCTTTGGAATGAGCTATATATAGAGTTTTAAAAATTATGACCGTTTGGGGACACGCTCGTTATTTTAGAAATGTTTAAACACAAAATTAAGCCTGTTTAGCTGTACTAACCCGGGAAAAAAATTAAGATTAATTATTAATTAATTAATTAATTAATTAAACATTATTAAATTGAATTCATTAAGAAATATTATGGTTATATATATATATATATATATATATATGTATATAATATAATATCATTATAATTTAAGTTATATACATATATAAAGGAAGCTAGAAGCTTCCTAAGCTTAAGAGATTTCAAATTGCAATCTCCATTTGCAATTCCTGCAGATAGAACCCCCTAAAGCATTGCTCTTGTCATTTTCTCTCCTCGCCTCCACTCTTTCTCTTTCTCTCTCTCTCTCTCCTCTCACTTTCTCGGCAAATACTCGGCCGATCGGAAAATGGAAAATACCGCCGGGTTCCATTCTCCAGCATCGTCAATTTAACCAGAGTGGATTTTTCGTAGGAGCATTGTAACGCCCCAAACCCTTAAGTCCGAGTCCGGTGCATTATACCTGACAATATCCTGATAAATCATAATTCATAACATACGCAGTGGAAAACATAATCATAATCTCCATAAACATAGTTCTATGATACCAACATTCCATAATACCAGAGTTTACTAATTATAACTATAATCCAATAATAAATCATCCATCACCTGCATTTCCATAAATACACCACTCCAAAACATCCTAATATTTTCACAACCATTACTTACTCATCATCCTTAAAACATAAAGACGTAAACATAAACATATATATCCCCAAAATAATATCCACATATAACCCTTTCTTTTACAGTCCTAAAAAATGCTAAAATACCCTCGAGCTCCTAAGCCCAACCTCGAGGATGTCCTGAAAAGAAACATTCATATTTGGGTGAAATACATCTCAGTAAGGGAAGAAATACATATATTAAAATGGTGTGTGGCTAACATGAGGCATATAGATATCATTTTAATACATTTACAAATCATTATATAACATTGAAATCGTTTTCTGAACCTAATCAAACACATACAGAGATTTTGCCCACGAGATTACTCAATGATAGGGGTAATTACCCGCCCATACAAGTAGCATCCCTCTGCTCTGATACATAGGTAACCCTAAGGTCACGACTAAAGCATACCAAGGCACACACCTTACTCAGTAAACCCTCAAATGTTAACTTGATCTTGTACTCAAGCATTCAACAATAGTTTACCAGTAAAGGTCCTAAGGATAGGGAATTCTACTCGCCTATACAAGTAGGTTCCCTCTATCTTAGTACGTTATGCAGCTACTGCCACATCTAAAGCTACTAGTGCACTCACTTTTCTCAGCAAGCCCTCAGGCTAAGAGTTTGCTTTACCTAAACATAACATGTTCTACATACATAAATACTTCTTATAACATAATAATTTATTTCTTTCTGTCATTATTCATTCATACACATATGTTTATGTTCATAACTTTAACATTTGCATTTCATTTCACTTTAAGTAACTCTTTCCCATTTACTTCGTTCACATTTGTCATTTCATTTCATTGCATAACATTTTCATTTCATTCCTTCGTACTACAGCCGCTCTTTAGCTATCATTTGTTAGTCCACATAAAAATGCACTAGAATCTGCTGCAGTTAGTCCACATAGAAATGCGCTAAAATCTGCTAACATGGCTTTCAACTGTCATACATTTACATGGTTGCATTTAACATACACAGACAACATAGTCCATGTCATATATTTATTCATAATACTTTATTTGCTTAGCCTATATCTCATACATTTTGCATATATTTGCACAGAATCTCATGCCACACAATTTAGCAGTAAGTTCATACATATTCCTGTTAAATAGGTCAACCCACATTTAACATTTATATGCTGAAAATACATTTCATTTCTTACATAATTCCTCAGAAAATTCCTTTTCACTTTCATCCATTTACTTTCACATATACATAACTATATAAACAACCTTAGGTTCAAAAATCATAATTTTTACATGGTTGGCATTTTATACCCATTTAAAAATATATATAAATAAATAACACATAATCTATTTTAATTCATGAAAACCTGAATCAATACATAAATTTCCCCCTTACCTGACTTCAAACTACGCTGGTAGGATCCCCGAACCAATACCCGCAACATTCACTTGGATCCTGAATCCAAAAATCCTAGCTTAATTAAAATAAATTCCAATTAACTCAAATCTTAAGGAAAACACTTATTTACTATTTCCTAGGCTCCATGCAACATTATTCATTAAGTAAATCCCAAAATAATTCACTTACTCTGATTTGGGATGTTTTCCAAACCTCTTAAACTAACGATCAGCTCCTACAGCCTTGCAGAGAATGATCCTACGAACCTTATGGTGGTTCCAGATCGTCAAATCGAGTCAAAACCAGCCCAAAATTGAAGAGAGAAGGCTGGAGGTTCGTGTTTTAGAGAGAGAGAGATAGTGAAGAAGGTTCGTGAATTACGCTGAAAAATGAAGAACAACCTATTTAAAGACAGGGCTTCGTCGACGAGATACGTGGATTTGTTGATGAGGTACTATAGAGACTTCGTCGACGAGAAGATACCTTCGTCGCCAAAATTCAGAGTTCCAAAATATACTCTCTTAGGATTCCTTCATCGACGAGCTTTAGAAGGACACTCATCAACGAAGACAGGACATTCATCGACGAGGGCTGCTTTTCCTTCTGAAATCCTTCCTTTTCCCTTATTACCCATTAACCCATTTCATTTATTATAATTCTTAATTATTTTAAATTTTCGGGTCATTACATTCTCCCCTCCTTAAGAAATTTCGTCCTCAAAATATGTTACCCAATCTTTCATTTCCATAATTCTACGATTTACGATATCCCACACCATAATCCCAACAACACAATTATATACCTTAAATCCAATACACATCCAAAATCCCCATATAAGGACCAATCTCATGGCTAGGAAACATCACCATTGATGGATTTGCCGTGATTTTATGAAACCGTCGACTGAATCAGAAAATCACAGAAGTCTGCCAAGGGATTTCTACCTCCAAGATATAAGACAAAATCCTATACTTCCCTACACCATACCCGCTTCCCAACGCCTAACCTACCCATCTCCTATTTTTCATCCTAACTCATTCCTATACTCTGGTATAAATCATCCCTAAATCCTCAAACTCCTAAAATCATTGCTCTGATACCAAATGTAATGCCCCGAACCCTTAAACTCGAGTCCGGTGCATTATACCTGATAATATCCTGATAAATCATAATCCATAACATACGCAGCGGAAAATATAATCATAATCTCCATAAACATAGTTCTATAATACCAATATTCCATAATACTAGAGTTTACTAATCCTAACTATAATCCAAGAACAAATCATCCATCACCTGCATTTCCATAAATACACAACTCCAAAACATCCCAGTATTTTCACAACCATTACTTACTCATCATCCTTAAAACATAAAGACATAAACATAAACATATACATCCCCAAAATAATATCCACATATACCCTTTCTTTTATAGTCCTAAAAAATGCTAAAATACCCTCGAGCTCCTAAGCCCAATCTCAAGGATGTCCTGAAAAGAAATGTTGACTTTACAAGTCCAATCTTGTTTTGATAATGACAAATCACTTGGTATTTGATATGTGCATTGAGTTTGTGTACAGGACCTATATTAACCATGCACGGAAAGATAACAAGTTATGGATGCATTCAAGTAAAGCCTACAAATCGTGGAAAGCATCTTGGAACTTAAAGAGTATGAGAATCAAGATGCAAGCGGCAAAGTTCAAGAAACTCTTGGGAATGAGTATTTAGAGCTTATGTATTTACATTGGCATATGATTTATTTTGAAGCTCATTATAACTTAGAATAGTTTTAAGACTCATGCACATCATTAGGAAACTCTCATGGACCTTGAAATGCTTTCAAAATCATGAAAAATATATTTTATGAAAGACCCAAGAAAAGAAGCCAAGCATATTTTTAGTTAGAAATGAAAATTTGAGAGAATGGTGAGTTCGGTCGCCTGAACTCAAACCTCAGTAGCCTGAAGAATTTCTTCGGTTGCCTAAAGATTAAGTTCAGCTGCCTGAAGAATTAAATGGAGAAGACAGAACCTGGCCGAGGCTCTTCGGTCGCCTGACCTTGGAACCTCAAGCACCTGAAGTTGACACTTCAGGAGCCTGAAGTCGAGTTCGGTTGCCTGAACTCGCAGGAAAGCCTAAAAATCAGCTCTTTGTTAAAAAGACACGCGAAGTATATTATTGATCCAATGGCTGAGATTAATTCTAAGGGTAATATAATATATATTATGAATATCTAAACCCTAGAACACAAGCTAAGGGACACAACAAGAAATACATACTTCTCATTGTAAGATTTGAACCCTAGAGCCAGTTTTCTGCACTTCAATCTTCTTCCATATTTGTTTGGGAAAATCCCTACTGAAATCAAAAGAGCATTCATTCATTCAACTAAACTTTGATTCAGTATTAAGGTTTGATTTGTCAAGTTATCATTTTTTTTAAGAATCTCTCATCTATTTACTTGTTCATCGTTACAAAGAAGTTTTGATCTTGAGTGTGTATTCACATATAAAAACTGAATTTCGGGAAGATCATGTTTTGAGAAAATCTTGTTAGCTTGGTTGATTGATTTGAACTTTAAGAATTAGATAAACACATATTCATATATATCGTTCATTGGGCTTCTTATTGAAAAACCTATTTTGATTAAATACGAATTTGTGTGTTGACACATAGCATACATCAAACGATTGTATCGTTTTTCATACATTCTTGAGCTTCAAGTTTTATCATATGTTAATGTACTAGGAAATTGAATTGTACTCACAAGCATTTTTTTAGAAGCATTATTTTGAGTGTTATTTTCAGATTTTATTGGAAACACGGTTCGGGTTGTGAACCGAGTGTGAGGAGGAAGCTGTACCTCTTGTGAGCAATGGATAAGGAGGGAGTTGTACCTCTTGTAAGCATCAGTTTGTAAGGGAAGCTCCGTCCCACTTTAAGGAGCAGGGTTATTAGTGAATCCTTGAGTGGTTGCTTAAGGCGAGAACGTAGGCCAAGTTGGCTGAACTTCGTAAAATCGCGTTTGTCATCTCTCTCCCTTTTACTCTTTATTTTCCGCATTGTATTTAAATTGAGGATATTGCATGCATAGATAGGATTGCCACACTCACACAAAATTGAGCAACTAGAAGCATTTGATGAACTTATAAGAAGTGTGTGAAAGAAAAACTAAGTGGTTTAATGTTTTTTAATATCCAATTCACCCCCCTCTTGGGACTACACCTTAATCAACATTTGGTATCAGAGCGGGTATACATAGACGTAATTGTTAATTTGTAAAACGATCACATGGTACACATTGGTGTAACTCCATTTGGTGAGGGACACTCATCCACTAGATCACCCATTTTCTGTGGTGTAAATTACACCTATTGGAAACGTAGGATGAACATATATCTACTGGGCGTAAATTGGAAGGTTTGGAAAATTGTGACTAAGGGAAATCACATTCCCATGAAAGTAATTGATAAGATTAATGTACCTAAAACTGAAGATGAATATACTGAAGAGGATTGGAAGTCAGTTCAAATTAATGCCACTGCCATGAATATACTCTTCTGTGCACTAGATATCAATGAATTTATTAGGGTAATGACATGTAATTCAGCTAAAGAAATTTGGGAAAAATTGGAAGTTACATATGAAGGCACTAAGGAAGTAAAGGATAGCAGAATGGACGTGCTTACTAGTGAATATGAAGCATTTAAAATGACGATTGATGAATCCATACAATCCATATACACTAGATTCACACACATCATTAACTCTTTAAATGCTTTTGGAAAAACTTATCCCTCTTATGAGTTGATCAGGAAAATACTCAGGGGATTACCTCTAGTGTGGGAAGCAAAAGCTACTGCAATAGTTGAAGGGAGAAATCTCAAGGAGATGTCGGTGGACGAACTCATTGGATCACTCATCACCTATGAGCTGGCGATAAACAAGAGGAAAAATGAACAAAGCAAAGCTAAGAAGGTCACTGCACTTAAGGCATCATCAAGCTACTCAAGTGAAGGAAGCGATTCTGAAATAAATGATGACATGGCCTTGCTAACAAAGAGGTTTGGAAAGTTCTTAAAGAAGAACAAAAAGTTCAACAAAAAATTTCGGAACTCTAAATCAGAAAGAGGAGAGCAAAGAATGAAGAAAAAGAAGGAGGATCCACCAACATGCTACAATTGCCGAGAAGTTGGACACATCAAGCCCGAGTGCCCCAAACTCATGAAAGGTTCAAGGAAAAAGAAGAAGGCGCTAAAATTCGGTTGGGATACACACAGCACTAGCAGCTCAGAATATGAATCCAGTGACGACGAGGTTGCCAATCTGTGTCTAATGGCACATGATGACTTTGAGGTACTATCATCTCGTTCATCATCTTCATACTACTCTAGTGAATCTGAAAATGAAAATGATATGATGTCATATGATGAACTGAAACAAGAATACCTATACACTATTAAAATACTTGAGAAGAAAACAAAGAAAATTTCTGAGTTAAAAATCCAAGTCAAAGAACTTTCAAATCTTGTTGAACACCAAAATGAATCCCATGCATCTTCCATGAAGGATAAAGAGCTGAAAATTGAGGAATTAAAAAAGGACTTGAGAGACAAATTTGAAATTATTTGTAAATTTACCAAAGGACAAACCAACTTTGAAAAGCTCTTAGGATCTCAAAGAAATTCTCTAGAAAAAGAAGGGCTCGGTTTTAATGGTAAAGAAAATATAAGGAAAAGACAACTTTACATGGGGTATTTCACAAAAGAATCAAAGTCATTTGTTCCAACTAAGAATCATTATAGATATACTACATGTTTCCAATGTAGAAGGTTGGGTCACATTCAATTTGACTCCCCATTCAAAAACAAAATGTAAAAATTAGGAAAGTATGGAAGATTAAGGGTGAACCTAGCACTAACCCTCCTGGACCCAAGACAATCTGGGTACCAAAGCTAGTTGTTTAATTGTATCTTGTAGATTTGCTTAAGAACCACTTCTCCAAAAGAATTGATGAAGATGAACCTGAATTAAACAAGGAACTAAAAGAACTATCAATTGAGAATGATTCTAAAAAGAAAATTGAACTTAGAGAACCATCCATTGAAATTGAAGAAACTATAGTTGAGGTAAATGCACCACCCAGAGAATGGAAATACATAAAGAATCATCCCATAGATCAAATAATAGGTGAACCATTACGTGGAGTATCAACTCGCTCCTCTCTTAGGAACATGATGAGTCATTGTGCAATTTTATCACAAGAAGAACCTAAGAATGTGAGTGAAGCTATAGAGGATGAATCTTGGGTGCTATTCATGCAAGAGAAATTAAATCAATTTGAAAGAAATAGAGTATGAACGTTAGTTCCCAGATAAGAGGATAAGTCAATCATAGGGACCAAATGGATATATACGAATAATAAAGATGAAAATGAAATAGTTGTGAGAAATAAGGCTAGATTAGTAGCTCAGGGATATAACCAAGAAGAAGGAATAGATTTTGAAGAAACATTTGCCCCTGTAGCTAGGATGGAAGCCATACGAATGTTATTAGCATACGCAGCTTTTAAGGATTTCAAGCTATATCAAATGGACGTGAAAAGCGCATTTTTAAATGGCTACATAAATGAGGAAGTGTATGTAGAACAACCCCCTGGATTTGAAAACCATAAGAACTTAGATCATGTTTATAAACTAACAAAGGTCTTGTACGGTTTAAAGCAAGCTCCTAGAGCTTGGTATGAAAGGCTAAGCGGTTTTCTGTTAGAAAATGGATTTATAAGAGGAAAGATAGATACAACCCTGTTCATAAAGGCTAAGAAAGATGATATTGTCCTAGTGCAAGTATATGTAGATGACATCATTTTTGGCGCTACCGATAAAGAATTGTGTAATGAATTTTCCAATACAATGCAAAATGAATTTGAGATGAGCATGATGGGTGAACTAAGTTTCTTCCTAGGACTTTAGATTAAACAAGCAAATCGTGGAATATTCATAAATCAATCAAAGTATATTAGAGACCTACTCAAAAAGTTTAACATGGAAGACAAAAAAATACTAGGTACACCTATGAGCACTTCATTGAAATTAGATAAAGATGAACAAGGTATACCAGTAGATGTCAAACTATATCATGGAATGATAGGTAGCTTGTTATACCTGACTGCCAGTAGACTAGATATAATGTTTAGCGTATGTTTGTGCGCAAGATTTCAGTCTGCTCCAAAAGAGTCTCACTTGCTAGCTGTTAAACGTATACTTAGATATTTGATAGGAACCATGGATATTGGGTTATGGTATCCTAAACACACATCATTTGAGATTCTTAATTATTCAGATGCTGATTATGCAGGTAGTAAAGTGGATAGGAAGAGCACTAGTGGTACTTGTCACTTCTTAGGACACTCCTTGGTCTCTTCGTTTTCCAAGAAACAAAATACAGTCGCTCTTTCCACAGCTGAAGCTGAATATATAGCGGCAGGTAGTTGTTGTGCTCAAATGCTTTACATAAAGCAACAACTGAAGGATTTTGGATTAAGCTATGAAACAATTCACATAAGATGCGATTATACGAGTGCAATCAATATCTCAAAGAATCCCATATTACATTCACGAACTAAGCACATAGAAATACGACATCACTTTCTTCGTGACCATGTACAAAAAGGGGATGTAAGACTTGAATTTGTATGCATAGATGAACAATAGGCCGATATATTCACGAAATCACTTTCAAAGGATAAATTTATACAAATTAGGCGTGAATTAGGTCTCATGCATAGTCAAGAGGTTGCTTAGAATCGTGTTAGATGATATAATTCAGGGGGAGCAACATTTCTTACGACTAAATCACTTGGAAGTGCATATTATTAATATTTGGTATCAACATTTTGACACATTCAAAACCTTAAGATCTCTAAGGGCAGAAGAACATAAGGTTGCGTCTACTCATGCTTTATTTGTTTACACCTTTTTGTTGATGTCAAAAGGGGGAGAAAATCTAGAAAAGGCAAAAATAATAATATGGAAACATATTTCATATTTTATTTGGATTCAGGCTAAACACCTTGTGTATGAACATGAGCATATTGTCATTCGTTGAATATTTGATGCATTAATTTAGGGGGAGCTTTAGTTGGGCGTAACCCATTATATATTTTTGCTCGTGCATTTGTCATCACCAAAAAGGGGGAGATTGTTGACTTTACAAGTCCAATCTTGTTTTGATAATAACAAATCACTTGGTATTTGATCTGTGCATTGAGTTTGCGTACAGAACCTATATTGACCATGCACGGAAAGATAAAAGGTTATGGATGCATTCAAGTAAAGCCTACAAATCATGGAAAGCATCTTGGAACTTAAAGAGTATGAGAATCAAGATGCAAGCGGTAAAGTTCAAGAAACTCTTGGGAATGGGTATTTAGAGCTTATGTATTTACATTGGCATATGATTTATTTTGAAGCTCATTATAACTTAGAATAGTTTTAAGACTCATGCATTTCATGCACATCATTAGGAAACTTTCATGGACCTTGAAATGCTTTCAAAATCATGAAAAATATATTTTATGAAAGACCCAAAAAAAGAAGCCAAGCAGATTTTTAGTTAGAAATGAAAATTTGAGAGAATGGTGAGTTCGGTCGCCTGAACTCAAACCTTAGTAGCTTGAAGAATTTCTTCGGTTGCCTGAAGATTAAGTTCAGTCGCCTGAAGAATTAAATGGAGAAGACAGAACCTGGCTGAGGCTCTTCGGTCGCCTGACCTTGGAACCTCAGGCGCCTGAAGTCGAGTTCGGTTGCTTGAACTCGAAGGAAAGCCTAAAAATAAGCTCTTTGTTAAAAAGACACGCGAAGTATATTATTGATCCAATGGCTGAGATTAATTCTAAGGGTAATATAATATATATTATGAATATCTAAACCCTCGAACACAAGCTAAGGGACACAACAAGAAATGCATACTTCTCATTGCAAGATTTGAACCCTAGAGCCGATTTTTTGTACTTCAATCTTCTTCCATATTTGTTTGGGAAAATCTCTACTGAAATCAAAAGAGCATTCATCAATCCAACTAATCTTTGATTGAGTATTAAGGTTTGATCTGTCAAGTTATCATTTTTTTTTTTAAGAATCTCTCATCTATTTACTTGTTCATCGTTACAAAGAAGTTTTGATCTTGAGTGTGTATTCACATAAAAAAACTGAATTTCGAGAAGATCATGTTTTGATAAAATCTTGTTAGCTTGGTTGATTGATTTGAACTTCAAGAAGTAGATAAACACATATTCATATATATCGTTCATTGGGCTTCTTATTGAAAAACCTATTTTGATTAAATACGAATTTGTGTGTTGACACATAGCATACATCAAACGATTGTATCGTTTTTCATACATTCTTGAGCTTCAAGTTTTATCATATGTTAATGTACTAGGAAATTGAATTGTACTCACAAGCTTTTGTTTAGAAGCATTGTTTTGAGTGTTATTTTCAGATTTCATTATAAACACGGTTCGGGTTGTGAACCGGGTGTGAGGAGGAAGTTGTACCTCTTGTGAGCAGCGGATAAGGGGGGAGTTGTACCTCTTGTAAGCAGTGGTTTGTAAGGGAAGCTCCGTCCCACTTTAAGGAGCAGGGTTATTAGTGAATCCTTGAGTGGTTGCTCAAGGCGAGGACGTAGGCCAAGTCGGCTGAACCTCGTAAAATCGCGTTTGTCATCTCTCTCCCTTTTGCTCTTTATTTCCGCATTGTATTTAAATTAAGGATATTGCATGCATAGATAGGATTGCCACACTCACACAAAATTGAGCAACTAGAAGCATTTGGTGAACTTATAAGAAGTGTGTGAAAGAAAAACTAAGTGGTTTAATTTTTTTTAATATCCAATTCACCCTCCCCCTCTTGGGACTACACCTTAATCAACAAGAAATATTCATATTCGGGTGAGACACATCTCAGTAAGGGAAGAAATACATACATTAAAACGGCGTGTGACTAACATGAGGTATATAGATATCATTTTAATACATTTTCAAATCATTACATAACATTGAAATCGTTTTTTGAACCTAATCAAACACATACAGAGATTTAACCTATGAGACTACTCAAGGATATAGGTAATTATCCACTCATACAAGTAGCACCCCTCTGTTCTGATACATAGGTAACCCTAAGGTCACGACTAAAGCATACCAGGGCACTCACTTTACTCAGTAGCCCTAAAGTGTTAACTTGATCTCGTGCTCAAGCATTCAACAATAGTTTACCAGCAAAGGTCATAAGGATAGGGAATTCTACTCGCCTATACAAGTAGGTTCCCTTTGTCTTAGTACGTTATGCAGCTACTCCCACATCTAAAGCTACTAGTGCACTCGTCTTTCTCAGCAAGCCCTCAGGCGAAGAGTTTGCTTTGCCTAAACGTAACATGTTCTACATACATAAATACTTCTTATAACATAATAATTTATTTTTTTCTGTCATTATTCATTCATACACATCTGTTCATGTTCATAACTTTAACATTTGCATTTCATTTCACTTTAAGTAACTCTTTCCCATTTACTTCGTTCACATTTGTCATTTCATTTCATCGTCATTCCATTGTCATTTCACTGCATAACATTTCCATTTCATTCCTTCGTACTACAGCCGCTCTTTAGCTATCATTTGTTAGTCCACATAGAAATGCACTAAAATCTGCTGCAGTTAGTTCACATAGAAATGCGCTAAAATCTGCTAACATGGCTTTCAACTGTCATACATTTACATGGTTGCATTTAACATACACAGACAACATAGTCCATGTCATATTTTATTCATAATACTTTATTTGCTTAGCCTGCATCTCATATATTTTGCATATATTTGCACAGAATCTCATGCCACACAATTAACAGTAAGTTCACACATATTCCTGTAAAATAGGTCAACCCACATTTAACATTTATATGCTGAAAATACATTTCATTTCTTACATAATTCCTTAGAAAATTCCTTTTCACTTTCATCCATTACTTTCACATATACATAACTATATAAACAACCTTAGGTTCAAAAATCATAATTTTTACATGGTTGGCATTTTATGCCCATTTAAAAAGATATATAAATAAATAACACATAATCTATTTTAATTCATGAAAACCTGAATCAATACATAAATTTCCCCCTCACCTGACTTCAAACTACGCTGGTAGGATCCTCGAACCGATACCCACAACGTTCACTTGGATCCTGAATCCAAAAATCCTAGCTTAATTAAAATAAATTCCAATTAACTCAAATCTTAAGGAAAACACGTATTTACTATTTCCTAGGCTCCATGCAACATTATTCATTAAGTAAATCCCAAAATAATTCACTTACCCTGATTTTGGGATGTTTTCCAAACCTCTTAAACTAACGATCAGCTCCTATAGCCTTGCAGAGAATGATCCTATGAACCTCGTGGTGGTTCCAGATCGTTAAATCGAGTCAAAACCGGCCCAAAATTGAAGAGAGAAGGCTAGAGGTTCGTATTTTAGAGAGAGAGAGAGAGAGAGAGAGAGAGAGAGAGAGTGAAGAAGGTTCGTGAATTACGCTGAAAAATGAAGAACAACCTATTTAAAGACAGGGCTTCGTCGACGAGATACGTGGATTCGTTGATGAGGCACTATAGAGACTTCGTCGACGAGAAGATACCTTCGTCATCGAAATTCAGAGTTCTAAAATATACTCTCTTGGGATTCCTTCGTCGACAAGGAACTAGATTCATCGACGAGCTTTAGAAGGACACTCGTTGACGAAGACAGGACATTCATCGACAAGGCTTGCTTTTCCTTCTAAAATCCTTCCTTTTTCCCTTATTACCTATTAACCCATTTCATTTATTATATTTCCTAATTATTTTAAATTTTTGGGTCATTACAAGCGTTGTAGGCACCACTCCTAAGGGTAAGGTAAACCCACTCTTTGTCCTTAATTTCTCTCAAATCTTCAGCCTAATTAATGATCAGAGGCCATTTCTAAGGCCTAGTGTCAATCCTCATCAATTTAATTGGAGTGGATTTTTGAATTGGGCTTTCTAGGCTCCTGAAGGCTAGGGCAAGATTTAGGAAATTAAGAAAATTTGATGATTTTGGTATTTTAATTATTTATTTGGAGTTTATGGGCCTAGGAAATGTTAAGATAGTATTTTACCTGAGATTGAGTTGATTAAATTAGGATTTATGAATTCAGGGTTCATGTGAGTGTTGCAAGCACAGTGTTGGGATCCCTACAGGTGTAACTTCAGGAAATCAGGTAAGTGGAATAGATTAAGAAAGTTGTTTTGTAAATTCTACCAGTTAAAATGGAAATTATATGTGTATGTTTATGATTATCATGCAAGTTTTGAAAGCAGACTGTTTAAACTGAGGTTTTTGAGCCTAGGATTGTGTTAATAGCTATTATTTTCAAAAATGGACCATTTAAAATAAAGAAAAAGGCTACAAGATTTAAGTAATGAATTTTATAAATTAATTGACTTGTTGAAATGATTGATTGGAATTGTTTTACATTTTCTAAAAATTTGTTGAAGGGAGTAGGGTTAATTATCTCCGTTTTTCTTATTAACGCTTATTTTGAGTATACGATAAATTCTTGAGATAATTTAACCTATATTTTTAGTAAAGCATATAATGAACATGGATTGACTTATTATTTTAGTAGTTATATAAATATGTGTATTATTCAAATTGTGTGGCATGAGAAAAAATGAAATATTGTGTTAAGTTATGAAATATGTATGACATATGGAAATATTGAAATTTGTTGGGATTATACTGTATTTGGAATTATTTATTTAGAGTAGAATATTAATGTTAATTTGTAATGTATGGTTTGAGAACTCTGGTGGACCATAGTACGCACGATACCGTTCCGAGAGTTTTGGAGAGCATAATGCAACCACATGTCTTAAAAAGAGTGTTGGTATGCTGTGAAGGGTAGAGTTCCCCTTGGAGTCTAGACCAGCATGGGAAAGCCAATCGAACTAGCAGACTGAAGAGTTGGGAATTGATTTAACTTTGGTGGGTCGACCAAGGTTAAGTCCAGCCTACGGGCCGCACAACCCCATCATTGGGGGAAACATGTTGGTTTTTATCCATCCGACAGTGAGTTCTAAATTCATATTTGCATATTTAACCCAAGTGTAATAGAACAGTGTATGTAAATACAGAATAGTGTATATGAATAAAGAATATATGAAGACAGAGGATGTGAAATGTGAAAATAGAGTATGTGATAAGAGAACAAAGTAGAGTATATGAAAAAAGAGCATATGAAGAGTCGGGTAATATATGAAAGATAGAGATTATGAAGAGTTGGGGTTTTATACAGGTAAAAGCATACATAGTAAAGTAACAAAGTATTAAATGTATTAGGTATAGTAGTTGTTGCGACATCCTGGAGCGCAGGTGCCCCGAGGTGGCGAAATAAAATGTGATTTAAATTTTTGGGAAAAATGGTAATGATGGAGTCGCCACTAACCTTTTAATGTGGTTAGAACACTTGATTACTACATAATTAAGGGTAGAATCAATCTGCGTTACCAGAGTCGGGCTCGAAAATTTGGTTACGCAAGGGGAAGTTATGAGCACCCCCTACACGCCCGTTCTTACGAACGGTACCTAATTAATAAAAAATTATCCCACCAATTAAATTTAATAAGTCTATAAAATTACTTCTTTTCATGAATTTATGAAATGCACATGCAAAGAAATAAATCACACAAAAATGTACATAATATATATATTCCCTCAAAACTAGGGTACGGGAAGGTTTAAAAAGCTCATACCCTTTCTTTAAAATCATAGGGAAGGAAAATCGAGAAAATACTTTACAAAATATACTCCCAAATTTTGGAAATCTTATAGGATTTTTCTAAGTATGAAAATACTAGTTTTGGAGGTTTTTGGAACTCAAATGGTGTCAAAAAAGGATTTACGAGTCTCAAAATATTTTTCTTGATTTTTATATTTTTCTGAATCTTTTTACATTTTTTCACAGTTTTCTGAATTTTGAAATAACAAAAAGACAATTAAAGAGAACAGTGAAAGTAAAATCAAAAATATTTTTAGAATTTTTTCCTAATTTTCTATTTTTTATGATTTTTTTTTGTATTTTACTAAAATTTCAAATAGCTAATAAAGAAAATAATATAATACTAATACTATATATCATAACAAGTAAATATTATATATCATAATAATCAAAACTGTTGATTAAAGTGTAATCCCAAGAGGGAGGGGGGGTGAATTGGGTATTTTAAAAATTCTTTGAACATATTTACAACTTGATCCCTATTTGTATATTTACCAAATCAATTGTTGGGATTTATGACGAATTCAAATTGATTTTATCAATGAGTTATTTTTACCCAATTAAATGTGTGTAGAGCTATCAACATACATATGCAATATGAATAATAAAGTGAAATGCGGAAAATACAGAGTTAAGGGAAGAGAGAAGACAAACGCAATTTTTATGAGGTTCAGTTAACTCGGCCTATGTCCTCGCCTTGAGCAACCTATTCAAGGATTTCACTAAAATCACTGCTTTTTAAATTGGGATGGAGCTTCCTTTACAATCCGCTGCTTACAAGAGGTACAACTCCCTCCTACTCCGCTGCTTACAAAAGGTACAACTTCCTCCTAATCCGCTACTTACAAAAGGTACAACTTTCTCCTCACACCCAGTTCACAAATCGAACCATGAATACAATGAATTCTGTAAAACACTCAAAATTGCTTTCAACAAAAGCTCGTGAGTACAATTCAAATTCCAAATACATTAACGTATGATTAAACTTGAAGCTCAGAATGTATGAAACGATGCAATCGTTTATGTATGATATGCTTCAACACACAAATCCCTTTTCATCAAAACCTCCCAAGTAAAGATATATTTGAAACGCTTTGGAGTATATTAGGTTTCTAGTTCACTTTGTAAAGATGCACAAATATACCTAATGTGAACTTGTTAAAAGTTTTATCTTGAATATTTTATCAATCTATATCAAAAAGCTTTCTTTCAAATATTTAATCACAACCCGATCTTTGTAAAATACAAATATATATATACGATATGTAATTCAAAGACCAAAATACTGAGTATAAGGTTTTCCAAACAAAATATCCCTCAATAAAATAAATATTTATGAATACCAAGGATATATATTCAAGTGTTTTAATATATCTAAAATATGAATCCTTTAATTGAATACACACTTGAATCAAACTATTCAATCAAGGACAAAACCTTAATCAAGTAGTGAGATTATCCAAATAGTCTATGTGAATATATACTCACTATCAATCACCCGACTTATTTCAACAATAGATTTGGAATGAGAAGTTCTTCGAAAAATAGATATACTTTTGAATCAAACGTTATTCAACCAATAGTTAAAACCTTTCTCAAGTAATGATCTTGTTAAAAAAAAATCTTTATATATATATATGCACACTCGAGATCAATTTCTCTAATGATATTTAATAATAAGTGATGAGATGAGAAGCTCTTGAAAATAATAACTTGAATCACCAAACCTTAATACCACATTGAAATCAAGATGTATAAGTGAGATCCCTTTTGGTTTTCTGAATTGATTTGCCCAAGGAAGATGAATATAGATTGGAGTGCAGGCAATCGTATAGCAATACGTTCAAATCTCTCAATTTTCCTTTAATAAGATGTTCTCTTTTGTTCACGTTGATCTTCCTTATTGCACTAGGGTTTAGATGAAGTATATATAGGTGCTTTACCATTAGAATTGATCTCAATCGTTAGATCAAAGAAATATTTCGCGAGTCCTTTTAATAAAAATCAGTTTTTTAAGTTTTCCCGCAAGTTCAGGCAACCGAAGTTAAGTTCAGACTCCTAAAGTAAGTTCAAGCGCCTAAAGTCCAAGTTCAGGCGACTAAAGTGCCTCGGCCTAATTCTGTGTTCCACCATTAAATCTTCAGGCTACCGAACTTAATTTTCAGGCTCCTAAAGAAATTTTTCAAGCAACTGAGGTTGAGTTCAGGCTATCGAAGTGCCCTTTTCTGAATTTTTATTTTCTAATTTAAAAATATGTTTTGTTCTCTTTCTTGACTCTTTTATAAAAACATTTTGCAAGGTTTTAACAATATTTCTAAGTCCATGAATGTCCCCTAATGATGTTCATGAAATGCATGAGTCCTAAATACATTCTAAGGTATATGTTGAGCCTCAAATTAAATCATACGAAAATATAAATACATGAGGTCTAAGTACCCATTCCCAAGATGTTCTTGAACTTTGCCGCTTGCATCTTGATTCTCGTACTCTTTGAGTTCCATGGATCTTGCCAAAATATGTATGCTTTACTTTAAGGCTTCCATGACTTATTATCCTTCCGTGCATGCTTAATATAGATCATATTCACAAACTCAATGTACAGATCAAATACCAAGTGATTTGTCATTATCACAACCGGATTTGACTTGTAGAGTGAACAAAAACCTCAATGATAAAGCCCAAGTATTAACAATCAATCCAACCCTAATAATATACCCTAGTATGAAAATAATTAAACCCAAGAAATTATATCCAATATATAAACATGGAAAGAAAAAGAAAGAAATTATGGAAATAATCCAAGTCATGAATCTAATATGAAATATGCACAAGCTTTAAAGAAACCAAGATGCCACAAGATGGGAGCCCTAAAAATAAATGTGGAAATAAATTGAATTCTACCCAACAATATTCAATAATATAGAAGCCTAAAAATTAATATACATCATATGGAAACCTTTAAGATCACCATACAATGATGTGGAATCCCTAAAATTAGTACACAAGTTATATGTAAGTAATTGAATCCTAATATAGGAACCGATCAAAATCATGAACATGCTTAAATAATAACTTAGCATAATTGCAACCCTAAATAATATACAACAACTATGAATAATATAAAGATAATGAGAGTTTGCCCCCACGACATGGAGATGTGGAAAGACATTAGCAAGTAAGGAGTATCGAGGGTTCAATTTCAGGTAGATACACTCATGGAGCCAGCGGCACCTGTGGATAGTGAGAATTTACTCTGTGAGCCAGAAGAGATCATGGATGATGAGAGTTCACTCTGTGAGCCAGCGAGGACCGTGGATGGTGAGAGTTCTTTGTGAGACAGCGGGGACCATGGATGGTAATGGAGATGTGTTCTAGAAGTCGAGTTGGCCGAACGTCCAATTGATGCACAGAAGTCGTGTCAACATCCAGACTTGACCCTCATCAGCGAGACCAAGGGGCAAAGGACGCTGATCCGTAAGTTTGGTGTCACACCAGGGGGTCCGAAGGGTTCGTTGGTGGCTGGAGTTCTTATGTAATAAAAAAAAAAAAAAAAAGATAAATGAGAGTTTAAATAGTACAACCGCAAATCTAGAACTTTAAATAATATAACAATAGGTGAAAATATAAACATGTATACTTGGTATTAAAGGATATAAAAAAGTTTACACATATACAAAACATGATGCCAATACTAAAGTTAGTTTATAACAATAAATCATAAACACTATAAAAAAAAAAAAAAAAAAAAAACAGACCATAATAATAATACATATATAATATGAAAAACACCTTAACAATAAATACTTTACAGCATGACATTAATTATTTAATATATACAATGATACAACAAAAAGAAAAAAAAAATTTAATATGGGTATTAACATTACAACCTTTAAAATCATATGATAACAATACAAACCTCAAGTGTGCAATAAATATCACAAAATATGAACATGGACATGAAATACAGAGACACATGTTACAAACAAGATAAATCCTACAATAAAATAAAAAAACTAATCATGGATTATCACAACAGATATACAAGCAATCAATAAAATAAAAAAGTACACGTGCATGTGTGTGGGTCGGAGGCATGCATGAAGTGTGCGTGTGTTTATTGATTGTATGTGTATGTTTTTATATGCAGGGAACTCACCGCGAGGGGTGGCTACCGGAGTTGGCGGAGAGAGGAGAGCAGTGCCTCGGCTGGTTGCTGCTGTTGTGTGAAGGTGGAGGCTGCTGGAGGATCTCGCCGGAGGCAGAGGGGCCCGAAGAAGAAGCTGGGCACGGCGACGAGAACATCGGGAAGTGGCGGCAACAGCGCGGTTCACGGCCGTGCTAGTGTGGTGGTTGCTGGGCGTGGAGTTGGTGTGATGGCCATGGTTGGCCTGCAAGCGTGCATGGAGGGGCTCGGCTAGAGCTTTGTTGCTTTCCGTGGAGGCCTGAGATGGACGCTACCGAGGGGGTTGCCGGAGGTTTGGTCGGAGTGGATGGTGTGGCCGGATCTCTGGTGTTGTGGGGAGTGCAGGGTACAGAGGCAGCTGTGGTGCGACGCTGGTAGTGATGGAGGAAGGTTATGGTGTGCGATGGTGGAGGAAGGAAGGAGAAGGAGAGATGGAAGATGAGAGAATGGAGAGTAGGAGAGAGAGGATGGACGTTGCGTGGCTGGGATTCACGACCGTGTGAGAAAGAGAGGGAGAGAAAAGAGGCTTAGGGTTTTTTGTTTTTTTTTGTGTTGGTCTACCCCAAAATAGTCGTGCCTTCCTTCCTTCTTGTCTTCCTTCCTATTTATATATAAAAAAAAAAAAAAAAAATAGACCCGAAATATCTAAAACCCTAAACTTCCTCTCTTTTTTCTTTTTTATTATTTTTTATTTTCTTGCCAACATAAAGCCCAAAAATAAAAACAAAAACTCGATCTAAAAATTTTGGGATTTAATCAATTTTTTGAAAAATGAAAGACCCAACCTAAAACATCCGGACTCAATTTAAAAATATAGGGACTCTAAAAATAAAAGATTCAAATTTGAAAAATGTTGGGAATCTATTTAAAATACCCAAGACTCAATTTAAGAACAGAGACTCAATTTAAAAATGATCGGAACTTGATTTAAAGACAAGGACTCAATTTAAAATGTCGAGACTCATTTTAATACACTCAGGATATAAAGTCAGCTTTTAAGTACACCAAATTTTCTCATGAAGGCCTGGTTAAAATTGAAATGTCTACAGCTGCCCCTCTTTGTAGGCTTTGTTGCTTCAATATAGCAGTAGAAACTCTCTTACGTTATTTGTAACAACAAACCTACAAAGATAAAAGACACCTATTTTAGTCAAGTAATACAACTACATATGACTTTTAGGTTAAGCAAGTGTTGTTTGCTTTTACCAACCAGGGATGATTTACACTGAATGTAAGAATTCAGGCGGGAGTATGCATCGCTAACTTGCACTGAATGTAAGAATCTAGGCCGAGGTACACATGGATGACTTCCATTGAATGTAAGAATCTAGGAAAAAGTACGTAGGGTTGACTTGCGGTGAATGTAAGAATTCAGGCGGAATTATGCAGGGTTGACTTGCATTGAATGTAAGAATCCAGGCTGAGGTACACAATGATGACTTCCACTGGATGTAAGAATCTAGGCGGTAGTATATAGGGTTGACTTGCACTAAATGTAAGAATCCAGGCCAAGGTACACTAGGATGACTTGCAGAAGTATGCAAGGTTGACTTGCACTAAATGTAAGAATCCAGGCGGAAGTACACAAGGTTAACTTGCACTGAATTTAAGAATCCAGGCGGAAGTATGCAGGATTGACATGCACTGAATGTAAGAATCTAGGCCAAGGTACATAGGGATGACTTGCAAAAGTATGCAGGGTTGACATGCATTGAATGTAAGAATCTAGGCGAAAGTACACATGGTTGACTTACACTGAATGTAAGAATCCAGGACGAAGTATGCAAGGTTGACTTGCACTGAATGTAAGAATCCAGGCCGAGGTATACAGGGATGGCTTGCACTGGATATAAGAATATAGGAGGAAGTACATAGGGTTGACTTGCTGCGAATGTAAGAATTCGAGTCGTAGCGGATACGAGGATCCAAGCCACACGACACAATGATGACTTGCTGCGAATGTAAGAATTCGAGTTGTAGCGGATACGAGGATCTGAGCCACATGACACAATAATGACTTGTTTCGAATGTAAGAATACATGTCATAGTAGATACGAGGATCCGAGCCATACAACACAAGGATGGCTTGCTACAAATGTAAGAATCCGAGCCATGGCAAATTTGAACATCCGAGCCACACGACACAATGATGGCTTGCTGTGAATATAAGAATTCGAGCCGTAGTGGATACGAGGATCTGAGCCACATGACACAATGATTTCTTGCTTCGAATGTAAGAATCCGAGTCATAGCGGATACGAGGATCCGAGTCACACAACGCAAGGATGACTTGCTGTGAATGTAAGAATATGAGCCATATATAGCGGATACGAGGATCCGAGCCACATGACACAATGATGGCTTGCTGCGAATGTAAGAATTCGAGCCGTAGCGGATACGAGGATCCGAGCCACATGACAAAGTGATGTCTTGCTTTGAATGTAAGAATTTGAATCATAGAAAATACGAGGATCTGAGCCACACTACAAAATGATAGCTTGCTGCAAATGTAAGAATCCGAGCCAAGGCGGATACGATGATCTGAGCCACTTCAAACAGTATTAAGGTGTGAAATCAAATTTTGGAAAATGGTTACTCTATTAGGGAAATCCACTTGGGTGTAAGGTCTTGATTTCGATGAATGGATTCACTTGTTAATGGGGTCTGCTGTCCTATTTTCAAAGTATGTCAATCTGCACCTAAGGCTAGCTGCCCCAGTTTCCAGGTAAATCAATGTGTGCCTAGGGTTGGCTGCCCCAGTTTTAGATATTAGCACAACATGAATTGCTCAGTCAAGGAGAAAAATGTGAAGGGTGCTCTATTGCTGTATGTATACATGTTGCTAACTTGTGATGCCAGTATGCAGGGATAGGTTACTATATGTATGCATGTTGATAACTTGTGATGCCAGAATGCGGGGATATGTTGCAATATGTTTGCATGTTGCTAACTTGTGATGCTAGAATGCAAGAATATGTTGCTTTATGTATGCATTTATTTTTCTATGCAATGCATGAAATGTATGAGAATGCATGAATCTTCTCTCCCACCGCGTCTATGATTAATAACCCTATTTTTTATTCTGACCTTGTTTTCAAATTCCAATTTGTTAGGAAGGCACTTGAATGGGTTCCAATAAAGCTCAACATGAAATCTGCCCCAGTTAAATGGATCTGTAACTAATCTTGGCCCTGTTTTCCATTTTCACTCTGAACATGGGACCCGCCCCAGTTAAATGCATCTGTAGCCACTTACTGCCATATTGTTAAATTCTACTTGAACAAGAAAATATGTGAAACCCGACATGACATCTACCCCAGTTAGACTGCTCTTTCTCTATATAGACCTTCTTTACAAGAAACCACTGGTGATTCTGAAACCCTTTGACCATCTATCTTCTTTTAAAATTTTGAAGGGTACGAAGATTGTTTCTTTCTTTTTTTTTCCTTTTCTTTTTTTTGCAATGCATGAAGTACGTAATGATGTGCAAAAAATCTTTCCCCAACATGCCTATAATCAACACACCACTCTGATCTTGGCCATAGATGCCCCTAAATTGGTTCCCCTGAAACTCGGCATGACATTTGCCCTAGTAGATGCATTTGTAGCTGATCCTATCCATCTTATTTTCTCAACAAAGACCTTCTTTGGAGTGCATCATTAATGTTTTAAAATTACTTTGAAATTTAAGTAAACAAACATGCAATCAGATAACTCAATCTCATTAGGGATATGAATGGAATGCTCAAACTTGCTTGTCTTTACTTGATTTTATGGGCTTGCTTAATAGAAAACAATTTTACTAGTACTTCGTAGCTTTGCTACTAGCTAGGAGAATCATATCAATAAGCAACCATCTTCTTTTTCTCCCTTTTCTTCTTTTTCTTCTTCTTCTTATTTTTAAAATTTTTTTTATTAACCTCCTTTGGCAACAAAACATAACTTGTCCACTCCAAGATACCTTATTTCTTGGTATTCCCCGACTTATTTTAAATTTTCTATCTTGAGTCATAACTAGTGTCTCATTAGGTAATCTGATCAATATTCCAATCTTAGGGTGGACTTTAAGACATGGGACGAAACATAGGCTTAAGGTGACAGGTTTCCAGAAGAAAAGAGAAACTAAAGCTCAAAAATCCCATCCCTTGATATCGTTTTCTACCCCAGTTTGTGGTAAAGTATTCACAAAGTATTGATCAAACTTGTTATTTGAACAAGTTGCCTACATACATTTTTAGGATTAGGTCATTACGTAGTTCAGACTTAACATTTAGTCTGACAATATATTTGAGACAACAATATATACCAATCTGGTCAGGACTTTCATTTTGATTGTAATGTAGGTTGGGGGGTATAGGTTAAAGAAGAAAAAGGTTAAATAAGGCTCAAATATTGTTGAAATCACAAAGGGTAGTTTTTTTTTTTATCAAGGATCACATTTGAAGCATCTCGCTTCCTTTTTCTTTCTATCCTCTTCTTTCTTTTTTCTCGTTTTTCTGCTTTTCTTTTTTACTACACCTTTTTCTTTTCCTTTTATGAAGGAATCTTAACTCCTTTTTTATCTGGACTTCATTTGAGACTTACCCTTTGATGGGTTAATCAAGAATTGAATTTTTCGAACTCAAAAGGGCTAGCAAGGGACTTATTTTTCTTTTAAATTTCTTTTTGATAGTAGAAAAATGGTCTACCATCATTTCGGTAGTGACCATTGCCTTAAATGACTTGTCAAACACTAGGAGACCCAAACTCAGGTTAAATTTCTAGTGAACTGACTTTTAAGAAGAAGTTGGTTTAATATTCGGGCTCAACTTGGTTAACGAATGGTAAATCAATATTTGGTTCCTTTCAGGAATACTGGTCAACCAAAGATGGTCACCCCTCATTTAATCAGAATATAATCATTATACCTTTAAGACACCAATCATAATTTAGATAACAAAGACATGAGACTTTGTTCATTGATTTCATCAAACAAATGTATGACAAAGCTTGATAAGTCATTTTTGTATATTTCTCCTATGACTCTTCATCATTTTGAAATCCACATCCCAATTAAGCTCCTTGACAACATCTTGAAGTGGGGGTCTTCTAGCTCGGAGGCTTTTCCTTCATCATTTTTTTTTTTTTTTTTTTTTTGCCCCATTAAATAGATTCCCAAAACCAACTAATGGCTCCAAGTCCTTTGTACTGAAAAAACTATTTATTATGTCACTTACACAAAATGTAAGCAAAAATAGACAAAATTTGGCACAATGTGATTATCTAAGGAGGATAGGATGAAATAAGACTGAAAGACATTCTTATTTCTTTCAATTTCAAAATGATTTAAATAAAAAGCATGAATGCATTTCTCTTGTTATCACCTTTTGGTGATCAAGCATATGACTGACTTTCAACCATCACTTCTGTATCATGTGAGCTCACTTTTAAAGCTGAATACCAATCAATCCTTCAACCCAATGGCATTTGTGACATTTCAACTATGATCGGGCAACGAGTTCCCATGATTCTAACCTTTCACCTACAATAGAGAGATCGTCTTGTTTTGCTCAATGATGGAACCCCGTATCTTTAACATTGCCACCTTGCACACCGGTTTTACAGACAATTGGCATGCGATTACTTACCCATTGAACTGACTCATCTTTAAAAGGTCTAGGGCAAGTGCTTTATTTTTAAAAGAATGGGTTGTGGTCTCACCATTAGACTTTTCCAAAACATTAGCTAAGTAGTATGTATGTCTAAAATGGATGCGAAATGCATGACACAACACAAATTATTTCAAAAACATATACACAATGGACTGGATAAAATCACATGGAGAAGGATGAGGATCTTGTCCCAACCCAAGGTAGATGCACCTATTTTACAGGGTTTCTTCATGACTTTATCCTAGTTGGGGAATCTTATGGGTGATCACGTGTGGTTAGGCTCTAACCCTATTGACAATAGGTTCTCCACCTGAACCCTATCTTCACCCTTGGACAGAGGTCAAATTGAGCGGAGTGGTTCGCGGGTCCCCACAAGCCCTGACATGTGGGGACAAATAGTATTACACTTTTTTCTAATCTTGGCAAGTAAAGCCCGGGTAGAAGGCACATGAAAGTGTGTGAATCAGCCTAATCTCGCTACCCCACATACATGTCACACAATATTCAAATATTCATACTTGATCTAATATTCATAATTACATCTCTAAACATATTTACAATTAGATTTTCAAAACTATATAACAAAAATCTATGATATTCACATGCTTGCATAATTTAGTCAAAGACACTTACCTGGTTATGGAAACAGACATTCATAATTAAAATATATTCATACTTGTACAATATTAACCACAACACTCACAAAGTATAAATAAACACTTGCAAATAAATAATCACGATTATATATATGCACAATATTCACAAATTATGGAAACAAAATATTCACAATTAACATTTTTATTTAAAAAATATGGAAATAAAATATTCACAATTAATCAAGGTTATTCATAAATTATGGAAACAAAATATTCATAATTAACATGTTCATTCCAAAATTATAGAAATAAAATATTCACAATTAATCAAGGTTATTCACAAGTTACGGAAACAAAATATTAACATGTTTATTCAAAAATTATGGAAATAAAATATTCACAATTAACAAAGGTTATTCACAAATTATAGAAATAAAATATTCACAATTAATTAAGGTTATTCACAAATTATGGAAACAACATATTCATGAATTATGGAAAAAATATTAAAAATTAATATGTTTATACAAAAATTATGGAAATAAGATATTCACAATTAATCAAGGTTATTCACAAATTATGGAAAAATATTCACAATTAACGTGATTATTCAAAAATTATGGAAACAAAATATTCACAATTAAAATATTCACCAAATAAGAAGTAATTAAAAGATTTATTAAATTTGAATTCAAGAAAATTACTGGCACGACTCTCCAAATCCCGAGCAAAATCGTCAAGCTGTCGCGACGTTCCGGAGCGCAGGTGCCACGGGGTGGCGAAATAAAAATGTGACTTAAATTTTTGGGAAAAATTGTAAGGTGGAGTCGCCACTAACCTTTTAGTGTAGTTAAAACACTTGATTACTACCCAATTAAGGTTAGAATCGATCTGCATTACTAGAGTTGGGTTCGGGAGTTCGGTTACGTGAGGGGAAGTTATGAGCACCCCCTACGCGCCCGTTCTTATGAACGATATCTAATTAATAAAAAATTATCTCACCAATTAAATTTAATAAGTCTTTAAAATTACTAATTTTTGTGAATTTATGATATGCACAAGTAAAGAAATAAATCACACAAAAATGTACATAATATATATATTCTCTCAGAACTGGGGTACGGAAAACTTTTTAAAAAACTCATACCCTTTCTTTACAATCATAGGGAAGGAAAATCGAAAAAATATTTTACAAAATACACTCCCAAATTTTGGAAATCTTATAAGATTTTTCTAAGTATGAAAATACTAGTTTGGGATATTTTTGGAATTCAAATGGTGTCAAAAAAGGATTTACAAGTCTCAAAATATTTTTCTTGATTTTTTCTATTTTTCTAATTTTTTGTTTACATTTTTCCACATTTTGCTGAATTTTGAAATAACAAAAAGACAATTTAAAAAATAGTGAAAGTCAAGTCAAAAACATTTTTAGAATTTTCTCCTAATTTTTTATTTTTTATGATTTTTCTATATTTTACTGAAATTTCAAATAGCTAATAAAGAAAATAATATAATACTAATACTATATATCATAACACGTAAATATTATATATAATAATAATCAAAACCTCAATGATAAAGCCCAAGTATTAACAATCAATCCAACCCTAAGAATATACCTTAATATGGAAATAATTAAACCCAATAAATTATATACAATATATAAACATGTAAAGAAAAAAGAAAGAAATTATGGAAATAATCCAAGTCATGAATCTAATATGAAATAGACACAAGCTCTAGAGAAACCAAGATGCCACAAGATGGGAGCCCTAAAAATAAATATGAAAATAAATTGAATTCTACCCCAGTAATATTCAATAATATAGAAGCCTAAAAATTAATATACATCATATGGAAACCACTATACAATGATATGAAATCCCTAAAATTAGTATACAAGTTATATGGAAGTAATTGAATTCTAAACATGAAAACCGATCAAAATCATCAACATGCTTAAATAAAAACTTAGCATAATTACAACCCTAAATAATATACAACAACTATGAATAATATAAAGATAATGAGAGTTCGAATAATACAACCACAAATCTAGAACTTTAAATAATATAACAACAAGTGAAAATATAAACATGTATACTAGGTATTAAAGGATATAAAAAGTTTACACATATACAAAACATGATGCCAATACTAAAGTTAGTTCATAACAATAAATCATAAACACTACAAAAAACAAAAAAACAAAAAAAAAACAAAACAAGACCATAATAATAATACATATATAGTATGAAAAACACATTAACAATAAATACTTTACAGCATGACATTAATTATTTAATATATACAATGATACAACAAAAAGAAAAAAAAAATTTAAATATGAGCATTAGCATTACAACCTTTAAAATCATATGACAACAATATAAACCTCAAGTGTGCAATAAATATCACAAAATATGAACATGGACATTAAATGCTGAGACACATGTTACAAACAAGATAAATCCTACAATAAAATAAACAAACTAATCATGGATTATCACAACAGATATACAAGCAATCAATAAAATAAAAAAGTACGCGTGCATGTGTTTAGGTCGGAGGCATGCATGGAGTGTGTGTGTGTGTGTGTGTGTGTGTTTATTTACTGTATGTGTATGTTTTTATATGCAAGGAACTCACCGCGGGGGGTGGCAACCGGAGTTGGTAGAGAGTATTCGCCGGAGGAGAGCAGTGCCTCGGCTAGTTGCTGCTGCTGTGTGAAGGTGGAGGCTGCTGGAGGATCTCGCTGGAAGCAGAGGGGGCCGAAGAAGAAGCTGGGCACGGCGACGAGAACATCGGGTAGCAGCGGCGACAACGCGGTTCACGGCCGTGCTTGTGTGGTGGTTGCTAGGCGTGGAGTTCGGGTGATGGCCATGGTTGGCCTGCAGGCGTGCGTGGAGGGACTTGGCTGGAGCTCTGTTGCTTTGCGTTGAGGCCAGAGATGGACGCTACTGAGGGGGTGCCGGAGTTGTGGCCGGAGCGGATGGTGTGGCTGGATTTGTGGTGTTGTGGGGAGTGCAGGGTACAGAGGGAGGTGTGGTGCGATGCTGGTAGTGATGGAAGAAGGTGATGGTCTGCAATGGTGGAGCAAGGAGGGAGAAGGAGAGATGGAAGATTAAAGAATGGAGAGTTGGAGAGGAAGGATGGAGGCTGTGCAGCTGGGGTTCACGGTCGTGTGAGAAAGAGAGGGAGAGAAAAGAGGCTTAGGGTTTTTTTAACTTTTTTTTTTTGGTCTTCCCCCAAAACAGTCATGCCTTCCTTCTTGTCTTCCTTCCTATTTATGAAAAAAAAAAACAAACCCTAAATATCTAAAACCTAAACTCCCCCTCTTTTTCCTTTTTTATTATTTTTTATTTTCTTTTTATTTTATTGCCAACATAAATCCCAAAAAAAAAAACAAAAAAAAAACAAAAACTCAATCTAAAAATTCCAGGACTCAATCAAAATATCGAAAAGTGAAAGACCCAACCTAAAATATCCGGACTCAATTTAAAATTATAGGGACTCTAAAAATAAAAGATTCAAATTTCAAAAATGTTGGGAATCAATTTAAAATGCCCAAGACTCGATTTACGCACAGGGATTCAATTTAAAAATGACCAGGACTCGATTTAAAGACAAAGACTCAATTTAAAGACAAAGACTCATTTTAATACACTCGTTATATAAAGTCAGTTTTTAAGTACACCGGGTTTTCTCATGAAAGCTTGGTTAAAATTGGGGTGTTTACAATGTATTATGCGTATTTGGGGTAAAGTAAACTCTTCGCCCGAGTGCTTGCTGAGAAAGGCGAGTGCCCTGGTAATTACAGTCTGGTACCAGAGCAGAGGGAATTTATATCTATGGGCATGTAATTTTCTCTATTCTCGGAGACTTCGCTTATAAACATAATCCTGATGGCTAACGGAGTAAGGTGAGTGTCCTAATAGTTGTTATGGTATTATAACAGAGGGAAGGTACATGTATGGGCATGTAATCTTCCCTATCCTTGAAAACTTTCAATTATAAATAATTGTGTGTGTGCGGGTGTGAGTATGGGTTAAGAATGATTTTATAACTGTGGTTAATTAACAACTGATGATATTTTGTATACACTAAACTCATGATAGCCACACACTGGTATTAATCTCTTCTGTCTTACTGAGATATGTCTCACTCGTTATACAATTCATTTTTTTTTAGGACTTTCGCGTGATCAAGCTTAGCGAGCTCGAGGTTAGGTTTGTTGGCATAGCATTTTGTGAGAGGGTATAGATCTTGGATGTATTTTTAGGTTTTTTTTTTTTTTTTAAATGTATATATGGATACTGGATGTTGGGAAGTTCCTTTTTGGGATGTTTATATAGAACTCAGGTATATTATTGAGGATGTTTATTAATTTTTTCATTGCGTGATTGTGGTTATGGTATCAGACACAGGTGGTTGGATCACATCACACCCCTGACCCCACTTAGCAGGTTCGAGGGGTGATAGAGTGGTATCAGAGCATTAGGTTGTTAGGTTTTGTAGACTCTAGAATGGATTAATACTAGAGTATAGGATCGAGTTAGGATGAGGATAGGAATGGGTAGATTAAGATACTGTTAGAAATTCTGAGTTGTTTCTTGTAGGTTGGAGGTAGAAATCCTTTGATGAACTTATGTGATTTTCTGATTCAGCCGCGAGTTTCAGAAAACCATGGTAAATCCATCGACGGTGAGGTTTATGAGCACTGACCCCAACTTTCAAAGTTTATTAATTTTCCAGTTTAATATTTGTATCGATTAGGCTATAATGATGGGATTCTAAAAGTTTTTTCTGTCTTATCTTCAGGATGGATCCCAAAGATAAGGGTGTTGATTCTGGGCGAAGCAGCAACTAAGGAGCTTCTAATGAGGATGATCTTGATACCACTACTGTGTTGCGAGGTATCACTCGCCAGGTTAGGAGAGAGATGAGGCAGAAGTCTAGAGAGCATAAACAGGGCTGCAGTATTAAGGAATTTACTCATCTGAACCCTCCTACTTTTGCAAGAGGACCTGACCCGACAACTGCTAAGAACTGGGTTCAGGAGATTGAGGAGATGATGACAGTACTCTACTGCACTAACGAGAAGAAGGTTCTTTACGCATCGTTTAAAATAACGGGGGAGGCAACGCTAGTGGCTTTCTGTGAAGCTACTTGAGGGACAGAGACTGGTACCAGTGCCACTGACATAGGCCAAATTTAAGTAGTTGTTCTTTGATCAATACTTTCCTTCTTCTACCCGGGAAAATAAGGCAAAGGAATTTACTAACCTAGCCCAGGCGAGTAAAATTGTCGGGGAGTATGTGGCGAAGTTTGTGGAGCCATCTCACTTCGCACTATATATAATCCCTAATGAGGTGAGGAAGGCAAGAACATTCAATAAAGGCCTACGACAGAGGACTTTTGAGCATGTGGAGGGGTTCCAGGTCCTAAACTTCTCGGACTTGGTGGATTAGGCCTTGGTATTGGAGAAGAGCTTACAGGACAGTATAGAGTTGTAAGAGCAGAGATAAAGGCCTGCACCTCCCAGTTTTCAAGCTGAGACTAGTCAGGGTTTGTGGAAGAGAGGAAAGAATAATGTGGGCCTAAGGCAGGAGACGATAGATCGAGCTTATCATGGTTATCAGGATGATTTGTCCTACCCTGTATGCCACAAATGTAACAGAAGGCATAGTGGTGAATGCCAGATTGGGAGTGCCAACTACTGTCGGTGTGGTAAGCCAGGGCACATTGCAAGATGTTAACTTTTTGAGTCTGATCCCTGTTTTGATGCTGACAAAGCACATGTATCTCATGTGTGTGCCTAGTTTTTTGAATATGTTTACAATTCAGAATGCACACAAAGAAGAGGAACATGGAAGCTAGAAAGCTCAAATCAACTAGCGTTTTTCATGAAAGACAAAAGAGTAAAGAAAAAAACATTTGTTTTGTAATTGTATTGCATTTAATTTTTTTATCTTTGGTCTGTAATAATGCATGCATTTGCATGATATGTTTGAATGCTCAGTAATGACCGTAGACAAACTTTAGGGCTGACTTCAGTCAACCGATGTTAGGTTTTTTAGGCTAAATTAAAGAGCCTTGACCTTAGGTAGACCCTAGGTCCCTGCACGTAACTTTAAACTCAAATATGTACTTAAATGCACACTTTTAGTGTGTTCGATTGACCGAATCCGAACCTTCATAAAAGTTTCGGTTGACCGAACCTTCCAGGGTAAAATGTTGACCATTCGGTCGACTGAACCTGAACCTATATAAAATTTCAGTCGACCGAACCTCCCAGGGTCAACAAGTTGACTATTCGGTTGACCAATTTTAAATGAACTCGAACGGTCTGATCGTTCGAATTGGCACGTGGCTACTTCTCAACGCTCTGGTCAACCAAACCTCTAGTGGTAATATGACTCGGTTGACCGAACCTCATTATTTGGTCAACCGAACTTGCCTCGGTTGACCGAACCTCGAAGGTCTCAAAATCGCCCTAAGACGGTCGACCGAACCTATAGTTCAAAAGTTCCTCGGTCAATCAAACTTGTCAATATGGTCGACCAAACCTTTAATATGGTCAACCAAAACTCTCGGGTTGAAATTTTTTTAAAGTGTTAAAACGCCATTAACTTTTAATTAAACTTTTCCAAAATACCAATAGTGTCCCCAATGGTCATAATTTTTGGAAAATCTATAAATACCCCCCCCCCCCCTCATAAGTCAGATTAGTAACTTTGATTAGCTCCAAATTCTCTCTAAACCCTTTGTTAATCAATGTTACCCCAAATCAATTTTTATTGATAAAATCTTTTCTTTGGGGCATATTTTTTATCAAATCTCTTATACTCTCTTTTCGTTTATTTATTTCAAAATTTATTTTGAAGGAGAGCATATTTATTTTAGGCATTTACATTTACTCTCATTTGTATCTTCATTTATTAAAATCATTTTTGACAGTAGCCTTAATATTTCTTGTGGTTATTTTTCTTGCTAAACATTTTTTGGAGAAATTATTTATTGCACAAATATTTTTTTTCAACTTAAACTCCAAATCCTCCAAATAATTTTATTTGTAAAAATCTTTGTTGGAGAAACATGTATTAAGCTATACTGTTGTACATCATTTACTTAGTATAGAAGCATTGTCTTTGTACACAAATTTTATTGAATATCTGTTGTACTCCCGACGTGTGGTCGGAAGAGGGTGACTAGCCTTGTGAATAGTCCCGAATTTGCTCAGACCTATCTAGGAGAGCAAGCCTGTTGACCTCATTGGTCACACCCAGTTTTGATTATGACAAATACTTTTGGTACTAATGGTTGTGCTAAGAATTGCATGCAGGTTCACCTTGTGCGCGCTTTAGGACTGAAAGACATATCATGATGGCGTGAGGTGGTCGTGCCGAAGAATGAAGATTTATGTGTTGTATTTTGTATTCATTTGATTATTTCTTCATTCTGGGATCTAATTTATTATGAACTATGCGCGTGTATGGATTGTAATAATTTGCATCATGCATGGTAGGTAGGTATGCTCAAAACAACCATAGTTGGACTCTAGGTACCTACACAGACCTTAGGGATTTTTCCATTAGGATAGAAAGTCCTTAGGTCTATAAACAAATGCACAAAAAGTCCCCATTATCATCTTCATATCAGGGGACTTACAATTGGCTAAATTTGGACAGAAAATTGAAAAGGTTAAAAGGGTTCGGGCGACCAAACCTACGTCGTGTAAAGTAGCTCGGGCGACCAAACAAGTCAACATGTTGACTTAGCTTCGGGTGACCGAACCTCTTTTGAACGTATCCTCCTCGAGCACTCGAATGCTTGTCAGAGCACTTTTTAACTACTAGGGTGACCGAATATTTATGTTCAAATAGAGGCTCGGGTGACCGAACTACCTGGTTCGGTTACCTGAACTCAGCTTCGGGTGCCCGAACTTCAGACATTTGGCTACTAACTTTGATTCAGCCAACTAGTCCTCAACTCGGGCACCCGAACCTCTTAAAGTTGAATTTTTGACTGTGTCTGTTCGGGCACCCGAACCTTAGGCTGGGCACCCGAACCTTGCGGGTTAAAATAATTTTTACTAATTTTTTAAATGGGGTAAACAAGGTTAATTTTCTTAATGGTCTTTAGACAATTCTAATTATACCCATTGTGTCCCCAACAGTCAAAAAATCCTCCTTGCCTATATATATGTGTTTATTTGTCTTAATTAGCAAGGATTAGCAAACTTGATAAAGGGAAAATTCTCTCAACTCTCAAAACCCTCAAAACCCTATAGTTAGCCAAATATTCCTTGCAAACACTCACATACTCCTCATTCTCTTTCTCTAAGCATTGTATCTCTATAAGGCTATTGTGCTTAAATCTCTCTAGCTTATACTCTCTCTTGATATATTGATTAATTGATTTTACTTGAGAGTATAGTCTAAAGTTCTTCCACCGATTTCATTTGATAAATCTAGTATGAACGACTTTGAGGATTTAGGTTCTTGCATTAATATTGCAAGTTACCTAAACCTAGTTTTTGTGTGCAAAGATCTTTTATAAAAAAAAAACTAGTCTTTCAAACAACTCCATTGTGCTTTAGAGATTGAAATATCCTATTGAGTTTGTTTGCTTGAACTAGCTTAGCATATTTTGAAACCGTAATATGATATTAGATTATTTACATAGTGTGTTTCAAATCTTGCTTAGATATACACTCTAGTTCTGGACTGAAAGTATATACGTGATTGAATGTTTAGCACACATTAGAGCATTGAGCATATTTACATATCATCCGTGCTTGCACTATTGACTGAGTTATATTGGTGCACACATCTGCTTGTGTTGAAGCGCATTTACGTGTACAAACAATTTATACATGGTGATTGTATTCCAGGCACAGGCCTGAAGAGGGAGACTAGCCCTGTGGAATAGTCCCCGATTGGCTTAGACCAGATTAGGAAAGTTAGGTGCGTCATCCTGTTAAGGCGTGTCGGTTAAGGTTAGCCCCTTGAATTGACCTGGTTGTATTAGGTGCTGCTCCACCCGTTTAAGTGAGCATTATAGTGGTAATCCTTGTGTTAGCCAAGGCAGAGACGTAGGCACAGTTGGACGAACCCCGATAACATATCGTGCGTGTTCTTTACATTTCTGCACTTTACTTTTATTGCACGTGTATGTTTATTTGATAATCTCATAGATTGACCCTAGCCTATGTTACATTGTTGATAAAACCAGTTAACTTAGGAAATTAATTTTAAATACCCAATTCACCCCCCCTCCCTTTTGGGGTTGCACCAAAGCTAACACACTAGATTGGATCAGACCTGGTTAGGAGAACTAGGAGATGCATCCTCCTGAGAAAGTGTGCAACGTGTTGGCTCCACCTAGTAAGTGAGCTGGGGAATGTCTACCCCGAAAGGACATTGTAATCGATTTCTGCTCCACTCACAAGTGAGTAGGTATAGTGGAGTCCTTGGGGGGTATGCCAAAGGCGGGGATGTAGGTAGTACTGGCCGAATCTCGTTGACAAATATATGTGTCATTCTCTCTCTATCTTATTTAATTTCTTGCACTTTAAATATCGTATGTGTATGAATGTTTATTTAATGTCATAATTGTTTGCATACACACATTTGATTTAAATAAGATATAATGTACACGTGAATGTTTTCTTGCATTGTTAATTATTTTACATACATGCATGTATATTGAATGGGATATGAACTATGGTGAATCAACAAATATTTAAATTTAGCCAAAATGTTTTAAAACCCAATTCACCCCCCTCTTGGGATCACAATAATTCTAACACAAGAATTTGCCAAGAACCATTGGCTAATGCACCTACACCTAACCATATCCAGGGAAAAAATCATGTACCTCGAGGCGGTCCGGCACGTGTGTACACCATGATTCCGACTGATGCGGACGTTGCCCGTGGCGCTGGAACAGGTAATAAGTTTATGTTATAAGATAAGCAATAGTTATTTCTAGTTTTAGATCAATGTAGTTATTTATAGTTGTAGAGCATGCTAGAATATGTGGTAGGAGGTGGTCCGTTAATAATAGAATTTAAATAGAATTAATGGTTCACAAATTTTGAGGACGAAATTCTTTTAAGGATGGAAGAATGTAATAACCCGGAAAAAAAATTAAGATTAATTATTAATTATTTAATTAATTAAACATTATTAAATTGAATTAATTAAGTTAAGTAATATGATGGTTATATATATGCCTAAATATATAAGGATAAGTGATAAATATATAAATATATATATATATATATATATATATATATATATATATATATATACACAGACACATACATACATATAGGTATATTGCAATGTATGGTTTGAGAATTCCAATGTACCATAGTATGCTTGGTACCGTTGCGAGAGTTTTGGAGAGCTTAGTGCAACCATACGTCTTAGAAAGAGTGTTGGTATGAGATATTTGATCGAGATGTGAATGTAGAGACCCGGAAAATAATAAAAGAAATTGGAAAAAATGGATTTTTGGCTAAAGAAGGAGAAAACGGGCGACGATTTTGGGGTTTTACCACGAGTCAATAACGGGTAAATGGTAAATCTTGGCTGGTTAAATAGAAAACTAGCAATGATTTTTTGAGAGATAGAGACGGTTTTCTCGGCAATACTGAAAAATATAAAGGAACTCAAGAGTTCATTTAAAACATTAAAAAAAAATAAAACACTCTCTCTCTCACCAGAAACCCTATGGCCCTTCCACATTTTCCTTCAATTCCGACTCCGATAAAGCCCAAATTGACGATCAGGAACCATCACGAGGTTCCTGGGAAGATTTTCTGTAACTTGGGCGAGTGGAATTTCAGTTTCTAGTTCTGGGGCACCATCCCAAAACTGAGGTAACGATGTTATTTGGGTGTTTATGGTTGGTTTATTTAATTCATTGAAGGTATAGTTTTAGGATTGTGAATGTGAATGTAATTTTGGGGTTGAATTGAGGAATTAGGATTTTGTGAAAGATAGGTTTTGGTGCAAACACCACAGGAACATGCTAAGGATCCTAGTGGGTATTTCATAAGAAACCCAGGTAAAAATGATAAATAGTTTATAGTTTAGGATGAGTATGTGTGTTTGGGAGAGATGTGAGTATGATAATTATTCTGGATATTTAGTTGATTGACAGGGAGATATATATATATATATATATATATATATATGTAGGTATAATTTTAGGGTTTTGAAATCATGAACACTGTAGGTGTGAGTTAGAAATTAGTAAACGAGTTCCGTTAGCTAGGTAAGGGAAATATGTTATGCTAGTAATTTTAGGAACTTTTACTAGTAAAATATAAGTATTATAAGATATGAATTCTGGATATTTTATGATATGAAATTATGTGTTTTCAAGAAAATTCTACAAATTATATGTGATGCCCCGTGAAAAAAAGGTTTAAAAAGGATTTGATCTTTCTACTCATATCTATTGACTCTATAAGTCCAATCTGGTTTTTGATAATGACAAATCACTTGATATTTGATCTGTGCATTGAGTTTGTGAATAGGACTTACACTGAGCATCCATGGAAAGATAACGGGTCATGGACACCATAAAGTAAAGCTGATACATATTAGAAAGTACCATGGAACTCAAAGAGTATGAGAATCAAAATGCAAGCAGCAAAGTTCAAGAATGTCTTGGGAATGGGTATTTAGAACTCATGTACCTACATTTTCGTATGATTTATCTTGAGGCTCAATACAACTTAGAATGATTTTAGGATTCATGCATTTCATGTACATCATTAGAGTACTTACATGGGCTTAGAAATGTGTTTAAAATCATGGAAAACTTGTTGTATAAAAGACCCAAGCAAAGAATTAAAGTAGAATTTTAAACTGGAAATGAATATGTGTGAGAAAAAGGGGACTTCGGTAGCTTGAAGTTATCTTCAGACACCTGAAGAATTTCTTCGGTAGCCTGAAGATTAAGTTCGGTAGCCTGAAGAATTAAATGGAAAAGACGGAACCTGGTAGAGGTACCTCGGTCGCCTAACATTGGAACCTCAGGCGCCTGAAGTCGAGTTCGGTTGCCTGAACTCGCGAGAAAGCCTAAAAATCAGTTCTTTATTAAAAAGACACGCGAGGTATCTTATTGATCCAACGGCTGAGATCAATCCTATGGGTAATATACTATATATTATGAATATCTAAACCCTAGAACAAGTGTGAGACACACAAGAAAGAGAAGAACACACCTTGTTGCAAGTTTGTTGATTATCTACTCTTAGTGCTATTCGTTTGCCTATACATCAATCTCATATCTTCAAGCTTTGTCAAATCAATTCAAATTTTCAAAGGGAACTTGTTTACTCTACCGTACTTCAATCTAGTATTGAGGTTTGATCTTTCAAGTTATTAGTCTTGTGATTTTTACATATCATCTCATTGTTTGTTCTTGACTAGTATTGAAAAGTATTGATCTTAAGTGTGCCTTTCGTACAAAAATTATTTTTCTAAGAGATCATTACTTGAGAAAGTTTATCTAACTTGGTAGATTAATTTTTGGTTCAAGAGCATATAAATATACATATATTTTCTCAAAGGGCTTCTTATTGAAAAACCTAGTTTTGATTAAAAAGGTGATCTTGAAAGTATCTTTATATATACCAAGCTATTTTAAACAAGATCATTATTTGTTTTATGGTGTGTGACTCATTGAAAGGTTTGATTCAAGTGTGTGGTTTCTAAAAGGATCTATCTTTAGATACATTAGAACTTGATTTAATATCCTTGACACTTATAACTATAATTTTAATTAAGGGATATTTTCCTACAAATTAATATACTTAGTTTTGTAGTTGAGTACTTGAAATAAAACTTTGTAATTTTGATTGAGTGTATATTCAAGACAAAGTTTTTGCCAACAAGTTCACTTCAATTATATAAGTGTGCATTTTTGCAAAGTGAACCAAGAGCCCTAGATTATTCCAAAATGTTTTGAATTTATCTTTACTTGAAAGTTTTGGTTAAAAAGGGATTTTTGTGTTGAGGCATATCATACATAAAACGATTTTATCATTTTTCATTCATTCACGAGCTTCAAGTTATATCATATGTCAATGTTTTAGGAATTTGAATTGTACTCACCAGCTTTTGTTAGAAGCATTATTTTTGAGTGTATTTTCCAGATTCTATTGTATACACGGTTCGGTGTGTGAACCGGTGTGAGAGGAGAGAGTTGTATCTCTTGTAAGCAGCAGAGTAGGAGGAAGTTGTGCCTCTTGTAAGCAATGGGTTGTAAGGGAAGCTCCGTCCCACTTTAAGGAGCAGGGCTAGTGAATCCTTGAGTGGTTGCTCAAGGCAAGGACGTAGGCCAAGTAGGCTGAACCTTGTAAAATTGTGGTTGCATTCTCTCTTTCCTTATCTTTTTTATTTTCCGCATCGTATTTCAATTTCCAGCTTGATTGTGTACGTTGAATAATTTCACACCAACTTGATAAGTGACTAGTTAAACTTAGATATAGGGATTGATTGGTAAATAGGTTTCAAAGAATTTTTTAAAATACCGAATTTACCCCCCTCTTAGGATTACACCTTAATCAACAATATCAATAAGGTGCACCTTTCTTTTCGGGAACCTTCCCATAAGAACTTCACAGTTAAGCGTGCTTGGCTTGGAATAATCTTGGGATGGGTGACCTTCTGGGAAATTTTCTTAGGAAGCGTGTGTGTGAGGAAAAAACACACTAAAAAGGACATGTGTTGTTCTGTGGGACCAGTCATTAGTCTGATAAAGCCCGCCCCTTATTGTTTGGTCCAAGTGGAGGAGGAGAGACGCAGTGCTCCCTAACTGACCCAGGTTGGGGCGTTACATTATAAATTATCTTTATTATAAAAAATATACAAGTTACGGTACATGGATTTAAATACAAGTTACAGTATATGGGTTTTATTTATTTAATTGTGTGGCATGAGTAAATATCAATTCAGTTCAAAATTTACACAACTTTCAAAGAATCATAATTTACAGAATACTATGATATTTATATATTACAGTTCATTCAAATCAGATATTACAGTTATTCAGATAAGCTTTTTCAGTTATTACAGTTGAAATAGAATCATGGTAAAATAGTAATATATATATATATATATATATATATATATATATAGTATTATATATAGTATCATACCCTAATGGATCATATCAGATTTCAGAGCTCGATATCGTAGCTATTTCAGTTCAGAGTGCAACCACATATCTCATATAGTGTGTGGATTTTATCAGTAGTCGATCGTGCCTAGGGAGGTATTGTAGACTCCCCAGTAGACCAGGTTGAGGTGGTCAATCTAACCAGGGAGATTTCAGCTGACTTATCCTGGTAGGCCAACCAGTGTTAAGTCCTGCCTATGAGCCGCACAACCCTATCATGAAGGGTTAAATCATGACTTACAGTTAACTATGCAGGAAGTTTTCATAGTTATGTATATATATAGATTTACATAAAACAACAGATATACCTACAGATACTAAAAGTATGATTATATGAAAAGTTCACTAACGGTTGAATTTTAAGTTACATAGGTGTGAGTTTTATTATATATTACGTTTCATCTTATCTTAGCTTCAGTTGATTAAAAATATATTGTTCATGTAAAATCAGCTGTCACACATTGGTAATAGCATATTTCGTCTCACTGAGAGTTGTCTCGTCTTAGTAAATTAACACATTTCAGGTGATCCAACTAGACTAGCATATCATGCTCAAAGATAGAAGGGACATTTGTACTGCCCTGTCTGAAGGGTAAATGTTTTTTAGGGATGTATTTATTAATAGTTTCTATGAGATCTAGTAGAGGTTTTTTGGGAAGATGTGTATGTATATATGTTTTGGGAGAATAATGAATTCTAGTATTATAATTATGGTTATATGACTTTATGTTTTTAGTTGCATAGGTGTCTAATCTTATGAATAGGAATTCCTTGGTGCCACTTTGGGATCAAGATGTTATAGTAGATTTTATCAAGGGCATCAGAGTAACATAGTTTTATAGCTTTATATGTGTGTGTGTGTGTAAAAAAATGATATGAATTTTTGGATCATGATAGTTTGGTATTAGAGCCTAGGTTGCTAGATTCTGTAGATTCTAGTGTGCTAATTTAGGTATAATCCCAAGAGGGGGGGTGAATTGGGTATTTAAAAATATTTTGGTACTTTAATCCTTAATTGAAAACCCATACTTACAAGTACAAATTTGGATACACACCGATTTCAGTATTATACAAATCAATTGATTTAATCCATGGATATCTCAATTAATTCAGTATTACCCAATTATTCTCACGTAATTTAGATATTCATATATATCAATATTTAACACATACGCAGTAGATATAATATGAATATAAGTGTGGAAATATAAAGAGAGATAGAGAGATAGAGTGCAGACACCGAATTTTTAGCAAGGGTCGGCCAAACCCGGTATACGTCCTCACCTTGGGCAAAATCCCCAAGGATTGCACTAATTCGCTCCTTTAACTAGGACGGAACTTCCCGTTACAAACTCACTGCTTACAAGAGGCACAACTTCCTCCTACTCCGCTGCTTACAAGAAGCGTAGCTTCCTCCTACTCCGCTATTTACACGAGGCACAACTTCCTCCTTCCTGATTCACAACCCGAACCGTCAATACAATAGATAGATGAAATTCCTGAACACTCAGATGCTTCTGAACAAACTAATGAGTGCAATAAAAATTCCTAACACATTCATATGATAAAACTTGAAGCTCAATGAGTGTATGTAATGATAAGATACAAAATTACCTTTTAAATCAATATCTCTCAAAAATAATTTTATAAATAAATGCTTTGGAGATATGTATGATTCGATTGCAGAATACTTTATGTAAGATTAGAAAATAAGATCCTTTCAAAAATAATTTTAATAATACGCAGACCTATGCTCTTACTATCAATAATTTTTCAAGTTGAATCTTTGAATAAATATATGACCTTGAACATTGCAAAAGATTTAAACACTATGTTTCAAAAATAATATTCTTCAAGGATATGTATTTAGAGACTCTTAGTATTTGCAATCAAATAATTCCAATCTATCAGAATGAATATTCAAGAATAAGTTTGTGAGATGAAAAAATCTTTGAGTATTATGCAAATCTAAGTTCTTGTTGTCAAATAACTAGTACGATTAAATCTTTGAAAAAAAATGTGACTTTGAATATTTTAAAGATTTAAATAATATTTTTCAAATACTTTTTGCACCAATAAGATAGATCTCTTTGAATAAAAATACAACTTTGAATATCACAAGGATTCAAACTATAGAAAGCTATTCCCAAAAGATTTTTCAAATAAATAACTATGGGAAAATAAGTTTCTTACTCCCAAACATATTTTTCAATAAACGAATTGTTTGCCTTACAAGACTTAAAATCTTGTTTTGATGCTAACAAACAAGTGGAACTTAACATTTTTTATTGAGTGGTGATATTTCAGAACTCACAAGGATCACATATGTGAAAGCAAGGTCAAAGTGCTCACAAGGATCAAATGAAGCTTAAAAGAGTCAAAGCATGGATTTAAAGATGATTTAAATAAAGCTTGAAGATTATGAGAGCATGCATATCAAAGTGAACTTGCTAAAAGCCTAAAGGACATTGAAAGTTTGAAGAAAAGATGGACTCAAAGTAAGGACATACATGAAGACTTCAAGAGTTGAAGGAATCTTAAGGAAGTTTTATGTAAGTACTTCAAATAATTCACAATATGGAAATATGAAACTCAAGAAGATATTGCCGTAAGCCTTCTTTCTAGGTTGAAAGAATTAAGAGTAGAATTGAAATTTTCTTGATAAATTCACAGCAAATCTCAGTAGTGAAACTCAGAAATTGATTGCACAAGAGAGTTTCGAGAGAATTGGGAGATTTGAGAGCAAGAAAGCTTGTTTGCTGTATTTTTTTTGTGTAATTAATCCTTAGCCTTGGAGGGTTATTTATAGATGAGTAATCAAGTCTATTTCGTGTTCCCCATGTATCTTGAAGTGTCCCTCAAGTTTTCTCAAAGTTTAGAGCAC
Organism: Malania oleifera; assembly: GCF_029873635.1. NCBI lineage: Eukaryota > Viridiplantae > Streptophyta > Magnoliopsida > Santalales > Ximeniaceae > Malania > Malania oleifera. Next base: position 8,057,087 of record NC_080425.1, on the reverse strand, counting down.
AAGAAATATAAGTTTGAATTTAAAAAACTTTAAAAAATATTACCGTTAACAATGTTCAGGCACCTGAAGTCTCGGGGTCAATCACCTAAAGTTTTAGAAAACTGTAATTTTTTAAATCAGTACAAGTTCAGGTGTCTGAACTCACATGATCAGTCGCCTAAGGTTGTTCTGTTTGCTGTTTAGGCACCTGAACAGACAAGGTCAGTCACTTGACAACTTCGACCCCCCTTCAGTATTTTGGTCATAAATTTTTCTATACTACTTCAAATTAGTTGATATTGGTGTAAAAAGAAAGGTAAGAGAAAATGATACAACTTTCATGTTGAACAATTTTAAAATAAGGAGCTTTTGATAGAGAAAAATCCACCTCAATGTGGATGTAAAAAAAAATAACAGCATTTGGAAAAACCTCTTTTTGGTGCTTTTCATTCCAAAAATAATTTTAACCTTTTTAAAATATCTTTTGACCTTATAAAAATATTTTCCAAGTATTTTAAAAGGTATCTAGGTTTAAGAATTTAACCTAAGATTTTCATGTATCCATATTGAAATTATTTTAAGTACTTACATAAAACTTCCTTAAGATTCCTTCAACTCTTGAAGTCTTCAATGTACTTTAGGCTTTTAGCAAGTTTACTTTAATATGCATGCTCTTATAATATTCAAGCTTTATTTAAATCATTTTTAAATCCATGCTTTGACTCTTTTAAGCGTCATTTGATCCTTGTGAGGCCCGAAGGCTAGACCTAACCGCGGTTGGCCGACCCAGTTAGGTCAAATATCATATCATATATCTTGTGTCTGTAGTACGAATGGCTGACCAAACCCTGATCCGGACTTAGGGGGTACAACAACTCTACTATATAGCTCAGTCTACTATCATGCCACATGCTACACGATTCTGTGTGGTTGCACTAACATCACTAGTAATGGTACCGTGCTCAATATCACAACCCATCATTAGGGTTACCATATCTATCCATTAGGGTTATCACTACCACATTCCAACAATCATTAAATGGTATTGGCATTTCATCAATCACATTTCTGTATTCCTATTTCGAAATTTCACATTTCAATTCTCACAATTCAATATTCATATTACAAAATTAACATTGCAATATTCACATTTCTTATATTCACATTTCTCATATTCATATTTCTCATATTCACATTTCAATATATGTATTGTAGTTTCACATTACAATACTCATATTCTCATATTCTCAATTTCATATTCTCATATCAGTATTCACATATCATTATTCTCATTGCAGTATTATCATTGCAATGTTCACATTTTCAGCATTCACAACTCATTTCATCATTTCAATGGTATTTCATCAGTTCAATACTCATTCATCTCATAAATACATATACACATCTCATTTCACGTAATTCACATTTCTCAATAAAACATTTTCATATCTTAGAAGACATACATTTTTCAGTACATTCCACTTTCATCATTTTTCCCCATTTCAAATCTCATATCTCCATTCACATTTCATAATCTCATATTCTTAGGGTAAATCATTTAACCTAGTTTTAAACATATCTCAATATAAATCATATGCCATACAAATTTCATTTGATATTTATATCATAAATAAATTTCACGTAAAATATCATAATTCCATTTATCATATTTCTCAACCCATAATTTTCAGAAATAGATTGCTATTATTTATTCCCCTTACCTGACTTACTGAGAGGTCCACTAATACCGTAAATCTGATGCTCCTAGTCATTCACAACTCAAAAAGCTAAAAATCACACTTTTACCAAATCAGTCAACTCATTACCTGCAACAATTTCTATAAAATACTTCTCAGATTTCAAATACTTCAAACAACCCATTAAACCCTAAAATTTCTTATCCGGATTTTGGAATGATGCCTCGAAACTCCAAATTGAAAATTTACTCTGCCAATGTTGCATAGAATCTTCCCAAGAACTTCGTGGCGGTTCCCGATCGTCAATTCAAGCTTTAACGAAGTCAGAAACGAAGAGAGAAGGAATGGGAACCGTGGGTCTAGAGAGAGAAAATGAGAGAGAGAGAGAGAGAGAGAGAGAGAGAGAGAGAGAGAATGCACACTGAAATGAGGGTTTTCAATATTTATAACCCGTCATTCATCGACGAATTCAAGTGGTTCGTCGACGAACCTATGAAGGTCGATGAACCTAGAATTCCCTAAACTCTCTCGATAATCTTTTGTCGACAAGACACGTGTACCTCGTCATTGAAATCTATGGAACATTTGTCGACGAAGACCCTGGGTTCATCAACGAAACCCTGTTCTCTCCCTTTAAAATTTCCTTCCCCTTACTTTATCCTTTTTTATTATCATTATCCATGAATAAATTTTCCAGGTCTCTACAATGTGTGTTCAAGAGAGATGTGAGTATGAAAAATATTTTGGATATTCAGTTGATAGAAAGGGAGCTATATATATATATATATAGAGAATTTAAGGATTTTGGAATCATGAACGTCGTAGGCATGAGTTAGAAATCAGCAAACGAATTCAGTTAGCCAGGTAAGGGAAATATGCTATGCTAGTAATTTTAGAAATTTTTACCAGTAAAATATAAGTATTTTGGGATATGAATTCTGGGTGTTTTATCATATGAAATTATGTGTTTTGAGGAAAATTCAACAGATTATAAATTATCTTTATTATAAAAAATATACCGGTTACAATACATGGATTTAAATACAGGTTACAGTATATGGGTTTTATTTATTTAATTATGTGGCATGAGTAAATATCAGTTTAGTATAGAATTTACACAGCTTTCAAAGAATAATAATTTACAAAATACCATGATATTCAGATATTATAGTTTATTCAAATCAAATATTATAGTTATTCAGATTAGCTTTTTCAGTTATTACAGTTGAAACAGAATCATGGTAAAATAGTAATACAAATATATATATATATATATATATATATATATAAAATAGTATTATATATAGTATTAGACCCTGATGGATCAAATCAGATTTTAGAGCACGGTACCGTAGCTATTTCAGTTCAGAGTACAACCACATATCTCAAATAGTGTGTGGATTTTATCAGTAGTCGATCATGCCTAGGGAGGTATTGTAGACTTCCCAATAGTTCAAGTTGAGGCGTCCGATCTGACCAAGGAGGTTTCAGTTGACTTATCCTGGTAGGCCAACTAGTGTTAAGTCCCGCCTACGAGCCGCACAACCCCATCATAAGGAGTCAAATCATGACTTACAGTTAACCATCCAGGGAAGTTTTCACATTTATGTATATATATATAGATTTACATAAAACATAAGATATACGTACAGATACTAAAAGTATGATTATATGAAAAGTTCAGTAACAATTGAATTTTAAGCTACATAGGTGTGAGTTTAATTATATAGTATGTTTCATGTTATCTCACTTTGGGTTGATTAAAAATATATTGTTCATGTAAACTCAATTGTCATACATTGGTAATAGCATATTTCATCTTATTGAGAGTTGTGTCATCCTAGTAAATTAACACATTTCAGGTGATCTAGTTAGACGAGCAGATCAAGCTCAGAGATAGAAGGGACATTTGTACTGCCCTATGTGAAGGGTAAGTGTTTTTTAGGGATGTATTTATTAGTAGTTGTTGGAATTGGTATGTTCCCAAGAGGGGGGGTGAATAGCGTTTTAAAAAACTTTTCGGCTAATTAAGCATTTTGCTGATTCACCACAAATCATATCTCATTCATAATGCAAACGTATATGTAAAATAATTGAACTGTGAGTGCAGGCATACACAAGTGCAACATATCTCATTTAAAATAAAGGTGTGCATGCAAATAATATAACATTAAATATATAGGCATACACATACTAAATTTAAATTGCAGTAATTTAAATGAGATAGGGAAAGAGCAACACAAGATATTTGTTATCGAGATTCGGCCAAACCAACCTACATCCCCTCCTTGGGCATACCCCCCAAGGATTACACTAACATTGCTCACTTAAATGGGCGGACTAGAAGCCTTTTACATCCTCTCTTTACGGAGTCAGGAAAACCCTAGTTCAATTTTTGGGCTGAACCGAACCGGTCTGACTTACGAGACTGAGACTCCCCAATTCAATTTCAGGTTGAACCCAACTGATACGTTAAAATCATTTTTGTACAAAATAACGCTTCTAAAAAAACAAGTTAAGATGTTCACATTAAGCTCATAAGAAATACACACTTTAATGATATGAAATAATGCTTAGGGAGTAAGGGTGCTTTCAAAATAATTTTGTAATCTTTGAATATAATATGTATGATTAGCACCTCAAAGATTTAAACCCTAAATCAAATATTTCTCTGAAAAATATTTTTAATAAGACATAGGAGAACCTAGGGTTTGAATGTAAACAAAATGCCTAAATAATACTCTCTTGTAAAAATGATTTTCAAGAGTAAATGAAAGAGAGTGTTCGGAGAGTATGAAAATTTTGACCCCAAAATAATTTTCAAGTAAAAGAATATGTGGGGGAACTTTGATTCGAAAAAAGATTTAAGAGAAAAATTAAGCTAATCAAAGTTACTAATCTTGGCTTATGAAGGGGTATATATAGAGTGTGAGATTTTTTTTACCGTTGGCGACACGCTGGGTATTATTAGAAAAGTTTAATAAAATTTTAAACCCATTTAAGCATTTAAAAATACCCCAACCTGAGAGTTTCGGTCGACTGAGCTATAGGTTCGGTCGCCCGAACTGACACAAAAGAAAAAGGCAATTTTGAACTTCGAGTGCCTGAAAAATGGTTCAAGTGGCTGAACTAGGTGATTTTCAAAATGTCTGAGATTTGGTCACCCAGAGGGTATTCTGAGCGTAAACGTTCGGGCACCTGAGTTGGTGGAAAAGGATAGGGTACAACTTTGGTTGACCAAAGATGCTACGGTCATTTAAGTTTGGTCGCCCAAAGTCAGGTCAACTATTTGACCAGTCAACAGTTTGATCGACTGAGGCAATTGGACTTGCCTGGTTCGGTCGCCCGAATCCCTTTCAATTTTCAACCTAGGTTTTATTTTACTCCTATTATTTTCCTTAAGTGAAGTGCAGGGTCTTAAGGTCTCTCTAAATTCTAGGCATTTTAATTTACCCTAAAAAACTTGGAGTCGATCGACCAAAGTCAGCCCTAAGGTCCATCTACGGTTCTGTCTGAGTACTACGACATATCATGTAGGATGTATGCAGTTATTATAGATCAACATATAAAAACTTAAATGCATTATACAAATAAAATAAAAAGGTCTTCTTCTTGATCTTCTTTACTCTTTAACCTTCATAGGAAACCCTTGATCATATAAGCTTTATGCGTCTTTGGCTTCCATTCTCAGTCCCCTTATGTGTGTGTTAAATTATAACATGTTCAACCACTAGAAACACATATAAGTAACTTACGGTTTGTCATTATCAAAACCAAAGATCGGACTCAAAAAGCCAAGAATCTTCCCCTTTTTGATGATGACAAACGCATCAGAGCAAAATGGATACAGCCTGAAAAGGCTCCCCCCGAAAATATGCATAATATAAAATACAAATAATAAATTTCAAGCATATTCACAAAAGAAGACATTACAAATGATAATGCATTTAAATTTTTGTGTTAAAGCACATGCTCAGAAAATTTACCCCTATATTTTGGTCATTATCATTTTGTTATCATTTTGCTCAAAAACATTCTCCCCCTTTTGGCATTAGCAAAAAAGGTTATATAAGTAGAAAAACATTTTGACATTTAAAACAGACTTAGCAAGGAGAACTCCCCCCCTCCCCCCTTTAAAATAATTGTTAAAGAAAACTTTTCCTTTTTTTTTTCTTTTGTATAGATTATGGGCATAAAAATTTGAACTGTTTTAAAGATATAGCCATTAAGCATACAAAATAGTTTAATTGGTCATTTAAAAGATTAAAATGACATGTTAACATGATTAGGCCAGAAATATCCTCAAACCATTGCAATTTAGGCACAACGTAAGACCTGCAAAAGATTTGAATTTTGAGCATAAAATCTGTCTAATTAGTTCATATGAATTTCATGTACAGTTAATGAACCAGTTAAGTAACACCCTTTCAAAAATAAAATTTCATGTCACAAGATTTAACATAGACATGCACAAGTCATGAAAACATTTAAGCACACAAGCAAAAAACAAGATGTATTCAATGAAAGTTCATTTCTTGCATTTAAAAGAAAAAAATGTATATAAATAAATATATGTATAAAATATATATCCCTTAATGATTTTAGATAAGAACCGGGGGCAATGCTTGCTAAAAAAGAAACTTTAATTCAACCTCAAGCAAGCAAATATTTTTCTAGTTTGACATTTAAGTGCAATCCATAATATGACCAGAATAACCAACTGTTGGCCTTACAAGGTTTAAAATCTTGTTATCTTGTTTTGATGCTAACAAACAAGTAAAATTTAATGTATTTGTGTCAGTAATGATATTCCAGGGCTCATATATGAGAAAGTAAGGTCAAAGTACTCACAAGGATCAAATGAAGCTTAAATGAGTCAAAGCATGGATTTAAAGATGATATATGAAACCTTGAAGAATATGAGAACATGAATGAGTTGTTGAAAGCCAAGCCATATTAAAGTCCAAAGAGCCTAAGAAAGGCAAAGTGAGAAAGCTCAAAGAATATGAAAGCTTTAAGAAAAGATGGACTCAATCCAAGGACAAAGCATGAAGACTCAAGAACCTAAAATGAGAAAAGTCTTAGAAGTTTTCATGTAAGTACTTTAATGTTTAAAATATCATTTGAAATATTTTGAAACTCTTAGGTTAACTTCTTGGACCTAAATACCTTTTAAAATATTTGAAAAATATTTTTATAGTCAAAAATTATTTTAAAAAGGTTAGAATCATTTTTGGAATGAAAAGCACAAAAAAAGAGTTCTTCCAAATGCTGTCGATTTTTATACAGCCGCTTTGAGGTGAATTTTCATATATCAAAATCTCATTATTTTAAAATGTGTTCAACATGAAAGTTGTATTCTTTTCTCTTAAATTTCTTTTGACACTAAGAAAACCTAATTTGGAGTTATACAGAAAACTTTATGGCCAAAACACTGAAACTGGGTCACAACTGTCAGACATCTAAACACTGTTCAACGAGCAAATTTTTTAAATTCTAATATTTTAAAATATAGCTGTTTGAGCTCCAAACTTTCTAAAAATTTGGGAAACTCTCTAAGGAAACTTTTTTAATATGGAAACTAGTTTTAAAGCCTATAAATACATGGTTTTTCAAATCAAAATACATCCAAGAATTGAAAAATCTGCTTGTAAAGCTGAAAGCACTCTTGTTCTTTCAAAGCTCTCTTGTTCACTCACTGCTAAACTATTTTTCTGAGATATTCTGAAGTGCTAATCCTTCCTCCTCTAAATTTCTATTGTTAATCCTCATCTAAGAAGGATATTGGTGAATTCTACACTTGAACTTCATTGTATTTCATATTGATATTTTACATTCAAGTATATAGTGCTGAAATTGTACTAACTTGCTCTTTAAGAGAGTATACTTGTACGCAGATCTTATCTTGTATTTCTTGTAGTTCTTTGACATTCCATGGATTGTTTGGATCGTTGGCTAAGTAAGGGGATATTGCTTAGAGAGGTGAGCTCTAGCCTAAAGGAGTGACCGAACGAGGGAAGATCGTTTGGAGAAGGCGGGCTCTAGTCTTAACCAAGGAGGTTGTAAAGGTTTGTTCCACCCGTCAACGGAACAGGTTTAGTGAATCCTTTGGTGGATTGCCAAGGGCGAGGACGTAGGTTGTGTATAAGCCAAACCTCGTAAAAATCTCCGTCTCACTCTCTCTTTCCCTATTCTTTATTTTCAGTTCATATACAACTATGTGGATGATTTAAATATCTAAATTATACATACTACGCATATTTGGAAATGAAATAAACTTAAAGTCCAATTTTTATTTGGGTTGCGGAAACAGAAAGGGAGTACGTTGGTTGGACCATATCTTACAGAAACCATACGGGAGTACGTTACTTGGTTAACACCCCAAAGATAAATTTACCAAGAGTTTATTTGAGTTCTAAATATTTGGAAAGAGTGATTTGATTCATCTATACAGGGCTTCACATCAGCAAGCATAAATTCTCATTCACTACAGGGCTTGGTTCAAATTTAGAAAATATAAACAAACAACCATCTTGAGTTGTTATATTACCAAAGTGATGAATACTTTATATCTTGGTTTGGTTGTTTGTTGTTTAACTTGTGCTTGGAAAATAAATTGATTGTTTAGTTTGAAAATTGTTTTTAATTGATTGGTTGTTCAATTGTGGTATTGATTGAATAAAAGAACTAAGTTCTTAAGTGATTAAAGAATTAAACAAACAAGTCAAGAATTGGTTAAAAGAAATAAAGGAAGTTTAAGTTATCTTAAAAGGAATTAAAAGAAATTTTTAGAACCCAATTCACCCCCCCCCCTCTTGGGAAGCTATTCCTAATTTCACCAACCATATAGATCCCACGATGATTTAGACAAATTAAACTTAGATCATATGACAAGACCAAAAAACTGTGGCAAATCAAAAATATTTTCATTTATGATATTCAATGAAAACATTACTGTAAAGCACATGCCACAATGAAGTAACACAGATCTAAACTAAAGGCTTGATGAGCATAACAAGATAGAGATTTAAAGAAAAGATGCTCCCCCTATCAATTTTGAATACATGCTTAGAATCTGTTAGCAACTTATACTAAAACAAATTTTGAGAGTTTAAGAGTTTAAACAGTATAAGTACTCTTTTCAGATTTTACTGGATATATGTTAGACCAATAAATCTCACCAATAAAATGTCCCTAAACACACATGCGCTAAAATTCAAACAATAAGTCAAGCATGGTGTTCATGTGTACTCGGAACAATCCATATCAAAGATGTTCAATAAAGACAAGATATGATGTTCAAGGTATTTAGAAAGGCTTCGGACTCAAAAGGTAGAAACAATAGAAATAATGTGAGTCAATGGGTCGGGTGATTCTAATCCTTTTTCAAGGATGGGGCTTAAACTCCCCCTGTATATTTACGTGCACACATACTTACATTATAGTTCAAGGATGATAGTCATTTAAGAACATTCCTCATATTTCATCCTTTCTAAAGATTTTCAACATGCAACAAATATTGAACATTCAGCACACAGACATATTGCATTTCAATTTAAATACACAATAGTCAATCAAGGCTATACTCAAGGGTAATGCAATAGGGGTTCAAAATAAGAACAACACAACTCAGAATACTCAATGAGTGTGTGTGACATAAACACTCCCCCTATGTCATGCAATTCTCCTAGTCTATGGACCATCATCAAGATATAAGATGTTTAATTACAAGGATGATGCTTTACCATTTGGTTCTGGAATGAAAGTACATAACCCAAAGAATTTGACCAAATGGTGTCCATGAACTAGTTCATCCTAAGACACAAAATAAATGTGTACATGACTTCAAAATATATAGTGGTTTGGATTTTACATGTGCAAACCTATTCAATTACTATGCATCCTAGGCAATAAACATAAAGACTGTGCATGTTTTTCAGTTTAGCATATAACATTTAAAATTCAACATGCACCAGTGGACGGTTCAGCATGTACCTATAACTAGGGATGAAAATTAATATTCTTTTATGATTCACCCATCCTTTCAAAAATATTTTAGTATGCATTAACTTATTATCCAAATACATGGTTTTTATTTTTGGGAAAAATTCTACCAAAATTTCTGCAGCATTTCGTTTGTAAATTGAACATTTTCCTAGTTTACCATGCACTTGAAACCTGATAGATTCACACAATCAATTTATAAAATAGTTCAAGCATGAAAGAACCTATATCCACTACCAGTATGCAATTGACATCACTGCATCCGCCATGCAGGAGGCATTCGAGACAAGCATGCATAGAGTAGTTCAATCAATAGATCAAATAAAATATAAACAGTCCATCAGAAATATAATCATTTTGCCAGTAATGGATAGTGGCATTCAGCTCAAAGCAGTTAAAAAATATCCATCCATCAGAAGATGTAATCATTTAGCACGAGTATATATATGCATTTCGCACAATAGCAGATTACAATTAACTATCCATCAAATAGTTTAAACATCTCGCAACATATGGATGGTGATTTGCAGTTCAAAAATAAATTGCTTGCTCCCCCTAGGTTATATAGCCAAATAACTTTATATTCAATTAATAATATTTGGAATAACTGATGTTTTATTATATGGAGAAGAGCTTATGAGTTCCTTAGACTAAATTTATCATTTAAAATTGATTTATCATTAAGGCTCAATGTTGAGTTTAGGATTAAACATTATATAGCAAAAGACCAAATTCCTAAAGATCATTACAATGAGATGGACAAAATAGTATGCTACATTTCAAAATATTTGTATTACAAAACATATAGCTTTATTTCACAAATTAAAACCATTGTCCATTTGAAGGGGATAGCCAAAATATTTATATGTTACCCAATCATAATGATATGTATACGTATAAAGCTTTGACTGGATATGATCATTAAAACTCACATATTGGCTAGAATTTCCTAAGGTTCTTAGTATAATGATAGAGTATACTAAAATATAATCTTTTAAGCACAGAACTCTATTTAATCATTTAAAGCATTTTGATTCCTTATATATATATCCTAAAATGTTATGAGTATTAACAAAATTTTCTTCTTAAGTGCACCTCATAAGATGGCATGTTATAATCATAGAATTATCATATGATTCACATAGTAGGAATAAACATAAAACATGCAGCATGTGAATCAAGCATCAACTAACGTAAAAGGAGGAAGATATACCTTTCTTGTTTACTCATTCTTAATCGATTAAGCTCATAGTGGCTTTCACCTCTCTCTCGATTTTTCTATATTTTTCAGATATTTCCAAAAACCTTAGCACTACAACAAGACATGAACTTTTCAATAACATTAGTAGCTGAGGAAAAGAAAAAGTATGCATGACACTCAAATGATATGCATTAAAACACATGTCATGCAAATTCAATTCATTTTCAAAATTTGGGAAACATTTCATTTTAAAAATCATTTTCAATGGGATATGATAAGCTTTGATAAACACTTTCCAAATCCTCCAATCAATTGATTTTACAAAAGCATTTTCAATAATCAAATGGAAAAATCTAGATAATATAAGCAGTAGAGGATTTGTAAAGTATTAACCCTCAAAACAGGGATACACCAAAAAATGAGTCGTTGCAATCTTTATGCAAATAGCGAATAAGCTTATTGCAACCGAGCTCTGATACCAACTGTTTGAATTGGTGTGATCCCAAGAGGGGGTGAATTGGGTTTTAAAAAAAATTTCGGCTAATTAAGCATTTTGCCGATTCACCACAAATCATATCACATTCATAATGCAAGCGTGTATGTAAAATAATTGAACTGTGAGTACAGGCATACACATATGCAGCATATCTCATTTAAAATAAAGGTGTCCATGTAAATAATAAAACAGTAAATAAATAGGCATACACATACTGAATTAAAAGTGCAATAATTTAAATGAGATAGGGAGATAGCAACACAAGATATTTGTTATCAAGATTCGGCCAAACCAGTCTACATCCCCGCCTTAGGCATACCCCCTAAGGATTACACTAACATTGCTCGCTTAAATGGGCAAAATAGAATCCGTTTACATCCTCTCCTTACGAGGCGAGGAAAACCCTAGTTCAATTTTCGGGTTGAACCAAACCGGTCTCACTTGCAGGGCTGAGACTCCCCAGTTCAATTTTCAAGCTGAACCGAACCGGTCTCACTTACAGGGCTGAGACTCCTTAGTTCAATTCTAGATTGAACCCAACCAATACGTTAAAATCATTTTTGTACAAAATAATGCTTCTAAAAATACAAGCTAAGATGTTCACATTAAACTCATAAGAAATACACACTCCAATGATATGAAATGAGAGAATACTGAATTTTGTTTTGGGAGAATACTAAATTCTGGTATTGTAATTACGGTTATATGATTTTATGTTTCCGCTGCATAGGTGTCTAATCTTATGAACAGAAATTCCTCGGTTGTATATATATAACTATGTTACTCTGATACCCTTAATAAAATCTACTATAACATCCTGATCCCAAAGTGGCACCAAGGAATTTATGTTCATAAGATTAGACACCTATGCAGCGGAAACATAAAATGGTATGAATTTTTGGGTCGTAACAGTGAAGGGTAGTGTTCCCCCTGGAGTCTAGACCAGCATGGGAACGCCAATTGAACTAGTAGACTAAAGAGTTGGGAACTGATTTAACTCTGGTGGACCGAGCAGGGTTAAGTCCAGTCTACGGGCTGCACAACCCATCATGGGAGGAAGCATGTCAGTTTTTATCCATCTGGCAGTGTGTTCTAAATTCATATTTGCAAATTTAACCCCGAGTATAATAAAACAGTGCATGTAATACAGAATAGTGTATGTGAATACAAAATATATGAAGATAAAGGATGTGAAATTTGAAAACAAAGTATGTGATTAGAGAACAGAGTAGAGTATATGAAAACAGAGCATATGAAGAGCCAAGTAATATATGAAAGACATAGATTATGAAGAGCTGGGGTTTTATAGAGATAGCAGCATACAAAGTAAAGTAACAAAGTATTAAATGTATTAAATATAGTAGTATTATATGTATTTTGGGTGAAGTAAATTCTCCCCCTAAGTGCTTGCTGAGAAAGGCGAGTGCCCTGGTAATTACAGTCTAGTACCAAAGCAAAGGGTAGTTACATTTATGGGCGTGTAATTTTCCCTATTCTCAAAGACTTCACTTATAAACATAACCCCGAGGGCTTACTGAATAAGGTGAGTGTCCTGGTAGTTGTAATGGTATTAGAGTAGAGGGAAGGTACATGTACAGGCATGTAATCTTCCCTATCCTCGGGAACTTTCACTTATAAATAATTTTTTTTGTGTGTGTGTGTGTGTGTGTTTGTGTGTGTGAGTATGGGCTAAGAATGATTTTATAACTGTCGTCAATTAACAACTGATGATATTTTGTATACACTAAACTCATGAAAGCCACACACTGGTATCAATCTATTCCGTCTTACTGAGATGTGTCTCACCTGTTATACAATTCATCTTTTTCAGGACCTCCGCGTGATCGAGCTTAGCGAGCTCAGGCTGGGTTTGTTGGCATAGCATTTTTTGAGAGGGTACAAATCTTGCATGCATTTTTAGGTTTATGTTTTTTTTTTAGATGTATATATGGATACTCGATGTTGGATAGTTCCTTTTTGGGATGTTTATATAGAACTTTGGTATATTATTGAGGATGTTTATTTATTTTTCCGCTGAGTGATTGAGGTTATAGTATCAGACACAGGTGGTTGGATCACATCGCACCTCGGACCCCACTTGGCGAGTTCGAGGACATTAGTGCTAAAAATTTTGGGCAACCCAAGAGGGTCGGTCAACTAAGGCATACGTCGGTCAACTGACCTAGGGCAAAATTTGAATTTTCCTAAGGCTTCGATCGAATGAGCAAAAGGCCGGTCGATTGACCTAGGTGATTTCCAAAGTTACGATAGTTCGGTCGATTGAGCCCTAAGAGCGGTCAGTCGAGCTTGAAGGCCGGTCGGTTAAGGCGTATTTGTTTTAAAGATGGCTAGTCGGCTAGGCTATGCAAATCAACCAAGTATATGAGGGTTGGTCAGCTGGCCATTTCAAGAGAAAAACTGGTCGGTCTATTAAGCCTGGATAAAATTATAATTTTCCCTCAAGGCATGGTCAGTTGACTGATCTTATTTGAACGTGAAGAGTTCGGTCGACCGAGGTCAGTAAAAGCCTAAGGTTTTGCCCTAATTTTGACCTTAAAAAATTCCAACCCTATGTGTATGAGTATGACATTTTAAGTGAAGGATATTTCATGAAAATTTGGATTCACTAAGGTCAGTTTATGGTCTTGTGTTTGAGCTTTCAATTCCCATCATGCATGAATGCATTATTACAGACCAAATTTAAATGCATTTACAATACGAATAAAATAATATATGACTTCTTTTTTTTTGCTCTTCATTCTTTCATGGAATAAGTCAAGAGTATGAGCTTTAAGTCATTCATTGACTTCCATTTTCAGCCCCCTTATGTGTATATTGAAATATGAACTTGTTCACATGCTAAATACACACATAAGATACTTGTGCTTTGTCAGCATTAAATTAGGAATCAGATTCAAAAAGTCAACAAGTTATCCATAGACATATTTTAGTTAATGATCGTATAGTAGATATATAATAGATATACCAAGTTATCATTGCAAAACCTTGAGATATTATTACTATGAGGGATGAACAAAAAACCAAAGCTCTGATTCAAAATTATCTTGATTCATCCTCCCATAAGGAATTGCCAAAACTTTTGACTCTTCACGCATTCCAATATAAAGGATTTGTTAATCAAATAATAGATAGTAAATGGTTCGATTTGAAAATAAATGAATTACAAAATTTAATTCAATTTTATATTATATATTTTATAAATCTGCTCAAATCCAAATCAAGACTTGCCTAAGATATAGGATTATTGTGAGAAACATAATACAAAATTGTATTGACTTTTATTTAAATCTATACAAATCCAAATTAAGGTAAGAAATTCATACTCCTATATATTATTTGGACCCACTTAATTGTGAAATATATTTTTTATTATTTTTTATTTTAGTTTTTCAAAGTTTTAAAAAAATTAACTAATTTTTTAAAAAAAAATTAAAAATTTTATATAAAATAAATGAATAATATTAAAACTTGTTACAAATATTTTTTGCGGGATTAGTTTTATTTTTTTTAAAAAAATCAAAAAATTACAAAAATACACATTATATTTTTATATAGAAATTTTAAAAATATATTTTATTATTTTCTAAAATTTTGACTTCTTACTTTACGTGTATGGAATTTGGATCTTAGACTTTCATTTATATGGATTGTGTATTCACTTTCTTCCAAATCAATAAATTCAAATCCAATCTCCAAAATTCATGATCTCAAATACTTTCGTATATAATTCTTTCTAAGTTAAACCAGATTTCACAAGCAGTATTACACAAACCTAGGGTCTTTCTATGTAATCACAAACCTAATCAAATATTCAGACAATAGACACAAACATACAGGTTTCGATATTAAATTGCGGAAAATAAAACTGACACTAGATATGTTATCGATGTTCGACCAATATTGCCCACATCCCCGCCTCAAGCTCACAAGCAAGAGGATTCCACTAAGACTCACTTAACGGGTGAAGCGACACCTAATACAACACCTTAACAGGATGGTGCACCTAACTTTCTTAACTATGTCAAAGCCAATCCGGAACTTTTCTTAGGGCAAGTCTCCTTCTTTAGGCTCACGCCTGGAATACAACAGATAATCAAATACTACTTGTGCACAAATATTATGCTTCTTAATCACGCAGATTTGCACCAATAATCATCAAAGCACACCAGTAATGTAAGAACTATAAGCTCAATGGTCTATGTGTGCAATCAACACTCAAGTAATGACTACCTCAATTTAAGCACAAGAGTATATTAACAAGCTAATCTTTGAAACTATGTATAAACAAAAATCTCAATCACAGTTTAGGGTCTCAAAGATTTGTACCAAAAATAGTTGAAATATCTCAAAAATATTTTCTCAATATCAAAGAACAAAGAAATATTCAAATTTAAGCTTGTAAAAAGATTTTTTGCACAAAAAAAAAAAAAATATGAGCTAAGGTGTCTTACAATCTGAATGCTAAGATCCACAAGCTCTAAGTTTTCCCACACCAAAGATTTATTAAATTAAATATGGGGGAAAAACTAAGCTCAACCCTAAATCCAAAAATCAACTATGCAATTAACAAATAAGGGTTTCTAGCAATAGCACACAATGAATAACACACTCACAAAACTTGATTTCTTAAAAGAATGGTAATATATGAGTGTATAGGGTTTGTATGAGAAAACAGGATTTAAGAAATTTTAGAGAGTTTTTTTCTAATCAATTTGCTAATTCCTTGCTAATCAGAGAAAATGAACCCATATTTATAGATTTGCCCAATTTTATAACCGTTGGGGATACATAGGGTATTATTAAATTTATTTTAAAAAAGCTTAGGAACATTAACCCTGTTTAACCCCTGATAACCATGGTAAAAATTTGGGCAGCCCGAGAGGTTCAGTCGACCGTATTTAAGGTTCAGTCGACCCAATCGCCAGGTTCGGTCAACTGAGGCATTTTTGAACTGTAGGTTCGGTCCACCGGTCTTGAGGTGACTTCAGAACCTCCGAGGTTCAGTCGACCGAGCCAAGTTCGGTTGACCAAAGTTGAATGTTCGGTCGATCGAGCCATTTTTCTTCTTCAAGTTTTGTCGACCAAGGCGTTGGGGTTTTCCATGTGCCAGTTCAGGCAACTAGGGCTTTGCAGTTCATTTTAAAGATGGTCAGCCAACTGGTCAACTTTTTGACCTAATAGAAGTTTGGTGGACCGAGGGTTTTAGTGTATTGTGGTTCGGTCGACCGACCATATAATATTTTTCAATTTGAGTCCAATTTTTCTTTTGAAATCACCCCCATTTCTTATGATAATTATTTCTAAGATATGTGGGGCCTTTTTCATGCAATGTGTTTGGACCTATGGTCAGTCTAAGGTCTTTAAGCTTATTAGTTCCTACATGCATGATATGCATTCATTAATACAGACCTTTCCCATTTACTATTACAAACCCAAATAAAACTTAATTGAAATACAACAAATAAATATTCTGGGTCTTCAATTTCTTTCAAGTTCATGTGCACCATATGAAACTTCCAATTGATCCTGCACACAAACTCATCAACCATTAAATACCAAAGTATTTGTCATAATCAAAACGGGATATGACCTATAAGGTCAACAATAACCATGATATTACATATTTATACAGAACCATGATATTACAGATTTATATAGAATCATGGTATTGTAGTTTATACAGAATCATGGTAACATTGTAATATTTATAAATAGTATTATATAGTATCAGAACCTTGATAGATTAAAGATTCATAGAGAGCACGGTACTGTTGCTATACAGTTATAGTAGTGCAACCACACTTTAAGATAAAGTGTTGGTAAATCAGTCAATTAGGCCAAAGGAGAGTAGAGGATCCCCCTAGAGTCCAAACCAGGCTGGGTAAGCCAATCATGCTCATAGTTACAATTATAGGTACAGATACAATTTGACTTAACTTGGTAGGCCAGCTGTAACGACCCGAAGAATAAGGGTATCTAAATAATAAAAGGGATAGAAATGGAAACAGTAATAGAAGGAGGCAGCCGACTGCGTTCATCGACGACGTTGCATGTTGGGATGTAAGACTCAAAAGAATTTAGCAAGTCCTCATCAACGAACACAGGGGATTCGTCGACGAGGGTACAAGAGGGCCTCATCGACGAGAGATACCGAGAGTGGATTTTCGGAAGTCTAAAATTCGTCGACGAGGGTGCGGGTTCGTCAACGAACATTCTACAGGACTTGTCAACGAGGTGACGTGACTCGTCGACGAAGGCCGCAGTATAAATAGTGCTAAACTCATTTTTTCTGCGTAGGAAAATCACCAAAACCTCTCTTCTCTCTCCTCTACGATCCTTCCTTCTTATCTCTTCAATTACGGCCCCGTCAGTCGTCAAATCGACGATCTGAGGCCACCACAGTGCTCCTAACGAAGTTCTCTTCAAGTTTGCTAGGATAGATCGTCGGTGGGATAGAGTCAAATTTCTTCCCAGAATTAGGATAAGGCAATTTAGTCAATTTTTGGCCTTCTAGTAGTTGTAGGAAATGATGTAGGTAAAGAAATATTGATATTCTATTCTGGCAAATGTTGTTTTTAGGGTGTCGGGTAGGAAGCCCTACGGGGGTATAACCGGTAAACGATAAGGGCTTTTTAATAGTCAAGTAAGGGAAATATGCTATGCTAGGAAATTTAATTACGTTATCAAAAATTTTATATATATGTATGTATACCAGATCCTATACAAATTATGAATTTTTATAATATGTGTGGATTGAGTTTATATTACCTGATGAAGAGTTTTATGCATTTTTTTTCTAGTATATCAAGTTATACAACATATACAAATATATTCTGATATTACATTGTAACGACCCCGACCCGCCACGTGGGCCCGGAGTGCTACTTTAGTGACGTCAATATACCTAATACCTTATTCATCATATATAAAACACACATACGCAGCAAAAATAAAATATAAAATACTCAAATTACATTACTAGAGTTCTAACTATCTTTATACACAAATATATTTATTTTCACTTAATTACATCCCATAAAACTAAACAAAAATAAAATCTCTATCTACACACTACCTATATAAAATTTACACCACTAGCCCGACTCCTCTAGCCTACTAGACCCATTCTTTAGGATTCCCTGAAAAGACAGTTTGTAAAGTAGGGGTGAGGCACAACTCAATAAGGGAAAGACTAAGTTAATGTCAGTGTGTGGCTAGCATGCATTTAGTGTACAGAAAATAACCAATTCACTAAATAGATAAACACATTTATGAAAACATTCTTATTATACACTCACACACACAAATAGCTGAGAATAGGGAAGATTACCCGCCCATACAAGTAGCTTCCCTCTACTCTAGTACCATTACTGCTACCAGAGCACTCACCTTTTTCAGTAAGCCCTCAAAGTTATCTTATTAATTAACCGTATTCACAAAAATTAACAGATATGCATATAAGACACTCCCTGTGACAAACACGCCATTTGCATCCCCATGGCACGGGTTGTGTGGCCCGAAGGCTGGACTATTGTCCTGGGGGATCCACCCAAACAGTAGTCATCTATACTCTCCGCTAACATACTCCACGGGTACACACAGCTCTAACTGCTGGTCCGATTGCCCTCACCCAAGAGGGTGCATTCACCTCACGTAGGCAAATCGGACAAGACCACTCTACACCTCTCAGCACAAGTGTGGGCGCACGTGGCCACATAACAAATCTCTAGCAACGGTACCATACTCACAATACACTGGTCCCTAGGGTTCCTAAAGCATATCATGCAATTTAGATAATAGAAATCACCATTTAAAACGTTAATTCGCATATACTTCCTGTTATTCCAAAAATCTGGCCCCCGGCCACAAAATACAATCCGGCGTATAGCCATCATTTAAAACTCGGCCCTTGGCCGTCAAATAATAATCCTGGCACTTGGCCAATCAAATAAAACCCGGCCATTGGCCGTTAATTCAAACACTTGCATTTCATAAACAGTTCATGTATTTTCACAAGCATTTCCACTATTTTTCACAACAATTCTAGTATTTCAAAATCCCAAATCCAGATATACAATAATCCTACCAATTAAATCATTTGCCACACGATTTTCCACGTTTTAACATATCCATATAAACAAACAAGCTTTCTACCGTTCATTTTATTCAAAAATACCGTACCATATATCCTAGGTTTGTAAAATCCATTTTGAACGATTGGTTTTCAAAATAGCCTTTAAATTCCCAAATGAATAAATAAATATATGTATATATATATATATATATATATAAATTTATATAAACATAATAGTTAAATGGATTCAAATTTCATAAAATTACTGACTTAACTTAATCCCCTTACCTAATTCCTGAAAAAGCCCGCTAATACCCCGGCCTACGCCCCAGGCGTTAAAAAAAATCCCTGAACCCTAAAATTCAAATTTTACCATATTATTCATCACAATCCCTAGAACAACTTTCCCTAAAATTTCCTTAGGTTCTGAATACCCTAAATACCCTAATAAAAGCCTAAATTATTAAACTTACCCTCGATTTAGAATTAGTACCCCGGAGCTCCAATTCGAAAACTCGCTCCGGCTAGATTGTAGAGAATCTCCCCACGAGTCTCCTAACAATTTCAGTTTATCATAATTAAAGGTATTTTCAAATAGAAAATATGTATTTTAAATGACATAGATGTGAGTCATGATATATATATATATATATATATATATATACAGAGATGCCTTTTTAGTTACAATTGAATTAATAGTTATGTTTTGATTATATAAAACTCATCTACGAAACATTGATATTAACTTCTTCCCACTTACTAAGAGGTGTCTCACCCCAAGAATTCAAATATTTCAGGAGATTCAAGCAGACAGGCAAAGCGAGCTCCGAGGTAGAGGAGGTTGTGGTACTACCCTAGTTTCAGGGTAAGTGTTTGAGCTGAGAGATATGTTTTTGTATAATCCCTAGGGTATTTTATGGGTTATTGGGGATGTATATGTATATGTATGGAGGTTATAACACTCTGGTATTGTAAATAAGGTTAGGGTATTTTATGTTTTCCGCTGCATAGATAGTAGGTATTTATGGACAGGTTTATACTCGGTACTCCACTTTGGGTCCGGGATGACATTGTGGATGTTATTATCAGTATTAGAGTAATTTTATATTTTTAGCAGTATGAAAAGAAAAAAAAAGTAATTTTATATAGCAAATTTTTTAGGTCGTGATGGGTTTGGTATTAGAGCCTAGGTTGCTAGGTTCTGTAGACTTTAGTGCACAGCAGAAAGCAATATCAGAGTATAGGAATGAATCTTGATAAGGATAGAAAATGGGCAGATCAGGACATCAATAAGTCATTGTTAGAGGTTAAGATGAGAATTTAGGGTTTTTTCTTATAGCTTGGAGGCAAGAATTCCATGACGGTTTCTGTGACTTTCCTGGAATGACGATCTCAGGAAAGTCATGGTAAATTATCGTCGGTCTTTGTTTCAGAGTGGTAAGATTGAAACTTAAATTAGGGATAAGGATGTTAAGTTGATTGGTGGTTAAAGGATATTTTATGGTTCATAGTTAGATTAATGTATTAGTTGGTTTATGAAATTAGGATTCTTAGACTGTGTTGTTCTATTTTCAGGTTGGACCCTGGGGATGGCAATACGAATGCTGGTGGTGGTGATGATGTGGGGCCTTCCACTATGGGTGGTAGTGATTCAGATGCAGTATAACGCAGTGTCACCCAGCAAATAATGGTTGAGATAGCAAGGAATTCAAGGGAACAGGGCGGCTTGCCAACTCACCAGAGTTATACCATCGAGTAGTTCACTCGAATGAATCCCCTATCATTTTATGGAGGAGCCAAACCGTTTGTGGTATAGAAATGGGTCTAAGAGATTAAGGAGATGTTGGCAGTTCTCCCGTGCACTGAGGAGCAAAAATTTTATTCGCTACTTTTAAGTTGACAGGGGAGGCTAAACGCTTATGGAGGTTAGTGAAATTGCTGGAGATGTAGAGGCCAATGCTGATAGCTTTGACTTGGTGCTGCTTCAAGGGGATATTCTTCAAGTGGTATTTCCCCGCTACTACCAGAAATGCTAAAGTGGTGAAATTTCTCAATTTGACTCAAGGGCACGTGACGGTCCAGCAGTATGCAGCCAAATTCATTGAACTGTCCCGATTTACCCCATACATGGTGCCAGATGAGGAGAAAAAGGTGAGGAAGTTTGACAAAGGCCTGAGACAGATCATTTATGAGCAGGTGGTGGCATTCCAGGTGCAAGCTTTTTTAGATCTAGTGGATAAAGTCATAGTGATAGAGACCAACCTGCAGAGAGGTACCGGAGTACAAAGTTAGAGGAAAAGGCCTATGCCTCCTGATTTCTGAGCAAGCACCAGTCAGGGTTAGCGGAGGAGATATGATGCGGGTCAGCGACAGATTGGGGGACGCCGAGTCCCTCAGGGTGATCTAGAACCTCCTATTTGTACTAGGTGTGGTCGGAGGAACGTGGGAGAATGCCAGGTTGGAGAGAATGTGTGTTAACAGTGAGGTAGACCTGGACATATTGCACAGGTATGTCATGGGCCGTTGAATAATGCACCCATTTTTAAGTGTTTTCGGGGAAACAATCAAGCACCCCGAGGCAACTAGTAGAGGAACACAGCCCCGGTGCAGGTTTATGCATTAACACCAAGAGATGCAAAGACAGTCGGCGATGTGGTGACAGGAATCATTTCCGAGTTTTCAAATAAAGTTGTTGTTTTGTTTGATTTAGGTGTCACCCACTCTTTTATATCTCTGGGCTACATCAAGTTATGTGGGATAGAAACTCAGATGTTAAACACCAAACTATCTGTAACCACATCGACAGGATCAGTAGTGATATGTAGAAGGGTTCTTAAAAACTGTTTAGTTGATATTCGGAGGAAAATGCTACCAGCCAATCTAGTGGTATTTGACATGCATGGATTTGATATGATTTTGGAAATGGACTGGATAGCAACCAACTATGTTAGCATCAATTTTCATAAGAAAGAATTGGTATTCAGACCTCCTGCGAGCATGAGTACAGATTTGTGGGGTCGTGTGTGCGCTCCTCACCATAGTTAGTAATAGCTATTCAAGTGAGGAGGCTACTGCTAGATGGGTGCCAGTGGTATTTAACTTGTGTAAAGGAAATTCCAGGGGGAGAATTAAAACTTGTCAATCTTTCAATAGTAAGGGATTTTTTAGATGTCTTCCCAGAAGATTTATCGGGATTGCCTCCCAATCGTGAGATTGAATTTGCTGTTGATTTACTTCTAGGGACGGCGCTAATATCTAAAGCTCCCTATAGAATGGCTCCAACAGAATTGAGAGACTTAAAAGAACAATTACAGGAATTACTGAATAAGGGGCTTATTAGGCTCAGTGTGTCTGTAACGCCTCGAACCCTTAAACCCGGATCCGGCACGTTATACCTGATCATATCCTAATAAATCATAATCCTTAACATACGCAGCGGAAAATATAAACATAATCTCCATAAAACATAATACCAGAGTTTACTAATTCTAACTACCAATGATAATAATTAATCATCCACCTGTATTCAAATATATACATGTCTCCAAAACATTATCCACAAATACCAGTATGTTTCACAACCATCCATATCTTATAAAACTTAAAACATAAATCATAAAACATAAAATATGCATATCAAAATTAACATAAAAATATACCATTTTCTCTTTCTATTTACCAAAAATGCTATAAAATCTCGAGCTCTCTAAGCTCGATCTCGAGGAACTCTTGAAAAAGATAATTTCATATTCGGATGAGACACATCTCAGTAAGGGAAGAAACAATATATTAAACTCAGCGTGTGGCCATCATGAGATTATACATATCATTTTATAATATTTGCAAATCATTAACATAATGTTGAAAGTCATTTTCTGATCCTAATCAAACACATGCAAATGTTTAAGCCACAAGATTACCCGAGGATAGGGGTGATTACCCTCCCATACAAGTAGCACCCCTCTACTCTGATACCTAGGCAACCCAAAGGTCGTAGTTAAAGCGTACCAGGGCACTCACCTTACTCAGTAAGCCCTTAAGTGATAAATTAATCTCATACTCATGCATTCAACAATAGTTTACCAGCAAAGGCCCTAAGGATAGGGAATTCTATCCGCCCATACAAGTAGGTTCCCTCTACCCTAGTGCATTATGCAACTACAGCCACATCTGAAGCTACTAGTGCACTCGCCTTACTGAGCAAGCCCTCAGGCGAAGAGTATGCCTCACCCAATCGTAACATGTTCTACGTACATAGATACTTCTAACATCATAATACATCATTATTTCCATCGTTGTCCAATCATTCACATTCTTTCATGTTCATAACTTAACATTTCCTTATGTTTCACTTTAAGTGACTATTTCCCATTTGTATCATTCACATTTCACATTTCATTTCATTGCATTGTCATTCCTTGTCATTTCATTTCATAACATTTTCATTTCATTCATTTGTACTATAGCCGCTCTTTAGCCATCATTTGTTAGTCCACATAGAAATGCATTAGAATCTAACACAACTCCTTTTAGCTGTCATCAGTTAGTCCACATAGAAATGAGCTAGATCTAACCCGACTTTCAGTTGTCGTACCTTTACATGGTTGCATTTAATATACACAGGCAACATTGTCCATATCATATTTTATTCTTATTGCTTTACTTACTTAGCCTGCATTTCATACATTTAACATATAATTGCACAGATTCTCATGCCACACAATTTAGTAGTAAAATTCATACATATTTCTCATAAAATAAGTCAACCCACATTTAACATTTATATACTCAAAATACATTTCATTTCTTATTTAATTCATCAGAAAATTCTTTTCTCTTTCATTCGTTCACTTTCACATATACATAACTATATCGACAATCCTAGGCTCAAAAAACATAAATTTTATGGCTGGCATTTTAAATCCACATAAAAACATATATACATAAATAAAACATAGTCATTTTTAATTCATGAAAAACCTGATTTAATATATAAATTTCCCCCTTACTTGATTTCTTGAATTATGCCAACAGGGATCCCGAAAAATACCTGCAGCGCTCACCCGGACCCTTAATCAAAAATCCTAATTCCATTAAATTAACCCTAAATAAAATATTATTTTAATATTTCCTAGGGCCATAAATTCTAAATAAATAAATATACCCTTAAATTTAGTCAAATTGCTAAATTTCCTAAATCCCACTCTCGCTTTGGAGTAGGGCCTAGAAAATCCCAATTGAAAAATTACCTACGCCAAAATGACGACAACGACAATTAGGACCCCGCAGTGGTTCCTGATCGTTGATTCAACAGCAGATTTAACCAAAAATTGAGAAATTAGGGAAAATATACCTTTTCCCAGGAATAGGGCTTAAGTCGTTCCCACAACAAATCTGCCCTAATAGAAATGTCGGTGGCGGACTTACGAATCCAACAGCACCTTTTGTTTTCTAATTTGCCATAAACTCGTCGAGAAATGAGGGAAGAGAGAGAGATGGAGACAAAGACGGCAAAGGAATTCCAGAGGGGGGGGGGCGCAGCTCTCTGCAAGTCCATTTCAGATTTCAATTGGGGGGGGGGGGTGCAAGTCCATTTCAGATTTCAATTTGAAATCTGAAGGAAGCTTCTAGCTTCCTTTCTTCTTTTTTTTTTTTTTATTCTTTACTTTAACTTAACATAATAATATTATATCATATATATATATATATATATATATATATATACACATTAAACTAACATATTATATATAAATATATATATATATATGTACTTTACTTTAACTTTTATATATATATATATATATTATATCTTTATCCCTTTTTTTTTTTTTTACTATTTATTTATTTATTTATTTAATAACATTTAATTAATTCATTAATTAATTAATAAATTTTTTTCATACTATTTATTTTTATTTGTTCATTTAATACATTAATTTAATAGTGTTTAACCAATTAATTAATTAATAATTTTAACTAATTGTTTTTTAAAAAAAAAATTTCTTAGGTTATTATAGTGTCGCCCTGGGGAGCACCAGTTCTGTTTGTGAAGAAGAAAGATGAGATGATGAGGGTGTGTATCGACTACAAAGAGATAAATAAAGTGACAGTTACGAATAAGTATCATCTTCCCTGTACTGATGATTTGTTTGATCAGCTCTAGGGAACACTGGTTTACTCAAAGATTGATTTTCGATCTGGGTACCATCAAGTGAAGGTCAAAGCAAAGGATGTTTCAAAGACAGCGTTTCGAACTCGATATGGCCATTAAGAGTTGTTGGTCATGCTATTCGGACTAATGAATGCTCCTACTGCATTCATGGACGTGATGAACAGGGTTTTCCATGAGTATCTAGATCAGTTTGTAGTGATTTTCATCGATGATATTCTGGTCTATTTAAAAATTCTCGAGGAGCATAAGATACATTTGAGGATGGTTCTTCAGATATTGAGAGAAAGGAAGTTGCATTCCAAATTCAAGAAGTGTGAATTCTGGTTCGAACGAGTTTCTTTTCTCGGGCATGTGATATCCAAGAATGGTATCTTAATAAAACCGAGCAAGATAGAGGCAGTAGTTGATTGGGAGAGACCGAAGAATGTATGAAATGTTTGGCGCAAGGTCGTGATTGATAGTCGGCGCAAGGCCGTGTATATATGTGATTTTGGTGCAAGGTCGTATATATGAAATGTTCAGCGCAAGGCCGTAGATATGAAAGAAACTGGCGCAAGGCCATGTATATGTATGTTATTTCAGAAAATGCTATCAATCTATTTATGTTAGACAAATATATTATCATGTATTATATGTTATCAGAACCCGGATGTTAGTTCAATTCAGTTACAGGAGCACCATACCATTGCTATACAGATTAGATATTTATGTTCAGACTTGTGCTAACCACCCCACAAGGGGGTGGGAGATGGATAGTCGATGTGGCTTTCAGTGTAGAGTTGTAGACATCCACCTGGCAATCCGAATTAAGGTGTGGCGGGCCCATCATACTTACAAACATTTTTTGACTTGGCAGTGGTCGGTCAGCCATTGTCAGGTCCCACCTTCGAGTTGCACAGCCCATCATGGGGGGTAATACATGACATCGGGTAGCTACACGTCCTGTGTGAATTTACAGTATTATCAGTTATATCAGACATTTCATGTACAGTAAGATATTTAGAAATTATGAAAGTTTATGATTATTCAATATGTTATGATGAATGTTTTCAGTTATATGAAATGTGTTATATATGTATAATTGCATCAAATATTCATGTTGCCACACAGTTGTATTTAGTTTATTTTCCCTTACTGAGAAGTGTCTCACCCTCGAACTTAAATAATTTTCAGGAAACCCAGAAAGACCGGCTGATCGTGGCAGCCGTTGAGTCATTTGTACTACCCCCCTAGGTGGGTAAGTTTGAACTAGGATGAGAAGATTTTGTTATAGGATCCTAGAGTTACTTTCGTATTTTTGGGAGATTGTATATAAACACAATGTTTTGGGATTATAGTTGACTCTGGTATTTTGTATTGTGTGGTTGAAAATGTGATTTATATTTTCTGCTGCTTAGGTTTTCGCTGTGAATGTCAAATGTGTCCCCGTTACCCACGGGTTCGGGTTGACTATTTTATTTATTATGTTTTATTATATGATAGAGAAGCAGGTTGTTACAATTTGGTAACAGAGCCTAGGATACTAGGCTCGGTAGACTCTAGAATGCGGCAGTCATAATACCAGAGTATAGGATAAGGGGATTTGAGGTCTAGTTTTGTAGTCTAGATGCAGGACTTCCGTGGTGGTTTGTGTGATTTTCCTAGGGTCACAATTTCAGGAAAGTCATGGTAAACTATCGTCGAGTTATGTGTCTAGGTTGCAGAATTGAACCTTGAATTAAGATAATGAGAGATGAATTAATTAAGGAAATATAGCACTAGTTGGATGATATGTTATGGTGATAGGGTTCTAAGTTAAGTTATTTGTTTTTCAGGATGAAGTCTAGTGGCAGTAATGTCCATGCCAATAGGAATGAGGGTACTGGACCCTCAGGCACTGCGAGTGGAGATTCAGATGTAGTTTTACGCAGCGTGGCACAGCAAGTTATGGTCAGAATTGCCAGGAATTCCAAGGAGCTAGGTGGTCCGTTTGTAGGCCATGGCAGTTCGATAAAGAAATTTATTAAGATGAGTCCTCTAGTTTTCTCAGAAGGAACTGATTCTGCAATCACTGAAAATTGGGTGCAGGAGATTGAGAAAATATTTGCAGTACTACAATGTTCTGAGGAGCAAAAGGAGTTGTTCACTACGTACAGACTAACTGGAGAGGCCGAGAGATGGTGGACGATGGTGAAACTCCTAGAGCATCAGAGGATAGTACCTGTGGAGATGACGTGAGAGCGATTTAAGGTGACATTCTTCGATAGGTATTTTCCAGCCTCGTCCAGGGAAGCTAAGATTGAGGAGTTCCTGAATTTGAAGCAGGGACGGTAGACTGTGCAGCAGTACGCGACAAGATTCATCGAACTATCTCGCTTCACCCCATACATTATTCCAAATGAGACGAAAAAGGTATGATAGTTTGAAAGAGGTCTGAGGAGAGAAATATATAAGCAGGTGTCGATACTGAAGTTGTAGGACTTTGCCGAACTGGTTGATAGAGCCACTATAGCAAAGGTTGGAGAGCGGTTGGAGGCTGAGGAGCAGATGCAAAAGAAGAGATTCGCACCTTCTGGTTCCCAGCAAGGAGGCGGTTGCAGTTTGTGGAAGAGAGGTGGCTACTACTAAGACCGGAGGCAAGATACGGGGACTTGAGGTTTTCAAGGTGTGCAGCCACTTCCAGCTTACCCAATTTGTGGGAAGAGACACCTGGGGGCGTGTCGTGTCGGGTGAGGTATCTGCTACTGCTGTAGGGAGCCAGGGCATGTGATGAGGCATTGTCAGGCTCAGATTGGTGCTGCTCCTGCTCCTAAACCTGCTCGAGGAGGATACCAAGCGTTACGTGGGGGCCAACAAAGGAATATGGCCCCAATCAGGGTCTTTGTTCTGACACCGGGTGATGCTAAGGCAGCCGGCGATGTGGTGATAGGTATGGTTAATATTTTTTCATTTAAAGTTATTACATTATTTAACTTAGGGTCCACGCACTCGTTTGCATCTGTGGAGTGTGTTAAATTATGTGGGGTTAAAACACAAACATTAGATGTTGAATTATTAGTGGCTACACCAACCGGATCAACAGTGAGGTGTAAGAACCCGAACCGTGATAAATGGGTTTAAATAAATAAGAAAGGGGCAAATTAGGAATTTGGCATATTTCGTCGACGAAGCCTTTGTTCTTCTCGTCGACGAAGTTCAGAGACTCGTCGACGAAGAGAAGTTGAGGAGTTTCGGAAAAATCAGAGATCCCAGATTCGTCGATGAGGCCACAAATTCGTCGACGAAGTCAGTGAAGGATTCGTCGATGAGAACACCATTTCGTCGACGAATTGGGCCAAGTCAAAAGGGCTATAAATAGAATATTCTTTACTTCCAAGTTAAGAAACTTCAATCCTATCTCTCTTTCTCTCTAGAACTCTCCCTACTCTCTCTTTCTCTCTAGATTTCTTCGCAGTTCGTCGCTGAAATCATGAATCTGAAGTTACCACGAGGATCGTGGAAGGATTCTCTACAATTTCTACAAATCAAAATCTCGTTTCAAAGATTTTCAGGTTTCGGTG
Source organism: Malania oleifera (assembly GCF_029873635.1). NCBI lineage: Eukaryota > Viridiplantae > Streptophyta > Magnoliopsida > Santalales > Ximeniaceae > Malania > Malania oleifera. The sequence goes on along the minus strand of NC_080425.1, from coordinate 8,027,904 downwards.
TAAAATCGAGGTAAGGCTCGATTTTCAATTCTGATCTAGTAGTTTTGTAGGTAACAGTCTTGTGAGCATAATCTGTATTATGATTTGTAGGTTTTGGAACTCAGTTCGGTGTTTAGGGGCCTTGGAGTTTAGGAATTGCTATTCAGGGAAAAGGTAATGGAACTATGTTTATATTGGTTATTTTTGAAATCGGACTCGGTGGAACTGTGGTTCACGGTCCTATGTGTGTTTTGGCTACTCATTTGGGGGGGGGATCTAACGGGAAAAACTATGGGTTTTTCATTATTATAGTTTTGAAAAAAAGGGGCGACGGGCTACATCCCTGGTTTTGTTGAAAATCGTGGGTATATGTTGATTTATACTGTGATATTGGGATGATCGTACTTGTTTAAACTGTATTTGTTTGAAAAAACATGATTTAGATTACCAAATGGGTGTGGTTTGTTTGGTTATATGAGCATGCATATGTTGTATTTTGGTGAAATAGGAACGGGGTTCTGAATTGTTCCAGGTTTGAAAATCTGTCTTTTGCTGAAGAGTGCGCAATACCACGAGATTGGCTGGCTTACAAGCCGAAGGATGTGCGAACACCAGATCTGCACCAGTTCAATGCTGGTGTTATGCCAGGTTACCGAGGGCACCGGCATTTGCCAAAAGGTGTGAAATATCACTAGACTACCGGCATTGGCGAAAGGGTGTGAAATATCACCAGATCACCGGTTTTTACTAAAGGGTGTGAAATACCACCAGACAGTCCGGCTTTGAGCCGAAGGGTGTGACGACACTAGATTGTATTGCTTGGTTTGTGAAAATATTGGAACTGTTTTGATTGTTTTGACTATTGATCTATGCATGTTAGTGTATCATGATAACACTCAAATGTCACACACCAATATAACTTGTGTTCTTCCTTACTGAGAGGTGTCTCACCCCTGCTGTACGTACATTTTTACAGGTCCTTCGAGTAATTGGAACTAGCATCATGGTGTAGGGAGCGTAGTGGCTGGTGTATTGTGTTTAGCGCTTGGGTAAGTGCTAGGACTGTATTTTTGATGGGTTGCCATTTTGAGATGTATTTGGGCACCCGTTTGTACGTTTTGATAGAGCCATGTTCTACTCTTGTATAGACTCTGGTATAGTACTGCATATGTGTATATAGATGACCTTTTTCCGCTGTGTGTATGATTGTGATTGGATGTGTTTAGGGTGTTTAGGAACCCCACAGGGTCGGACCCTCATCCATTGTACTGTATCTTTGGATGTTTTATCAGATACAGGTATAGGTTAGATTACATTTTCACCCTTGGGTCCCATTTTGGGGTTCGAAGCGTGACAGTTTGGTATCAAAGCTAACCAGGTTACTAGATCTTGTAGACTTGGTTAGGCTTTGTTTTGAGTACATACTAGAGTATAGGATGTGGATATGGGTAGAGTTGGTTGAGGGTTGTTCGGTTGCTAGACTGAGATTTTTCGATGGTATTCCATGTTTTTCCTGGGATGACAATTCTAGTAAAAGTAGGGCAGATCATTGATGACTTTCGTGTCGGTGTGATAGGACAGACCTAGACTTGGCAGGAAGTAGTTAACACGATTAGTGTAGATCATTGTGTTAACTGTATGTGTTGTCGGAATACTGATAGATTCCTATTGTGTTGCAGAATGGAGCCCAAGGATAATAACCTAGGAAGTGGCTCTGAGGAGACTATGAGTGATGAGTCTCCTTCTGCGCCTTGAGGTTTGACGAGGTAGGTGTTACGGGAGATCGGGCGGAGTGTGAGGAGACGCGAGCGCTCTCCTACTGCTACAGGGTGCACCATTGAGAGGTTCACATGCATGCATCCTCCGACGTTCTCTGGAGGACCTAACCTAATGATAGTAAAGGATTGGGTGGAGAAGACTGAGAGGATCTTGGAGGTCTTGCACTGCACGGATAGGTAGCGCATCCTTTATGCCACCTTCCACCTGTCTAGGGAGGCGGGTCAATGGTGGACTGCGATGAGTCTGTTGGAGAAGCAGAGAGCCGATCCTGAGGAGATGACGTGGAGCCGTTTCAAGGAGGTGTTCTTTGATAGATACTTCCCGTCTTTAGTACGTGATGCGAAGGCAGATGAGTTTTCTGCTCTGACGTAAGAGAATTTGACGGTGCAGGGGTATGCGGCTCGGTACATAGAGTTGTCCTGCTTTGCACCATGTATGATCTCGAGTGAGTATGAGAAGACTTGGAGGTTCGAGAAGGGTTTGAGGAAGGATATCCGCAGACTGGTGGGTATGCTTCAGATTCGCGAGTTCTTAGTGTTGGTGGATAAGGCCACGGTGATTGAGACCAGTATCCGAGAGGAAGAGGCAGATCAGGAATCGAGGAAGAGGACGGTACCTTCTGGTTCTCAGATAGGATCTCGTCAGGGATCGTGGAACAAGAGGAGCAAGGGCTCGGGTTACCGCCAGAATACCGAGCGCTAGGATTCTCAAGGGAACTAGGCTCGGGGACGTTGTGCTAGATGCCATAAATGGCATGAGGGTGAGTGCCAGACATGAATGAGGTGTTATATGTTACTACGCCATCGGGGAGTGTATCATTCTGTAGGAAGATGTTGGTAGACTGCTCAGTGGAAATTCAGGAGAAGCTGTTAGCGGTGAACCTTGTGGTATATGACATGTCGGGGTTCGATGTCATTCTGGGGATGGATTGCTTATTCATCAGTTATGTGGTGATCGACTGTCATAGGAAGGTGGTAGTTTTTAGACCTCCTGAGGAACAGGAGAATGAATTTGTGGGATCGTGTGTGCGTCCAGTGCCACAGATTCTGTCGGCACTACAGGTGAGGAGGCTACTTTTGGACGGATGTCAGGGGTACCTAGCTTGTATGAAGGAACCGCTGTGGGATGAGTTGAGACTCGAGAACATTCGGGTAGTCAACGAGTTTTCGAATGTGTTTCCAGATAAATTACCCAGTTTACCTCCGGATCGTGAGGTGGAGTTTACGATAGAGTTGCTGCCCGGTAAGGCACCGATCTTTAAAGCTCCGTACTGGATGGCTCCAGCAGAACTTTGGGAGTTGAAGAAGCAGTTGCAGGAATTACTAGATAGGGGATTCATTTGACCTAGCATTTCACCTTAGGGAGCTCCAGTACTGTTTGTGAAGAAGAAGGACGGGTCGATGCAGATGTGCATTGATTACTGTGAGATTAACAAGGTGACTGTTAAGAATCGCTATCCTTTACCTCGTATAGATTATCTCTTTGACCAGTTGTAGGGCACATGGGTCTTTTCGAAGATCGACTTGAGGTCAGAATATCATCAGGTGAGGGTCAAATCGGAGGATGTAGCGAAAATAGCTTTCCAAACCAAATATGGCCACTACGAGTTCTTAGTCATGCCTTTTGGGTTGACGAATGCTCTAGAAGTTTTCATGGATCTCATGAACAGGGTTTTCCATGAGTACCTAGATCGATTCGTGGTGGTATTCATTGATGATATTATGGTATACTCGAGGAGTACGGAAGAGCACGTGGAACATTTGAGGTTAGTATTACAAATTCTGCGGGAAAGGAAGTTGTATGCTAAGCCGAAGAAATGTGAATTCTGGTTGAATCAGACTGCGTTCTTAGGCCATGTGGTTACTGTGGATGGTATATCAGTTGATCCTAGCAAGATTGAAGTTGTGGTTGACTAGGTAAGGCCGAAGAATGTGCAGGAGGTTTGGAGTTTTCTAGGACTGGTGGGTTACTATCATCGGTTCGTAGAGGGTTTCTCTAAACTGTCTAGACCTCTGACACAACTGACCAAGAAAGGAGTGCAGTTTGAGTGGACCAATGATTGCGAGCAGTGCTTTCAAGAGTTGAAGCACCAGATGGTTACTACTCTAGTATTGACCATTCCTTCAGGGGATGGTGGATTTGTGATTTATAGTGACGCGTCTCTGAAAGGCCTGGGATGTGTGCTTATGCAGCAGGGTAAGGTAGTAGCTTATGCTTCTCGACAATTGAAGGAATATAAGAAGGACTATCCTACGCATGATCTGGAATTGACTACTGTTGTATATGCACTGAAAATCTGGCGATGCCGCGACACCATCTGTATGGGGTGCAGTGTGAGATCTTCACTGACCATAAGAGTCTCAAGTATTTCTTCAGACAGAAGGAGTTGAACATGAGGCAGAGGTGGTGGCTAGAGTTGATTAAGGACTACAATCGCACGATCAATTATCACCCAGGGAAGGCAAATGAAGAGGTATGTATAGTTTTTCAACAGATTATGACTGTTGGGGATATAGGAGTAATTTTATAAAAATTTTAATGAGGGTTAATTAAATTAACCTCGATTTATCACAGTAAAAAATTTGGCAAACCGAGAGTTTTGGTCGACTAAGGTCAAGGGTCGGTTGACCATCCTGTGCAAGTTATGAGTTTTCAATTGAAACTTGGTTGACCAGAAGAGCATGTTGGTCGACCATCTCAGGGCGATTCTTAACCCTTCGTGGGTTCGGTCGACCAAGGCAAAAAGCCGATCGGCCATTCATATGGTTCGGTCGACCATGACCATTTTGAACTGAGAGTTTGATCAACTTAGGACACTAGAAAGTCAAAATTTTGGAGGTTGGTCGACCAAGGACATTACGTTCAAAACTGGTCGGTTGACCGAGCTATGGTCAAAATTTGACTCCGGGGCAAATAGTACTTCGGTCGACCATGGGGTATAACATAAGATTGGTTGGTCGACCAAGGGCATTAAAATTTACTATTTTGCCTTTACTTTGATCCTAAAGATATTCTAAACCCTTTGAAAGTTTTAAGCAATTATGAAATAGGGTTTTAGGTGAAAGGTTTGGTCCATATGGTCAGACTATGGCTTAGGCTTTTTAATTAAACCGAAAATAATTCAATGTCGGTCGACCGAACTCTTGAGCTTATGCATCCTATCATGCATGTAATGCAATTATTACAGTCCATAATATTACAGACCCAAAATATAAAACAAAATGCATTTACAATATAGAACAAATGTCTTCTCCTTCTTCTTTTGCTCCTCTAATTCATCATGAAATACACCAGATGATATGATCTTTATGTTCCTCCTAACGTTCATCTCTTCCTTATATGTGCACTAAAATATTAAGTCTGTTTAAGCACTGAATACACACATAAGTAACTTGTGGTTTGTCATTATCAAAATTAAGGATCAGACTCAAAAAGTCAACACCCACTCATCGACAAGTTTATCCTTTCGTCGACGAGTCTTAACTCTGAGATTTTTTGGCTTTCGGTATCTACTCGTCGACGAGCATAGGGCACTCGTCGACGAGTCTTCTGCTGTCAGCACAAGAAAACTTCTCTCACATGTTTTTCTTCCTTTGTTTATAAAATTATAAGAGCCACACACAAATATAACAAAATCCAAAGCATATTTGCTTATTTGTTTTTATGTAATAATGGTTTTATTTATTAATTTCTTTTATCTATGCCTATGCTTATACACTAATGAATAAATTAAACTCATAAGGAACCTTCCTCTAGTCTTGAGGGTTATCTCCTTGCATGCTTTTGAGAATTGGAGGTAAGGAGGCTTTTGTCTTGTGTAAAGCCTCTCAATAAGTTAATGACCAGGTAATTAAATAAAGTAGAAGAATTAGAGTTTGATTAGCTAAGTTTGAAGGTAATCTAAGGCTAGTCAAGTATCATCCATCAGACAAGTGTGAAAGAATGCTAATACCTTCCTTTTGCATAATTGTACTCTCAAATCCAACTTGGTAACACAATCATTGACTACTTGTTTCCTTAGATCAAATGTATTTATAGTTATTTGGACAATTATGTTGTCTAATCTAAGAACAAAATTATTTTAGCATATGAATTTGATAGCTTGTGAGAGAAAATTGCTACAATGCAAAAAAAAAAAAAATACTAGTTAATAACATATAGTAATCAAATTATCATCACATTTCATAAAAGAATATCTACTCGTATCATATTTTTTTTTTTATAAAACGAAACACTTTTACAACATTCTCATTTGCTTTTCAACAATTATACTCCTTTTTAATCTACCGTGACAATTATTTATAAAAATAAATATTTTGAAAACTAAACATAATCTTAAAATTATAAACTATTTACATTGCAACTTATTTTATAAATTTTCATTTCAAAATCAACAATATATATTGTTTTTCTTCTCAAACTTAATTAGCCCATGTCAGTCCATGATTGAACTTTGTTGCAGCATCCAGACAAGAGCTTTATGCATATAGCTTTAATTTCTCAAAAGAATTTAAAAAGAAAACAGTTAATATTGAGATTTGCAAATAATTATAGGATACGGGACAAACTGTACTTGTGGAATACAACACAGAGAGTCTTATCAGACGAACTGTATTTGTGGAATATAACAGTAAGAGTCTTTTCAGTGGGTGAGACTTGTTGAAGCAAATCATTACAGAAAAAAACTTTGGAAGTCTTTTGCTGCATTAACTGTTTATTAGCAAACATAATAGTGTGTGCTTTGTCATTAGGGTTTACGGATTGGAATGGCAGCACCAATACCAAACCCAAACTCCAAATGCAAATGCAAATGCAAATGCATGCATTTGTATAATTTATAAAATATTTCTATAAAAAAAAAAAAGTATTCTTGAAAATAGAATGCATAGATCGTTCTCTTATAAAAATATTTTTATTTAGCATACATTTTTAAATTTTAAAAAAATATTTTATATTTTTTGTTAAGATACTAATAAAAAAAAGTGTTTTTTTTTTTTTTTAAGTATGTCACTTTATATGAAATATTTTTAAAAAAATTAAAAATAAATAAATTATATTTTTAAATGAGTTATTAACGGGTACCCGTTTAAGACTTATTTATTAAATGGACGGATTTTGATTTACATGTTAGTCACTCGTTTGTAAATGGGTCAGCCCGACCCTGTTTAATCACAACCTGTTTAACCTCATTGGTTTACAAATTGAAGACTATAAGAATAAGATTCTCATGTTTTCTTAAAGAATCTTTAATTTTCAAACAATGTTTGATTGTCATCGTATCATTTTCTTGACCCAAAAAAGTGTACCCATAAAAAATGTGGGCATTACTTTTTCAAGAATGTTAAAAGATTTTACAGAAACAACCCTACGGGTAAAAATTGTTGAGAATTCTACTTATAAGTTTGTCTCACATTGAAAATTTTGAATGGATGATGAGTACTTATATGCATGGTTGGACCCAAGATCCAATAGGCGTAAACTTTTGGGTCAAGTTAGTGTCCACACATGTGCATCAAGCCCACTCATGGGCTCCTCCGATCCTAACAAGTGGTATTAGAGCCGACGGTTCATAATTTCGGGTGAGCGACATCGTAAAAAAGTCAAGACGTGAAGTTAATTCTCCTGACGTGCTAACAGTTGGAGGACCAAGTGTGTGGTTGGGGCCAATAAGGATTATCTAAGCAGCGAATATATCCAAATAGGGTCAAGACGTGAGAGGTAGGATTGATTCAGAAGCATGTGAAATGCAATCTGACGCACGTAAGGCGCTAGTGGTAAGACCTACTTGAGCAATTATTGAGGAATTGAGCTTACTCCCAAAAGGAAGACAATTTTTGTTTAAGTGAGAGCAGTTGGAACTCATAAGTGAGAGAGAGATTGTTAAGAACTCCACTTGTGAGTTTGTCCTATATTAAAATTTTTGAATAGATGATGGGTGTCTTATATACATGATTGGGTTCAAGACCAAATAGGCTTAAACTTTTGGGTCAAATTAGTGTTCATCCATGTGTATCAATCTCACCCATGGACTCCTTTGATCTTAACAAAAAAGGCAGATAAGAACAAAAACTCCTAGGGTTGAAATTCTATGGATTATGACTATATGGTAAAGTTACGGTATTGATATTTAAATAGTAAGTTGGGGTAAGTAAGAAAAATCAAACTATGAGATTGAACCGAAATATGGTTTAACCATTTCTTTGGTTCAACCTTGGTTTAGAGTTTTCAAATTTTAAATTACTGATTCAATTTCAATTCAATTCATTCAAAAACTATGGTTAATCAAGCAAAACTAATATATGATAAATAGATAGAACATGTATATATATTTATATACTATATTCATGTAGCATATACCATTAAATAGTTTAAATAAAAAATTATTTTTCAACAATTTAGAACTTGGATAGGTAACTCTTATTTTATTTTATTTTATTTTAAGCATAATGATAATAATATTACTTTTATTGTTTTCATTGATTTCTATTTTATTATTAAAAAGCTAACAATATTGTCTAATAATACTATATTATTGGGGCATTAATGGTAATTATACTGGCAAAATAATGGGGACAATTTATTCTAAAAAGGTAAGGTGTTCCTTAGAATGCAATTCTTGGAAGATACTAAATAGGAGATCATGAGAATGAGACTCCAATTTGTTTTGAATTTTTTTATTTTATTTTTTAAGAATATGATATTACAATGACATTATTTTATTTTATTTTATTTTTGTCCCTATGCAATAATTTTGAGAATCAAATTTTAAAAAGTATTAAAAATTTTGCAAACCAAACATTTTTGAAGAAGAAAAAGAACACATAAGACCAAATATACTCAAGGTTTGAAACTTCGAAATTATAAGTATTCAATAAAGATAAAACAGGTTAGTGGGTCGGGTTTAGGTGGATCGTAAACGGGTTAAAAGGGTTCGGTTTCGAGTTGACTCGTTTAATAACGGGTGACTAACATATAAATTTAAACTCGTTCGTTTAATAAACATGTTATAAATAGGTACCAGTTTAAAAATATAATTTATTTATTTTTAATTTTTTAAAATATTTCGTATAGAGTAACATATTTTTAAAAAAAAAACAACTCTTTTTTTATTTATTAGTACCTTAACAAAAAAACATAAAATATACAAAATATAATATATCTTTAATTAATATTTATTAAATTTTAAATTAAACATATCAACCGATTAGTACTTAGTCCAAATCTATCTAACCTATTATTTATTAAACAGGTCAAGTTGAGATTGACTCAAGTCACATTATGCTAAATTTGAATCCAATTTAAATGAGCATATCATATATGATGGTTGAATTTGGATACATTTTGTTAAGAATTTAATAATTAGATAGGACATGATGAAAGAGGCAAGTCCGTGCACTGATTATTGGCAAAAAAGTCACAAACGCCATCTTGACCAATAAAGAAAGTGGAGAAAAGAAAAGAAGAGAAAGGTAAAAAGACTGATAGGTCCTTGCTCAGTATAGCCTCTCACACCAACCATGGATGAGACAAAAGATTTAAAGCTTGTCCAAAGGAAGTAAACTAAAACCTCTGACTAATTCAACGGCTTTCTATCCTTTGACCAATTAATAATAATGATAAATATACTAAATCGACTTAGCACAGTTGGCAATTACTACAATACCGAATCGTGGTTCACACCGGGAGGTGAGGACAAAACAAGTGTCCAATCGGCTCACGACAGCGGGGCAGTCACACGTCAGCAACTGCGTCGGGACTTGGCGGCGGTAGCGGTGGGCTGGCAGCACACGTCAGCGGCAAGATCTCATGAGGCATGAGAAAGTGTGCATGGATTCCTTCTGTCTCTAAAGTATGGGAGTGGTGAGATGAACCATTTTATTTTTTGGCCGTCCCACATGGACATGCGTCCACCAATTTTATTCCACCAAGGAACAAAATTAATATAATACATTAGTCAATTAAATCATAAGTGAATGCAAGATTTGAGGTGATACTAAACACTTAAATTTATTTTTTAAAAACTTGAACCACAGTTTGTGAGATAAGATATGTATTTACTGCTAAAAATTAAACCATGCCACATACTTTTTTTTGTTCATACCTATCAAATCATTGATGGACAATATAAAATCGTGATCTTTTTCAATACAAAATGAAAAATATAAATCAAACTTTTTCTTTTTTTTCTGTTAAATATTTTGATAGTGTTGACTATTTTAACTAAATGACCAAAACGAAGTTTGGTAAGTCCTTTTACTTTTTTCTTACTTTTACTCCCTCTTTTTAACTTTTTTTGCTTTATTTTTGACATTTTTTACTGTATTATATGACCCAGAACAGTACAATACAAAAAAGAAAAGTCTAATAGTGATTTTGACTTCAAGCACACAGATTGAGATAAAGTCCTCGTCGTTCCAAGCTTTTCTACACTCTTTCTGTCAATTATAATTGCATTGGTGATTCGGAATAATCATAAATGGTAGGAAGAGATCTAATAATGATTTTAACTTTGGATACACAAATTGAGACAAAATCGGTAGGAAGATATCTAATAATGATTTTAACTTTGGATACACAAATTGAGACAAAATTCATGTTATTTCTAGTTTTTTTTTTGTCATTTTTCTATCAAATCTAACTACACCAGGTGATTTGAAACAATCTAAAATGATAAGTTATTTTGATTTTTGACACTCAAATCGAGATAAAAACCTATCATTTCCAGAGTTTTTCTTTTTTCTGCCAATTCTAACTACAACGAGTGATCTGAAGTAAATCAAAATGGTAAGAAAGTGTCCCACGATAATTTTACTATTCTACATGAAAATTGAGGCAAAACCACATCTTTTCTAACCTTTTTACTCTCTTTTTGTCCAATTTGACCGCATTGAGTGACTTGAAACAGTTTGAATGAGGATTCAAATTGTAATTTTGATTTCTTACATGAAAATTGAATTAACAATATGATTTTTCTATAATTTTTTGTATTTTTGGACACCCTTGAAATTTTTGGTCATTAGTTGTGGATTCTACTACCTTTTCCTTTATTTTAATAAAATGAAAATTTTTATAATATTTTAATATTCAAATATTTTGAAAATTAAAAATAAAAATAATTTTAAAAAAATGAAAAATCAATTTTTAAAGGCTAACATGTGGCTGCATGTGCTTGTCGGCTCGCGCAAGTGCCCTTAGAAACGATGTCGTTTTTATCTTGATTAAAAAATAAAAAAATTTAATTTAAAATAGGCTAACACATGCATGCACACGTCTACTCGTTTTATTTGAACGACTGTTTTGAATGGAAAAAACAATGTTGCTTTGATTTTTTTTTTCCCCTTTGTCTCCTTCCTTCACCCTCCAGCGCGTGTTGATGCTTTCTCTGGCGGTCCTTTGCCATTTTCGCCAGTAGAGACTATGTTCCCCCTATGTTTTTCTTCTCTCTCTCTCTCTCTCTCTCTCTCTCTCTCTCTCTCTCTCTCTCTCTCTCTCTCTCTCGTCTCACACATCCTCTCCCATCACCTTTCACTTCCCCCATCTCCCTCAATATTCCTTACCTTTTATCGCAGGTACCCATTTTGTTTTATTTATTTATTCTTCTTATTTAAAGCCCCAAAGGCAAAAAGGAGGAGCTGGGGTAGTCTCTCTCTCTCTCTTACACACACACACACACACACACATAATTTGATCTTTTTGAGTGTGTGAGATATACTTGTAGTGTGTAAGTGCAAGTATAAGCATATGTATATGTGTGCATCTGTGGGTGTATAGCATGCCTAAATTCATGCATCTCTCTCTCTCTCTCTCTCTCTCCAACCCTTTTAATTTGGGTCCATGTTTTGTTTGTAAATGCATGTGACAGTGTGTGTTTTCATGTGTATGCATGGTGGGATGCATGCATATACATATATTTGTGCGTGATGCATATATATATGCATGCATGATTATATATGTATATGTGCTTATGGGTGTATAGATACATGTAGATATGTGTAGAATGCATGTAGTCATGTATGTATGTATGTGTATATGCATGTGGATGTGCATGTATGTATGTGACATGCTTGGATGCATGAATGCACGTGAGCATGAATGTATGGTTATGTATGCGCATGTAGATATGTGGATGCATGTGCATGTATGTATGTAACATGCCTAGATAGGTATTGTTGGTCTTACAAAACTTAAAATCTTGTTTTGATGATAACAAATCAGAGGTATTTAACATATTTGGTTAAGTGATGATATTTTAGGATTCAAGTATGTGAATATAAGGTCAAGTGCTCACAAGGATCATCGAAAGCTTATACTCCAAAGAAAAATGACCAAATGAAGCTTAAAGAATATTAAGGCATGGATTTAAAGATGATCTAATAAAAATTAAAGATCATGAGAGCATGAATATTGAAGAGAACTTACTAAAAAGTATATTGAAACTTGAAGACAAGATGGAGCCAAAGAAAGACAAGTATGAAAACTTAAGTGCGTAGAATGTCAAAGTCTTTAGAAGTCTTTATGTAAGTACTTCAAACAATTTCAATATGAATGCATGAAACTCTTAAGTAAATTTCTTGAACCTAGATACCTTTTAAAATACTTGAAAAATATTTTTATAAGGTCAAAAATTATTTCAAAAAGGTTAAAATTATTTTTGGAATGGAAAGCACCAAAAATAGGATTTTCCAAATGCTGTTATTTTTTTCTATATCCGCATTGATGTGCATTTTTCTATATCAAACACTCTTATTTTGAAAAGTGTTCAACATGAACATTGTGGAATTTTCTCTTAGCTTTATGTTGATACCAAGAAAGTATAATTTGAAGTTATATAGGAAAAGTTATGACCAAAATACTGAAAGGGGATCGAAGTTGTCAGGAAACCAAAGTTTTTGTCTGCCTAGAAGACTAAAGTTTAACTTCAGTCTACTGAAGAATTTTCTAGAGAAATCCTGAAAAGGCAGTATAGCCTCAGAAGACTGAACTCTTCACTTCAATCTTCTGACCCTGTTTCTAGACTGAATTTTTCAATGTTTTAAAGTACTTCAGAAGACTAAACCTGACACTTCAGTCTATTGAATACTGTTAATGACCATATTTTTAAAAATTTTTTCAAATTCAAATTCAAATTGGTATTTCTTGTGCTCCATACTTTCTATGAACTAGGGAAACACTCCAAGTCACTTGGGGAACACGAAATAAACTTTATTTCTCATCTATAAATAACCCCCCAAGGCTAAGGATTAATTACACCAAGAAAATACAGTAATCAAGCTTTCTTGCTCTCAAATCTCCTAATTCTTTCAAAGCTCTTTTGTACAATCAATTTCTAAATTCCATTACTGAGTTTTTTCTGATTTAAAGGCCACAGTTCTTGTGTTCTTAACTGAGCTTTACAATTAAGAAAGAACCCCTGTAATATCTTCTTGAGCTTCATCTTTCCATTTTGTGATTTTGATTGAAGTATATAGATTTAAATTGTACTAACCAGCTCTATGTGAGAGCATCTTTTGTACACAAAGAATTTGTTCTTGTCTTGTAGTTTCTTTGACGATTCTAGGTTGTCGGATCATTGGATCGAGCATGGGGCATCACTTAGAGAGGCATTGCTCTAGCCTATTAAAGGAGTGACTAAGCATGGGATATCGCTTGTAACGGTTTGCTCCGCCCAGAAAGGAGTGTTCTAGTGGAATCCTAGATGATATTGGCCTAAGACGAGGACATAGGCTGGGGATAATCCGAACCTCATAAAAATCTCGGTGTCTCTCTTTCCCTACTCTTTATTTTCAATATCTATATACATTGTATTGTGTGTATGCTAAGTGCAAGCTGGTGAAATCAAAAACTGAGATTAAAAGAAGACTCTTAATATAAGAAAGTATGTTTTGATTAAACTTTTGCGGAAACCAAAAAGGGAGTGCGTTGTTTAATTGTTTGTAGAAACTTAATTAAGAGAGTGCAAGCAATTTCATTCAACATAGGGCTTACAAATATTCATAGGACTACAAACAAGCAAATATCTTGAGTTCTTGCAAAAATTGAAATTACCAAAGAGTTGCATTTGGTTTGGTATTTTGTTAATCGATTATTTAGTTTTTGGTTAGTTGTTGGATTGCTTAAGTTTTGTTTACTTGTGTTGTGATTGTCTTGTGAGTTAATTTAAAAAGCTTTGCTATGTGTTTGATATATTAACAAGAGATTAAAATTTTCATAAAAAGAACTAAAATTTTAATAACTCAATTCATCCACCCCCCACCCACCCTATTGGGCTAACTCCTTCACTTTCAATTGGTATCAGAATCGTGTTATAACAAATCTTAAACAGTAGTTATATAAAGATCTACATGGCGTATGTAGGAGTAGCTCCCTTTGGAGAGGGTCAATCCTCAACTAGGCCTCCCATCTTTTGTGGTATAAATTTTACATTTTGAAAACAAAGAATGAGGATATATATTCAAACCATGGATTGGAAAGCATAGAAGGTTGTCACACGTGGTGACTACATTCCTACTAAAACCGTAGACGGCAAAGAAGTTCCTAAAAAAGAAAAAGACTTGACCGACATTGATTATAAAATGATGCAAGTAAACTCTAGTGCCATGAATGCACTATATTGTGCCTTAGATGTTAATGAGTTTAATAGGGTCATGACATGCAAGTCAACCAAAGAAATTTGAGACAAACTAGAAGTAACCTATGAAGGAACTATAGATGTTAGAGATAGTAGAATTGACATGCTCACAAGCGACTATGAGGCTTTCAAGATGAACCCGGATGAAACCATAACAAATATGTATATTAGGTTCACTCATATCATAAACTCTTTTAATGCCTTAAGAAATAATTACTCAACTTATGAAATGATTCGAAAAATCCTTAGAGGTCTTCCACCCATTTGGGAACCTAAAGTCATAGCTATTACGGAAGGAAGAAACCTTAAAAATACCTCACTAGATGATTTATTGGATCTCTTCTCACCTATGAGATGGCTATGAATGAAAGAAATAGAAAATCTATAGCCCTTAAGGCGGCAAAAGAAAGCTCTAGTGAAGAAGAGGAAGATACAAGTGACTTAGATGATGAAGAACTAGCATTCATTACTAAGAGGTTTGGAAAATTCTTTAAAAAAAACAAAAAGTTTTCTAGAAAGTTTAAAGGGTCAAAATCTGAAAAGGAGAAACTAAGAAAATAAGAAAGAATTCCCTACTTGTTACAATTGTAAAAAAGTTGGACATATTAAACCAGATTATCCATAGCTCAAAAAGGATGACAAAAAGAAGAAAAAGAAGGCGATAAAAGCTACTTGGGATGATACCAACTCAAGTGAATCAGAGAATGAATCAAGTAACCAAGAGGTCGCTTTCTTTATGGCATGGGACGATGAGGAAAGCTCCTCATCCAAATCAATTAATGATTCTTGCAATGATTCATCTGACAAATCCAATGATGAAAGTATGCCATCTTATGAAGAACTTCAAAATGAACTATTCAAGGTGCATAAGATCTTAGTTAATGTGACTAAAAGATATACATCATTGAAAAATAAGAATGAAGGTGTAATGAAAAAGAGTTGGAATCTCTAAAACTTGCTGAAAGTGAAAAAGATTTAAAAATCCATAGACTAGAAAACAAGAATGTGAAGGTGATAAAAGAACCAAAAGATTTAAAGTCCAAAACTTCTATGGGTAATGAAAAAGACTTATATATTTCTGAACAAAAAAATAGAATCAACAAAATGTCTCAAAGACAAGAAAAGGGTAAAAATATACAAAATTCAGAAATTTATGATCTTAAGAGAAAAATTGAGGATCAAAACAAAATCATCTACAACTTCACTAAAGAAAAAGAAAATTTTGATAGAACGATTGATGCACAAAGAATATCTTTGAATAAATAAGACATAGGATTCAATGGAGTTAAAAATACAAGAAAAAAGAATCTCTATATAGGGTACTTTACGAAAGCCTCCAAAGACTAGCACCTCCTCTAATGCTTATACTTACACTACATGTTTTCTATGTAAGAAGAAGGGACATATTAAGTTCGAATGTCCATTAAAGAGGAAAGATGTGAAAATTAAATAAGTTTGGAAAGTAAAAGAAACATCTCTTGTTAAATCATCCGAACCCAAGAAAGTATGGGTACCTAGATAAAAAACCTAGTTCACAAACTAAGGACTCCAAAGATAGTAGGATTAGTCATTCCCTTTTAGAAATTAAGAAAGTCACTTAATCCAATTTTTGACAAGGATAATGAACTAGTTGAAATAAAGAAAAACCTATGAGATAATTGACAAATCAAAAAATGTCACTGGTAACCTCAAATCAAGAGAACCTTAATTGACAATGACTTATCTTCTAAGAACAAAGAAGCTATATGTCTCAAAAGGCAATGCTAAAAGCATGCTTGAAGCTTAATAATTTGATAAAGCATAGTAGGAAAACAATTTAGGAAGGTTTCAGGATAAGAATAGAAAGATTTTTGAAAATTTACAGACTTCAGATGACTAAACTTGTAATCTCAGACGACTAAACACTGTAGCACTAAAGGCTCAGACGACTGAGCCTAGACCTCAGACAACTAAGGTGCTACTGCCTATCCAATCTCCTAATTCTGAAAATCTTCAGAAGACAGAACTAAATTTTCAGTCTTCTGAGGTCGCGGGAACTATATATTTAATACTTTAAGAGCTTATTGACAACTATAACATTGAAACAAATAAAAACAAAAATGGCATCGTTTACCAAAATCATAGGAAGATTTGTACAAGGCTTAACTTAGAAAATATTAAGATTTGGAAAGCAATATGAATTTTGGGAATTCATATGAAATCAGAAGAAAGAAAATCTGAAGCAAATTGAGCTTATTACATGAGTATTTTGATTAAGAAATGATATTTGAGCAAAATGAGAGGTATTTAAGCTAAATAAGAGATATTTGAAAATGAGAGATACTTGAGCAACATGAGAACAATTTGAACAAAATTGTAGCACAATGCACAAATGAGAATAATATGTTCCATGCTTATATAATATACTAATATGATGCATACTTACATGCTAAATGCTAATATTCTGATATGCATAAGTGGTGAGATACTAATGAAATGATAATATGAACTAAATACTGAGCTATGACTATGCTAAAATGCTGATATAAAAAGAGGAAGAAAGTTTAGCAAAATTTAAATATGAACAAATTCAACATGAGCATGTTATGACATTGGTATTATTCTTGATATTGGTATCCATGAGCACTTACATGAAATAAATTAATATTTGAAGCATGACTTGATAAATTTAAAAGCATAATTGGTAATCTTGACACCTTCATAAATACTTAGTTTATACTTCAAGAATGAAATTATAAACCTATTGAATATGAAATATATTTCATTTAGGGGTAGTTAGACTTGATAAATAATGATATCATGATTTATGTTCATTACTGAAAATCATTGAAAATTATGATATACAATCTTTTGTATTTTTTTTTCATGCTACTTTGAGACTTTTTGTTAATCTTATTATGCATGATAAATGCAAAATTTCTGTTTTGAGCCTTCACTAGATCTATATTTTTTCTTATAGTTGCTCATACCTAAGCATGTATATTGGCTCAACTATGAAAGTGTTTGATCTTGAATGATGTGATCTTGATCTTGAATGATGTGATCTTGATCTTGAATGATGTGATTTTGATATATGAGCATGATATTACAATTAATATTGAAATTGATTTTTATTTTGTAAATATTGTTAAGTTGATACTTATTGTAAGGGAGAGTCTTTTTAAAGTTTACTCAATTTTTTACTCCTTGTTTGTCATCATAAAAAGGGGGGAGATTGTTGGCCTTATAAGGCTTAAAATCTTATTTTAATGATAACAAATCAGAAGAATTAACATATTTGTTTAAGTGATGATATTTCAGGATTCAAATATGTGAATACAAGGTTAAGTGCTCATAAGGATCATTGAAAGCTTTACTCCAAAGAAAGATGATCAAATGAAACTTAAAGAACATTAAGGCCCACATTCAAAATGATCTAATAAAACTTGAAGATCATGAGAGTATGAATATTAAAGAGATCTTGCTAAAAACTTAAAGTATATTGAAGCTTGAAGACAAGATGGAGTCAAAGAAAGACAAGCATGAAGACTTAAGTACTTAGAATGTTAAAGTCTTAAGAAGTCTTTATGTAAATACTTCAAACAATTTCAATATAGATGCATTAAACTCTTAGGTTAATTTTTTGGACCTAGATACCTTTTAAAATACTTTAAAAATATTTTTATAAGGTCAAAAATTATTTCAAAAAGGTTAAAATTATTTTTGGAATGAAAAGCTCCAAAAATAGGATTTTCCAAATGCTGTTACTTTTTTCTATATCTGCATTGATATGCATTTTTCACTACCAAACACTCCTTATTTTAAAAAGTGTTCAACATAAAAATTGTGAGATTTTCTATTAGATTTCTGTTGATACCAAGAACATATAATTTGGAGTTATATAGAAAACGTTATTACCAAAATACTGAAGGGGGGTCGAAGTTGTCAGGAAACCAAATTTTTTGTCTGCCTAGAAAACTGAAGTTTAACTTCAGTCTACTAAAGAATTTCCTTAGAAGACTGAAAATTAAGTTCAGTCTACTGAATAATTTTCTAGAGAAATCCTAAAGAGGCAGTATAGTCTTAGAAGACTGAACTCTTCACTTCAGTCTTCTAACCCTGTTTCTAGACTGAATTTTACAATGTTTTAAAGTACTTCAGAAGACTGAACCTGACACTTCAGTCTACTGAACACTGTTAATGACAATATTTTTTAAAAGTTTTTAAATTCAAATTCGTATTTATTGTGCTTCAAACTTTCTATAAAATTGGGAAACACTCTAAGTCACTTGGGGAACATGAAATAAACTTTATTTCTCATCTATAAATAACCCCCCACGGTTAAGGATTAATTACCCTAAGAAAATACAACAATCAAGCTTTCTTACTCTCAAATCTCCCAATTATTTCAAAGCTCTCTTGTGCAATCAATTTCTAAATTTCATTACTGAGATTTTGCTTATTTAAATGCCATGGTTCTTGTGTTCTTAACTGAGTTTTACAACTAAGAAAGAACCCTGGTAATATCTTCTTGAACTTCATCTTTCCATATTGTGATTTCGATTGAAGTGTATAGATTTAAATTGTACTAACCAGCTCTATGTGAGAACATCTCTTGTACACAAAGAATTTGTTCTTGTCTTGTAATTTCTTTGACGATTCCAAGTTGTTGGATCATTGGACCAAGGTGTGGGGTATCGCTTGGAGAGGCGTTTCTCTAGCCTATTGAATAAGTGACTAAGCATGGGATATCACTTGTAACGGTTTGCTCTGCCCATAAATGAGTGTTCTAGTGGAATCCTTAGGTGGTATTGGCCTAAGGTGAGGACGTAGGCTAGGGATAAATCGAACCTCATTAAAATCTCGGTGTCTCTCTTTCCCTACTCTTTATTTTTAGCATCTATATACATTGTGTTGTGTGCATGCTGAGTGCAGGCAACTCATAACAAAAACTGAGATTAAAAGAAGACTCTTAATATAAGAAAGTACGTTTTGATTAAACTTTTACGAAAACCAAAAAGGGAGTACGTTGTTTAATTGTTTGTGGAAATCTTAATTAAGAGAGTGCAAGCAATTTCATTCAATACAAGGCTTGCAAATATTCATAGGGCTACAAACAAGCAAATATCTTGAGTTCTTGCAAAAACTAAAATTACCAAAGAGCTGCATACTATATCTTTGTTTGGTTTTTTTTTTTAATTGATTATTTTAGTTTTTGGTTAGTTGTTGGATTGCTTGAGTTTTGTTTGCCTATGTTGTGATTGTTTTGTGTGTTAATTTAAAAAGCTTTGCTGTGTGTTTGATATATTAACAAGAGGTTAAAATTTTCATAAAAAGAATTAAAATTTTAATAACTCAATTCACCCCCCCCCCTTTTGGGCTAACTCCTTCACTTTCAGGTATGCATGGACATAAGTGCATGATGCATATGCATGAGCATGCATGAATGATATAAATGATGCATATTATGTATGTGTGCATGTGCATGTGCATGTGGATGGATGCATGAAATGCATTTGCATTGCATGAATATATGCCTATGTGGATATATGTATGTATGTATGTATGTATGCATATAAAAGTGTGTATTTACATGTATATAAATATGCATATACGCATATATATATATATATATACATATATGAATATTTATATGCATGTAAATACATACACTTTTATATGCATATTGTTGGCAAATACATACACTTTTATATGCATATTGTTGGCCTAACTGAACTTTTCAATCTTATTTTGATGATAACAAAATAAATGATATTTTAACATGTGGTGTTAAGTGATTTGATTTCAGATCCAGGTAAAAGGACACTCATGGTTGATAAGCTGAAAATCAATATCAATCTAGTGGAAGCTCCTTAGAATATTGAAGCAATGAGCGACAAATGAAGAGGTTAAAGGCCAAGCAAATCTTAAAGTCAAAGGTGAACCTCGAGAGGCTGAAGGACTTAGTGATTAGGGAGACCATGATTAGAAGGATTGTTGTAAGTACTTCAAAGTCAATGCTATTTAGATATGTGAAGCTCCTTAAGAATCAAAGACCCAGAGATCATTATTTGAAAAACTCTTAAAAATATTTTTAAAATGTTCCAATTAATTTTTTTAAGTAAACTAGAGTTTTAAAGATTGTCAAATTTGAAAATTTTTTACTTGTAGGAAGATTGTCAAAATTAAGAATCTTTGAATTTTAAACCTGCGGGAAGATTGTCAAAATTAAGAATGTTTAAATTTCAAACTTGCAGGAAGATTGCCAAAATTGAGAATTTTTTAATTTCAAACTTGCAGAAAAATTGTCAAAATTGAGAATTTTTGACTTGCGGGAAGATTATCAAAATTAAGAAACTTTGAATTTCAAATTTGCCGGGAGATTGTCAAAATTGAGAATTTTTGACTTGCAGAAAGATTGTCAAAATTAAAAATATTTGAATTTCAAACTTGTGGCAAAATTTTTAAAATTAATTTTATAATTTAATATTTTTTCAAAAATTTACCTAAATGGAGGATTTTCAAAATTAATTCTATAATTTAATACTTTTTGAAAAGTTACCTAAATGCTTCATGTTAAATAAGGAAACTTTTCTTTGAAAAAGTCTATAAATACCTCATTTGAGTAATGAAAAAATACACAAGCAAAAGTAGCAAAAAGATCAAATGAGCAATACGCCAAAGTTATATATGATCCCTACACTGAAATTTTCTTAAAAGTTTTTGTGTACTCACATCATTTTGTTGGAGAAAAACTATACGATATTGGTGGATTGACAAACAAGAGATTGGTTCCGAGTTGCATTCAATTTTTTTTTAAAACCATTGGTGACTTTTAAACCTTTAAAGCTTCACATTTTCTATTTAACTTTGGTTTTTGAAGTAGGATTTACAATTTAATTTGTACAACCTGTTCTGAATTGTGAGAGTGTTTTTGTACGCAGATCTATTTCTTTTATCTTCATCTTTGACGGTTCAAAGGTTTGTTGGATCGTTGGAACAAGCACAAGTTGTCGCTTGGAAAGGTTTCTCTTCCTAAAAAAGAGTGTAATTGTTGTAAGGTTTTTGTTCCACCTGGAAGGAACAAGATATAGTAAATTCCTTAGGTGGTTGACCTAAGACAAGGACGTAGGCTGGGGTAAGCCGAACCTCGTAAAAGTGGTGGTGTCACTATCGTTCCCTTACTCTCTTTTACATTTCAGCAACAATATAACCTGCGTGGATGTTTTAATATTTTTAATCATAAAGTAACGCATATTGGAAATAAAGTAAACCCAAAGTCTAATTTGTTTTTGGGCTTGCAGAAACCGAAAGGGAGTACGTTGGTTAATCAATCTTTCGCGGAAACCGAAAGGAAGTTCGTTTATTGGTTAACATTCCAAAACCTATTAGCTGAAGGTTTATTTAAATTATAATATTAAAAAGGTGCTTGGATGTCATTTTAATATTCAAATTCAAAAGCTAACTACCGAAACTTCACATTCATATATAGGGTCACTAAATATTCCAAATTGATTTCTTGGTGTATGGTTGTTTTACTTGAATAGTTGATTGATTGATTGTGGTTGTTGTGATTGTGGATTAATTAGAGGAAATAGGAGTTTGTGTGGATTGCCCGGTTAACAAGAATACAAGAAAGCCTTAAAATATTGTAAAAAGGAACAAAAAGGATCTAAGGAATTTTTAAAAGACCTAATTCACCCCCCTCTTGAGACTACACCTTAGGTTTCACATACATATATAAATATGCATATATGTATATGTATATATGTGTGTGTGTGTGTGTGTGTGTGTATTGACATAGGTAGATGTTTAGTATATGTTTACTTTTTGAGTTAGATCCCTATTTTGATAATGACAAAACACAAGTATCTTATGTGTGTATTTAATATGTGAACAGGTTTATAATTCAGCACACACATAAGGGAAAGAAAAATGGAAACCAGGAGGGACTTAAAAGCTTATACAGTCTAGCGTATTCCATGAAGAATTAGAGAGCAAATAAGTGAAGACATTAATTTTCTGTAAATGCATTTAGACTTAATTGTAATATTGCAATTTCTTGCATGATGTGTTTAAAGCTCAAATGGACCATAAATTGACCCTAGGGGACCAACACTTTCATGAAAAATCTTTTGCATAAATTGCTAAACTTTTGCAAAGGTTTTAAAATGGTTTTAAAATCAAAAAGTGGGCTAAAACTAATTTTCTCAAAGTGCCCAGTCGACCGACTAGTCAAATTGACTAGGGTTGGGAATACACAATTCCTTAAAATTGGTATCAAAGTCTTGTTGCAAATAACTATTTGTGTTAAAGATCGCAATGGCTCATACTAGTGTATCCCCATTCTGTGATGGACAATCGTGTACTAGGCCTCCAGTGTTTTGTGGTGTTGATTACACCCTGTGGAAACAAAGAATGAACATATTTATAAAATCTATGGGTTGGAGGGCCTGGCATGTGATTGCTAATGGAATTGTATGCCAATGAATGAAAATGATATTAGTTTAATGCATGCAAATTCAAATGTCATGGATATATTATATCGCGCTTTAGATCCTAATATTTTTCATGAAATTATGGCATGTAAATGTGTGAAAGAAGTTTGGGAAAAGCTAGAAAAGGGATATGGAGGAACCAAAAAGAAGGATACCACCTCGCGGGAAGTGATAAAGTGGTGGCAATTTGTGAACAAATTGATTTAGTCGATGAGGAGGTACTTGTATCTAAACCTCCTTTATTGAATAATACATGTGATGATTCTTGTGTTAAATCTTGCCATTCATTATGTATTGAATCATCTAATATCTCTTGTGATTTTATAAATGAAGTATGCAATGATTTATTTGATAATTTTTGTAATAATTCCTGTGATGAATCATGTGTTGAATTTTATGATGAAAGCATGCCTTTGATTGGAGAACTAGAAAAAAACTTCATTTAAAATACGTGGGATTCTAGTTGAGATGTCTAAGAATAAAACATTTTTGAAAAATGAAAATAAAAAGGTGGCAAAACATTTAAAAGAATTGAAAGAATATCATGCTATTCTAGAGAGGAAAAATATTGAAAAGATATTGAAAATTATCTTCTTGGAGAGAAAAATGGAAGATCAATCTAGAATAACATCCAAGGGTAAAAGTGAGAAGAATAATTCAAATAACTCCTTAAGAGTTAAAAGAAATAAATTCTTCAGAAAGGGTCCAAAATCATCCTATAAATCCCATAGTCATGCCTCATCGAGCAAACATAGGATTAGTAAGTATAGTCTTTTGCGAATACACAAAACTTGCTTATATTGTAAAATGAAAAGGCACACTAGATATACTTGTCCATTTAGAGGTGTCAGAGGCAAGGATAAGAGAATGATATGGGTAATTAGGAAGGCAAACCCCTTAGGACCAAAGGAAGAATGGGTTCCAATAAGAATTCCATAATTATTCAATCATTCCTTAATTCTTAGGTTTAGGAGTGGAGATGACTAAAAGGCTTAGGAAGTGGTCCATGCCTAAAATGTCAAAACTTAGTATATGCATTCACTATACACTATTTTGTATACCAAGATCTTCAGAAAATCAAGCCAATACGAAAGTTCAAGTAATATATCAAATCTAAACTTAATGCGTCTATATCATAATGATTGAGTAAAATATGAAAATATTAGCTATAGCATGCTAACTTTGAACTAAAATGGAATGAGATAGGTTCTACTTGAGTGAGACATTAGTCTCCACATAACTCATATGTTGACTCTACGAGTCCAATCTTGTTTTGATAATGACAAATCACTTGGTGTTTGATCTATGCATTGAGTTTGTAAAAGGACCTATATTAAGCATGCATGGAAAGATAACGAGTCATGGAAGCCATAAAGTAAAGCTGACACATTTTGGCAAGCTTCATGGAATTTAAAGAGTACGAGAATCAAGATGCAAACGGCAAAATTCAAGAACATCTTGGGAATGGGTATTTAGAACTTATGTGTATTTACATTGTCGTATGATTTAATTTAAGGCTCAACATATACCTAGAATGATTTTAGGTTTCATGAATTTCATGAACATCATTAGGGGACTTTCATGGACTTAGAAATATTCTTAAAACCTTGGAAAGTGTTTTAATAAAAGAGCCAAGAAAGAAAGTAAAACAGATTTTTAAATTTAAAAAAAAAAATTGAGAAAAATGAGACTTCGATAGCCTGAACTCAACCTCAGTCGCCTAAAGAATTTCTTCGGGAGTTTGAAGATTAAGTTCGGTAGCCTGAAGAATTAATAAGAAACACAGCAAGTTGACTGAGGTACTTCGGTTGCCTGAACTTGGGACTTCAAGAGCATGAACTCGCCACTTCAAGAGCCTGAACCACACTTCAGTCACCTGACCCTGTATTCCAAGTTAATTTTTCAAAGGTTTAAGGAACTTTGGTCACTTGGGCTTCGACCTCAGTTGCCTGACCTTGCGAGAAAACTTAAAATTTTGATTTTTATTAAAAGAACTCGCGAGCTATTTCTTTGATCCAACGGTTGAGATCAATTCTAAGGGTAAGACACTATATATACTGAATATCTAAACCCTGGAACAAGGCCAAGACACACAAGAAAGAGAATAACACATCTTGTTGAAAGAATATTGAGAAACTTGCTCTTATTGCTATACGATTGCCTACACTTCAACTTCTAATCATCGATCTTGGGCAAATCAACTCAGAATCTCGAAGGGAACTCGTTTACTCATCTGGATTTTCATTCTAGTATTGAGGTTTGATCATTCAAGTTATTATTTTCAAGAACTTCTCATCTCATTACTTGTTTTTGAATATCATTAAAGAAATTGGTCTTGAGTGTGCACATACATATAAAAATTGCTTTTGAAAAGATCATCACTTGAGAAAGTTTTTCAGCTATTGGTTGATTGGTTTTTTATTCAAAAGTATAAATATATATAGTTCATAGAGCTTATTATTGCAAAATCTATTTTTGATTAAGTACTAAGAGGTTGATCTTGAGTGTGCATATATATATTAAATCACTTTGATAAGCTTACCACTTGAAAAGAGTTTTAGCTATTGATTAAATATTTTAGGTTCAAGGGAGTTCTTCCATTCAAAGACTCGATACTTTTAATAGTACAAATCCACTTGATTAGATATCCTTAGAGTTCTTAAATACATATATTGTTGAAGGATATTTTCTGAAATAGATCACATTGTTTTTTGATCTTTGGAATTCATATCTATATATATTTGCAGATTGCAAGGGCTATGTTGTGATTAAATATTTGAAAGAAAACTTTGTGATTTTGATTGATTTAATATTTAATACAAAGTTTTTATTAATAAGTTCACATCAAATATATTTGTACATTTTTGCAAAGTGAACTAAGAACCCTAAAATTCTCCAAAGAGTTTTAAATATATCATTACTTGGGAGTTTTGGTTAAAGAGGAATTTGTATGTTGAAGCATATCATACATAAACGATTACATCGTTTCATACATTCTGAGCTTCAAGTTGTACTCACAAACTTTTTGTTGGAAGCAAATTTGAGTGTTTCAGATTTCATTGTATTCACGGTTCAGCTTGTGAACCAGGGTTTGAGGAGAGAACTGTATCTCTTGTAAGCAGCGGAGTAGGAGGAAGTTGTGCCTCTTGTAAGCAGTGGATTGTAAGGGAAGCTCCATCCCAATTTAAGGAGCAAGGATTTAGTGAAATCCTTGAGTGGTTGCTCAAGGCGAAGATGTAGGCCAAGTTGGCTTAACCTCGTAAAAACCGTATTTGTCTTCTCTCTTCCCTTTACTCTTTACTTTCAGCACTGCATTTAAATTCTTTATATTACATGTATAGGTTGGATAGCATTGCACATAATTAATTGAGTAATAAGAACTCAATGGTAAATATATAAGAAGGGATTAAGTGGTAAATAAGTGTCAATGAATTTTTAAATACCCAATTCACCCCCCTCTTGGGATTACACCTGATTCAACAATTGGTATCAGAGAGGGTTTACATAGACTTGATAGTTAATTTGTAAAAATGTCACATGGCACACATTGGTGTAACTTCATTCGGTGAGGGACACTCATCCACTAGACCACCCATCTTCTGTGGTGTAAATTACACCTATTGGAAACATAGGATGAACATAAATCTACTAAACGTAGATTGGAAGGTTTGGAAAATAGTGACTAAGGGAAACGACATTCCATGAAAGTTATTGATAAATTAATGTACTTAAAACTGAAGATGAATTTACTGAAGAAGATTAGAAGTCAGTACAAATCAATGCTACTGCCATGAACTTACTTTTCTGTGCATTAGATGTAAATGAATTTAATAGAGTAATGACATGTAACTCGGCTAAAGAAATTTTGGAAAAATTAGAAGTTACATATGAAGGTACTAAGGAAGTCAAGGATAGTAGGATTGACATGCTCACCAGTGAATATGAAGCATTTAAAATGACAATTGATGAATCTATACAATTTATGTACACTAGATTCACACACATCATTAATTCTTTAAATGCACTTGGAAAGACTTACCTTACTTATGAGTTGATCAGGAAAATACTCAAGGGATTACCTCCAGTGTGGGAAGCGAAAGCTACGACAATAGCAGAAGAGAGAAATCTCAAGGAGATTTCAGTGGACAAACTCATTGGATTGCTCATCACCTATGAGCTGGTAATAAACAAGAGGAAAAATTAGCAAAGCAAAGCAAAAAAGGTCACTGCACTTAAGGCATCATCAAGCTACTCAAGTGAAGGAAGTGATTCCGAAATGGAAGATGACATGGCCTTGCTAACAAAGAAGTTCAGAAAGTTCTTGAAGAAGAACAAGAAGTTCAACAGAAAATTCTGAAACTCTAAATCGGAAAGAGGAGAGACTAGCATGAAGAAAAAGAAGGAATCCACCAACATGCTATAACTGTCGAGAAGTTGGACACATCAAGCTTGAGTGCCCCAAGCTCGTGAAAGCCTTAAAGAAAAAGAAGAAGGCGCTGAAAGTCGGTTGGGATACTCACAGCACTAGCGGTTCAGAATCTGAATCCAGCGACGACGAGGTTGCCAATCTGTGTCTAATGGCACATGATGACCTTGAGGTACTATCATCTTTTTCATCATCTTCATATTATTCTAGTGAATCTAAAAATGAAAATGATATGATTTCATATGATGAACTGAAACAAGAATACCTGTACACTATTAAAATGCCTGAGAAGAAAACAAAGAAAATTTCTAAGTTGAGAAGTAAAGTCAAAGAACTTTCAAGCTTACTTGAACGTCAAAATGAATCTCATGCATCTTTCATAAGAAATAAAGATTTGAAAATTAAGGAGTTAGAAAAGGAGTTGAAAGATAAATCTAAAATTATTTGTAAATTTATTGAAAGACAAAACAATTTTGAAAAGCTCCTAGGATCTCAAAGAAATTCCCTAGAAAAGGAAGGGCTCGGTTTTAATGGTAAAGAAAATCTAAAGAAAAGACATTTTTACATGGGTTATTTTAGAAGAGAGTCAAAGTCATTTGTTCCAACTAAGAATTATTATAGAAATACTACATGCTTTAAATGTAGAAGGTTAGGTCATATACAATTCGATTGTCCTTTCAAAAATAAAGATGTCAAAATCAAGAAAGTATGGAAAGTCAAAGGAGAACATAGCACTAAACCCCCTAGACCCAAGAAAATCTGGGTACCAAAGCTTGTTATTTGATTGCATTTTTTAGATATGTTTAAGATCAGCATCCTCAAAAGATAGATGGTATATGGATAGCGGATGCTCACGTCACATGATTGGGGATAAAGCAAAGTTCACATCCATCACACCCAAGGATAAAGGATTTGTCACCTTTAGAGACAATGAGCATCTAGGGAAGTTTGATGTGAAATCAGATGAAGGTATCTTCCTAAGATATGCCTTAGAGAGTAAAGCCTACAGATTATATAACAAACGAACATTGACGGTCATAGAATCTATTCATGTAGTGTTCAATGAGTCAAATCCCTTCTCCAAAAGAACTGATAAAGATGAAATAAAATTAAACAAGGAATTTGAAGAACTATCAATTGAGAATGATTCAGAAAAGAAAAATGAATTTGAGGAACCATCCATTGGAATTGATCAAACTGAAAATGAGGTTAATCTACCACCTAGAGAATGGAGATATATAAAGAATCATCACATAGATCAAATAAAAGATGAACCATTACGTGGAGTAGCCACTTGATCCTCACTTAGGAATATGATTAGTCATTTCGCATTCCTATCTCAAGAAGAACCTAAGAATGTGAGTGAAACTATAGAGGATAAATCATGGGTGTTGTCCATGCAAGAAGAATTAAATCAATTTGATAGAAATAAAGTATGGACATTAGTCCCCAAACCTGAGGATAAGTCAATCATAGGGACCAAATGGATATATAAGAATAAGAAAGATGAACATGGAGTAGTTATGAAAAAATATACATAACATAAAAACTAAAAACATAATCGTTCTGGTACCACTCACAAAACTACCCGCCCTAGAGCTATCTAAGCTCAATCACCAGGATAACCTGAAAAGATTAAATCATCGACAGGGTGAGACACCTCTCAGTAAGGAAGAAATAGTTTATAACAGTGTGTGGCTGAAATTTTAAATATATAATTAAAATATCCATACAAACGCATTCATAATCCAATAGCAGCTAAAATAACATGTTTAAGTCACACCAGGTAAATTTCTCTGTCATCCAATCACATGCCCACATACCTAGATATTTTACTAATAATTCCCGAGAATAGGGAAGTCTACCCGCCCATACGAGTAGATTCCCTCTGCTCTAGTGCTAACACTAGGGCAGTCACCTTTCTCAGTAAGCCCTCAGTTATGTATCCAGGTAAAGTCTCCGAGAATAGGGAAGGTCATCCGCCCATACAAGTACTCGCCTTCCTCAGCAAGCCCTCGGGTGGAGTAATCTACTTTACCATAAATATTTAATTATTTAAAGTCACACGTAGCCAACAATATTCGTTTCACAGAACCCCACACATATATGTATATCACAATCAATCCACACAAGATAATCATACATTCTTCAATCATACCCACATAGGGTCTACATCCATACAATATGTATTCGTCCACACAGAACTCTAACACACACATCATACTCGCCCACACAAGACTGGTCCATAGAGGACTAACCAATCACACAAATTACACGATCCACACAGGACAAACCAATCACACAGCATATATGTCCACATGGGACTGGTCCACACCAGACTGATCAAACCACACAAGTTACGAAATAAACAATTCATTCATGGTAAATAGGTAAACAACTTCCTCATACTACTTCCAATGTTTACCTCCCAATATAAACGCCCATATGACGACCTCCTTATACCACTACCAATGTTATATGACGATTATACCAAGTACGATATAAAGACCTCCTCATACCACTGTCAATGCTATATCGCAATTTACATGAACCACAACACAAGCCAACAACAACCAATCATTCAACACATCCACAATTCTACACAATTTACACAACATCAGTATCTACATTCAACTAGTGTAATCAACCAGGCAGAAATCACAGCCAAACATTACTCACAATCTCAATAATTCATCATTCCATAATACTCACAATCATTTAATTAACAAGAATGGTTTCAACTACACGATTTTTTTCATTAATATATATATATATATATATATATATATAAAATCAGTATTTTCAATACCAGCATGTTTCAGAAAATTATACCTGAATATGTAGAAATTATATTCAAAATTAGTCGTTTAAAATTATTAAAAAGCTATTATAAAATATTTCCCCTTACCTACTCCTTGGGATTCCTGCCTAAAATCGACAAAATGAGACCATGTATTCCAAAAATCTCAACTTCCTCTAATCTTAGAAAAATACTCATATAATACTTCTTAAGCTCCAAATAACAATATTTGTTAAGAAAGTTCCAAAATAACACACTTACCCTAGTTTTGGGATGTTTCCCAAACTTCTCAAATCGAATATCTGCTCCGCCTATATTGCAGAAAATCTTCCCAGAAGTCTCGTGGTAGCTTTTGATCGTCAAACCGAGCTAAATCCGACCCGAAATCGAAGAAAGAAGGCAAAGGAGCCATGGGTTAGAGAGAGAAGGTGAAGAAAATAAAATTTCCTCTGCTAAAAATTGATTTCTCCCTATTTACAAGCAACTTGCCACGTCACCTCATCGACGAGACGTTTGGACTCGTCGACAAGCCCAAGAACACCACTCGTGAACGAGATCGGGAGCTCGTTGATGAAATTCAGGTATTCAAAACCCTCTTTGGGTAAATCCTCGTCGACAAGACATGCATACTCGATGACGATGCTTTGAAGACTGCTCATCGACGGGAAAATCCATCTCGTCGACGAGCGCCTGCTTATTTCCTTTTCTAATTTCTTTTCCTTTTTCTCCTATTTCCTATTTTCCCTTATTATCCTTCTTTATTATTTTAAATAGTCAAAATTTTTCGGGTCGTTACACGAGGTTTGCCATGGTCGGGTGCATGACATTTAAGCTGTTCTGACCCCATCACAGAAACCTACCGGTCAAGCACATAGGGATGGGAATGAATCACCTCAATGCACAGCTCAGTTGTAGTGATCCTAAAAAAAAATAATTAAATTAAATTAATCTAAAATTAATTTATTAATTTATTAAATAATAATTATAATTAATTAAATAATATAATATAATATAATATAATAATATATTATTATAATATAATATTATAATATTATAATATATATAAAAGTAACCTGAAGGATCCATCCTTCGAGAAACCTTTAGAGAACTTTTCCCCCTTCACATCTCTCCTCTCTCTCTCTCCTCAAACTCTTTCTCTCTCTCTCTCTCTCTCTCTCCTCAATTTTCACGGCAAAACCTATGCGGATTGAATAACGAAAAATGTCCCTAGGTTCCAATTTCGGCCACCAACATTTTAATCAAGGAGATTTCGTGGTTTGGGCATACTCCTAGGATAAGGTAAGGGGAATAGATTATGTCAGCCTTTTTCTAGATTTTGAACCTATTAAACTTGAATATATGATGTGTATATGTTGTGTATGATTTTTCTGAACGATTCGGGCGTAAGAAATGGTAGTTTTTGAATATTAAATGTATTTGGGAAAAACCAGGCGAGTAAGTTGGACGACTTCACTTTTTGAAAATTGCATGTTTTAAATTAAATAAAATTTTGGAGATGATCGAACCAGATTTTTATAAAAACGTACTTTTCCTAGCCATATTATTTAATTATGATTTAATGTAAAACGTGTGGCATGAGATAAATTAATAATAGGTTGCTTTTTAAATGGATATGTTGAACTGTTACGGTATCATACTACGAGTATGTGTTGCTATGCTGATTTATGGATATATATATCAGGATTACTGTGAAATTATGAAATGATCGATTCGATATAGGTATGTCAATATGACAGTTCCGTTAATTATGAAATGACAGGTTTGATATGAATATATGCATATGATAGTTTAATTCCATTTTATGGTAAGTTAGACTTTGCATCGAATTAGGAAATATGAAGTGACTAAATATAAATATGTGTAGAAGGCCTGTGTGGTGTATAAATTGGAGTAGAAGACCTGTGTCGCATATAAATTGGAGTAGAAGACATGTGTGGCATATAAATCAGAGTAGAAGGCTTGTATGGCATATAAATCGGAGTAGAAGGCCTATGTGGCATATAAATTGGGGTAAAAGTGTCACGCTTCGAAACCGCCAGGTGGGACCCAGGGTGTGATGAGACCATTCACCGTCTCTGATACCATTCTCACAACGGAAATAATAAAACAACCACAAATAAAATACCAGAGTACTATATACTATATATCCAAAAAGTGTATCTATCTGTCCATATTCTTCTTATTACATAACCAGCATTTAAAAACATAATTATATATATATATATATATATCATTTCTTGCAACCACTCACAAGTTACTAAAATTCTAAACCCTACCCCAGAGCTTTCTAAGCTCGATCACCTGAAGGACCTAAAAAGTCAATAATTTGTCAGGGTGAGACACCTCTCAATAAAGAAGAATAAACTATAACAATGTGTGGCAAATGAGTTCTAGTATATAAAAACTATAGCTATTTAATTATCAAGATTAACTAAAAGGATACACACACATAGTCCGTAATCACATATACACAACCAATATTTATAACAAAAGTTCCCAAGGATTAGAGAGTTTACATGCCCATACATGTAACGCCCCTTTGCTCTGATATTATTTGTAACTATACCCTTTAATCTGGGTATGACTACAACTGATACTGATCAGGGCACTCACCTTACTTGGTAAGCCCTAAGACGGAGAGTTTTACTTTACCATAAATATATTTGCATTTAAGTTCACATACCAGTATTCACACACATTCACATCAATCATCCCATATAGTTTGCAAACATATACACCATTGTTCATCCACACAGGATACAATACATATACTTCACACAATCCAATATCAATCATACCATAGAGATCCACGTATACACATACATCACAACACATCCTCGTTGGATACAATACATTTCATTCAATTCACATCCACATAGGATTCTACTCGCTTCATTCCCTAACCACCATCATTTTTAGTACGTGGTCCACATAGAGCTACTGTGTACTTTTCAGTACGTGGCCCACTTAGGGCTATTGCGTACTACCCAAAACGTGGCTCATACAGGGCTACTGCATATATCTCAGTACATGGTCCACATAGAGCTACTGCGTATATCTCAATACGTGGCCTACATAGAGCTACTGTGTACATATCAGGACGTGGCCCACATAGAGCTACTGCATACTTCCCTGTATGTGGCCCACATAGGGCTACTGCGTGTATCTCAGTATGTGGTCCACATAGAGCTATTGCCTACTTCCCTATACATGGCCCATATAGGGTAGTTGCGTACTTCACTGTACGTGGCCCACGTAGGGCAGCTACATATTTCACTATACGTTTATGCTCACAACAGACAGTATTCACCCAAATAGGCAATATTTACAACCAAACTGTATTCACTACCAAACAATGTTCACGGCCAGACAGTATTCTCTACCAAACAGTATTCACAAGTAAACAGTATTCACAACCGAATAGTATGTACAACCCACTAATTATGAAAAGTTATTCTCATGTCACACAGTTTTTCCCCAAATCTGATTTGTGATCAAAAACCATTATTTTCCAATACCCAAACCGTTCAAAAAATCATACTATAAATATATGATTCAAATATTCAAAATTATCCGGTTTAACTTATCAAAAAGTTGGTATTATTTTATTCCCCTTAACTATTTCCTGAGAAGCCTGCTAAAACCCTAAACCATGCCTGCGACACTCAGAATTCCAAACCTTGGAATCGCATTATCCCCAATTCAATCAACTCAACCCAGTATATTTATCATCTAACACATTTCCTGGGTCCTCATATTCCAAATAATCATTTAAACCCTAAAATAACTTACTTACTCTAATTTTGGAGTGGTACCCAAGGACCCCAAATCAACAATCCGCTTTAATCAACTTGCATAGAATCACCCCTAGATTATTGTGGTGGTTCCTGATTGTTAAAACGGGATAAAATTGGGCTAAAAATGAAGAGAGAAGGAGGAGAAGCTGAAAGTTAGAAAGAAAGAGAGAGAGAGAGAGAGAGAGAGAGAGAGAGAGAGAGAGAGAGAGAGTGAACTATTTTTCTCGCTGAAATTCTGATTTGAGCCTTTATATAAAAAGTTGTCCACGTGTCCTCGTTGACGAGACATGTGTACTCGTCGACGAATAACAGAAGGGTGTTCATCGATGAAGACAATGAGTTCATCAATGAACCCTTAATGGCCTAAAATTCTCTGCTTTTGGTATCTCCTCGTCGACGAGTCCCTGCTGATGCCCCCTTCAAATTTCTCTTCTTTTTCTTTATTTATTTTTATTTTTTTATTTTGTTTATTTTTCTTTTATATTCTGGGTTCAGGTTATTATAAGAAGACCTGTGTGACATCTGTACTGATGTTGATGGGGAGGTATGCTCAGTACAAAAAATTTGTGTGTATATGGAAGTGTGAATTAAATTATCTGTGATATGATGTAAAACCTATGTTTGTAAATTTATTATGAACTGCTTTATATTATATGAGATATGTCATAAAACCTACATTTGTAGATTTATCTGAACGGCATCATATTATTTATACCGATGACATATTTATTTAGGGACAATATAAGAAATGTATATAAATGATTGTATAATAAACTCATTTGCCACACATTGATAATAATATATTTCGTCTTACTGAGAGGTGTTTCACCCCATTGAAATATCAACTTTTCAGGGCCTTCAGGGAGTCGAGCCTAGGAGCTCCAAGGCAGGGCTTAGACGATCTCATCGAGGGTGAGTGTGGGCAGGATACTGTTTTGTTTATATTACGCATGTTTATTTTGGGACTTGCTGATGTCAAGGTTGTGTTAGCTCTCTGGTAGTTATGGTTGTAGAAAAATACTTTGCTTCCGTTGTTTATTAATTAAATTATGGACAATGATATTTTGGACCCCACTGGGTCCTAGATAATTTTACAAATGAGTTTTAAGGGCATGTATTTGTGAATGATGTGGATATGATATCGGATTTTACATATTTAATGTATGTGTTTTTGGGGCATCACAATTGTGGTATCTGAGCTTAGGTTGCTAAGTTCTGTAGACTATAGTAGAATATACTACCAGAGTATAGGAATAAGTTAAGGAAAGGATAGGAAAGGGGTATTGGGTTTTATCTTACAACCTGGAGGCAAGAATTTCATGATGATTTTCTGTGATTTTCCTGAGGCGATGGTTTTAGGAAAATTATGGCATACCATCAACGGTTTTTTTTCTGAGCAGTAAGATTGAAACCTGAGATTGGGAATTTGGAGGGTTATTAGTTTATTGTGTGGAGAAAGTCTAAGTAGTTTAGTATGAGAGTGTAGTGAATTTTATTATTTTAGTGAATTGATGGTACGGGCCGTGTTCCAGCAGTAGGGTTCTAAGAAAAGTATTTTTTGTCCTATTTTCAGGATGGATCACCGAGATAAGAACGTGGACACTAGAGGGGATAATGACTTAGGAGCTTCTAGCAAGGGTGACATCGATGCCTCCACATTGCTATGAGGTTTAGCCCGAAAGGTTAGGGCAGAGATGAGGCGGGACTTCAGAGGTCAAGATGGGCCACCTTCAGACCAAGGCTGCTCTATCAAGGAGCTTATCCGGATGAATCCCCTTATGTTTGCGAAAGGAGTTGACTCGATCGCTGTGCAAGACTGGGTGAAGAAGATGGAGGAGATATTGATTGTCCTACGCTATACAGAGGAACAGAGTGTACAGTACACCAATTTTAAGTTAATCGGAGAGGCTAAGCGATTAGGGGTGAGCAAACAGTCGGTTCGGACAAATTTGGGTAATTAATCAAATTAACTGAAAATTTTGGTTAAATAATGTTGTTAACCAAACCGACCGAACTTCTGAATCACACCGAACCGAACCCGATCGAATTACCAATTCAGGTAATTCGGTTAACCGATTTTAACTGAATTCAACCGAAATTATTTGGGAATAATTGCTAAAAATAGAATTCAATTATAAATTTTTTTAACCAAATCCAACTTAATTAAAGAATGGGTGGACGGGTATGCTGCTCTTATCATGGAAGAGTTGGATCCCGATAACCTCAGATACATTGAGGTTCGTATCCAAACATTGGCCTTATAATTAATTAGCTTTTTATTTATTTTAATTTTGTTAAGCTGAATTTAATCTCAAAATTTTGGTGAGCATGGGCCTCCTAGGATCTGTTAGCATTGATTTAAATTGGCCCAAATAGAGGCCCATTGAATTCCTTGCCCACAAAAAACAGAACGCTCAGCCCAAGCACATTGCTGGACTCAAAGAACGAGCCCAATTGCCCAATAGAAATTCACTTCAGCGCAATCCAATTTACATCCCACTGTGAACAATTAGCAGTAGGAATCTAATCTCATAAGATATAATTAATTTTGGGATCTCATATCGTCACATATTATTTATTCAATTATACATTAAATAAAAATTTCATAATTAATTTATTTTAATAATTGTGTCAATGCATTTACTCTATCACATAGGCTTATTTATTTTGAGGTGCAATAATTTTTATTTATTTATTTATTTTTGTGGTGCAATGGTATTGAATAGTTGTACAACCTGGAGATGCTGCTGCTGCAAGCGTCGGGGCAGTCGATGAACCTGGCGACAAATAGTCGAGTACTGAGTTAGCTACTAAGTTAGAAGTTGGTGCCCACCAAGGAACCCAACCCACTCCGGTGAGGCTACCGCAACCTCCAATACTTCGTGGAGGACAACTGGAGGCGCATGTGGGTGATCATGCTATGGCTCGCATCCACGCTGCCCTTTTCAACTGGAAGTTCATCCAACACAAGCACCGAGCGGTGTTCGACATCATGGGCTACTACGTCACCACCGCCCAGGGCGCCGCCGAGACTCTCAAGTTCAACATTGCCCTCATCCTCCTCCCCGTCTGCCGGAACACCATCACTTTCTTTTGCAGCCGCACCAAGCTCAATGTTGTCCCCTTTGACGACAACATTAATTTCCACAAGGTATATACATGTTCATAATAAATAACAATTATATTCATAATTTATACTTAAAATTTAATTAATTAATAAATCGATTAATCGGTTAACCAAATTATTT
Organism: Malania oleifera; assembly: GCF_029873635.1. Classification (NCBI taxonomy): domain Eukaryota; kingdom Viridiplantae; phylum Streptophyta; class Magnoliopsida; order Santalales; family Ximeniaceae; genus Malania; species Malania oleifera. Next base: position 7,990,749 of record NC_080425.1, on the reverse strand, counting down.
TTTGTTGTTAACCGAACCGAAACCGATTAACTGAATTTTTATAAATCCCGACCGAACCCCATTTTTTACCCGAACCAAACCGGCCAAAATCGGTTAATTTGATTTTCCCCGAATTATGCTCACCCTTATAAGCGATGGTGGTGAGCCATAAAGCTAGTCGAGGAATAGAGGTCAGGACCTATAGCTCTGACCTAGGGTTGTTTTAAAGAAATCTTCTTCGACGGATACTTCCCCACTTCCACCAGGGAAGCAGAAGCAGAGGAGTTCATGAATCTGACTAAGGGACACTTGTTCATGGAGTTGTCTCGCTTTTCCCCCTACATGGTCCCTAATGAGCCAAAGAAAGCGTGGAGGTTCAAGACAGGTATGAGAAAAGGGATCTACGAGCAGATAGTGGCATTCCGGGTTCAGGTTTTCTCGAAGTTGGTGGATAAAGCCACAGTTGTGGAAACTAGTCTGCAGGGGAGTGCGGGGATGGAAAATCAGAGGAAGAGGCCCATGCCTCCATTTTCAAGCCGATCCAAGTCAGGGTCTGTGGAGGAAGAACAACAATAGTGTGGGCCAAAGACAAGGACTGGGGAATCGAGTGGGGCTAGGTGATCTGTCACGTCCTTTATACCTCAGGTGTAACATGAGGCATGAGGGGAGATATTGAAGGGAAATGAGGACCTACTATTGGTGCAGCAGACCTAGCCACCTTGCATGGGAATGTCAGGCACCGTCGATCAATGTTACCCCCATTAGTTAATTTCGGGGAGATAGTCAGGCATCCCGAGATGGACAGCAAAGGAACACTGTAACGACCCAAAAATTCATATCATTTTTTTATGCTATATAATCGTATTACTCTGATACCCCTGATAACTTCTACTATAACCTCTCAGTACTAAAGTGGGCACCGAGGAATACTTGTTCATAAGATGACACACCTATGCAGTGAAAAACATAAAATAATAATACCATAAATACAATTCCAGAATTTCAGTATTTTCCCAAAAATATACATACACATCACTTTAGAAACATCCACTAGAACTCCTAAGATCTACTCAAAAATACATCTCCCTTAAACACTTATCTTGCAGATAGGGCTGTACAAACGTCCCCTCTATCTCTGAGCCTGATCTGCTCATCTAGATGGGTCACCTGAAATGTGTTAAAATACTGGGATGAGACAACTCTCTGTAAGACGAAATATGTTATTAGCAGTGTGTAGCAGCTGATTTTACATGAATAATATACTGTTAAACAACTGAAACTGAGATAGCATGTAAAATAATATACAATATAACTCACACCTATATGGCTTAAAATACAACTGTTTTTTAAGTTTCTATTTAATCATACTTTTAGTAATTATAAATATATTTGTTGTTTTTCTGTAAATCTATATATATATATATATACATAACTATGAAAACTTCTCTAGATGGCTATATGTCATGATTTAACCCCTTATGATAGGGTTGTGCAGCCCGTAGGCAGGACCTAACACTGGTTGGCCTACTAGGATAAGTTAACTGAAACCTCTGTCTTCAGATTGGCTGCCTCAACCCAAACTACTGGGGAGCCTGCAATCTCTCCCAAGACATGATCGACTACTCATAAAATCCACACACTATTAGAGATATGTGGTTGCACTTTGATCTGAATAGCTACGGTACCGTGCTCTGTAATCTGAACTGTCCCATTAGGGTCTAATAATATATAATACAGTTTAATATATCTTACTATTTTACCATGATTTTGTTTCAACTGTAATAACCATAAAACTGTAAAAGCTTATCTGAATAAATTGTAATATCTGATATGAGTAAACGGTAATATCTGAACGTTATGGTCTTGTAATCTATATATAATGATATTCTGAACATGCTGTAAAATATCTTCCTATGTATATACTTTACATCATAATTCTGTAAATTCTGTATCACATATTTCTGTACATATAAACTATAAATCATGATACTATGCAAACTGTGCAAATTCTGTTCTGAACTGTTATTTACTCATGCCATATAATTAAATAAGTAAAACCCATGTACTATAATTTATAAAACTATATAATATTTATTTTGGAAAAATCCCTATTCTGCTACTATATTTCACTGGTAAAAATCCCTAATTTAGCTGGCATAACATATTTCTCTTACCTCACTGACTGGGAAGTCTGACTCCAACTTTATCCTCACGCCTCCGGCGTACCAAACTCAAAATCCTGGAATATAAATATATATTTCCAAATTCAATCAATCCAAACTCAGGATAGTAACTATACTCACATTTTCCCCAGGCTCACATATTTCTTTTATCCTTAAAATTCTAGACTACTAATTAATTATCAATATTACCTGAGTTCCTAAGAAAACACCCACTGGGTTCCTCAACTCATATCTGTGGTGTTTAGAAACCCGAACCCTGAAATCACAACACCCTAATTTAATCAAATCAAACTTCAGTATATTTTTATCTAACACAAGATCTGGGTTCAGAAAAGCCTAATAACTATAAAACCCTAAAATAACCTACTTACCGTGATTTTGAAATGGTGCCTGAACTTCTCAAACCAAAATTCTACTTTGGCTAAGTTGTAGAGAATCTCCTCGGGATCATCGTGGTAACTTCTGATCATCAAACTAGGGGAAAACAGGGTTGAAATCTTTGAGAGAAGCGAGGGAAACTGAATTTTTTTAGAGAGAGAAACAAGAAAATGAGGATTTCTCACCAAAATCTGATTTTTCGTGTATTTATAGATGGCTGGCCACGTGGCTTCATCAACGAGACAAGTGGACTCATCAACGAACTTATGAAGGGAGTTTGTTGACAAGGGTGATGAGTTCATTGAAGAACCAAAGGGTCTGAATGTCTCCCTCTCAGTATCTCTTTGTTGACGAGGCACTGAAGCTCATCCACGAATCATATAAGGAAGTTCGTCGACGAAACTAGGACGTTCGTCGATGAACCCTGCTTTATCCCTTTAGAATTTTCCTTTCTCTCTATTATTTAATTGCTATTATTTTCTGGGTCTCTACATTCTCTCCTCCTTAAAAAATTTCGTCCTTGAAATTTGCTATCTGTGCTATACACCATCTTTTGAGGAAAATTTGCTACTTATTTTATTAATTATCCTCACTTATGGCGGAGGAATACCGTGGTTACACTTATGATTCTGGGAGATTACAAGTATACATATAAAATAAAATTCTCTCAAAACCAAAAACACTACATATGCTATAATTTAAAATAAAACTTATACATTGATTACCTTGCACTATATCAATAATATTGATTTTATCTGAATTGTTACTTTTCTTATCCTAATTAACACTGATCCCCACTAAACAAATGTGGGTACCTTTGTTGTATTTCCTCCTTAAGCTCCCACGACACCTCCTATACTATATGATTCCTCCATAGTACTTTTACTAGTGGAATTTTCTTGGTGCGCAACTCCTGTTCTTTTCTACGTAGAATCTGCATTGGTGTTTCTTCATATGCTAAAGTATCTCTAAGCTCTATTTCCTCATAGTTGATCATGTGGGAGGGATCTGGGATGTATTTCCTTAGCATGGAAACATCGAATACATCATGAATCCTTGATAGGGTTGGTGGTAAAGCTAGCCTGTAAGCAACTGGACCCACTCTCTCAAGTATCTCGAATGGACCAATAAACTTATAGCTCAGCCTACCCTTCTTCCCAAATCTCATAGTTCCTTTCAGCGGTGCTACTCTAAAAAATACTCGATCTTCCACATCAAACTCCAATTTCTAGCGACGAGTATCTGTGCAACTTTTCTGCCTACTTTGAGCTACACTGATTTTGTCTTTAATAAGTCAGACTTTATCATACACCTGTTGCTCCAACTCTGGTCCCAAAACTCGCCTCTCACCTATTTCATCCCAATATAGTGGAGAACGACACCTCTTACCATATAATGCCTCGTAAGGTGTCATCCCAATGTTAGCCTGGTAGTTGTTATTATATGCAAACTCAACCAGCGGCATATATTGGGTTCAACTACCCCCAAAATCTGGCACACAAGCTCGTAGCATATCTTCAAGTATCTAGATCGTACCCTCTGTCTGCCCATTAGTCTGAGGATGGAAAGCAATGCTGAATGCTAACTGAGACCCCAAAGCTCTCTACAAACTCCTCCAAAATCGTGATGTAAAATTTGGGTCTCGATCTGAAACTATAGATATTGGCACACCATGGGGTTGAACTATCTCTTGAATGTATAACTCTGCTAGTCTGTTCATAGGGTAGTTGACTTTAATAAGGAGAAAATGAGCGATCTTTGTCAATCGATCAACGATCACTCAAATAGCATTCTGTCCATGCAATCCAGGCGATAACCCTATCACAAAATCCATGGATATATGATCCAACTTCCACTCAAGGATGTGGAGTGGCTGCAATTGTCCCGCCGGTCTCTAGTGCTTAGCCTTTACCTACTGGCACATCAAGCACCGCTCTACAAACTTAACTATCTCCCTCTTCATGCCTCTCCACCAGAAGGATTCCCGAAGATCCCGATACATTTTAGTGCCTCTAGGATGTATTGTGTAAAGGGACCTGTGTGCCTCCTCTAGGATAGTTCTCCTAATCTCAGCATCTGCAGGTACACAGAGCCTGGTACGGAACCTCAGAGTTCCATCATCTGAAATACTGAACTCTTCCCCCTGTCTGTCCTACACTTTATCTATCAGCTCTACCAATTCTACATCATTCCTCCGAGCAGCTTAGACCCTTTCTTGTAAGGTAGGCTGTAACACTAGGTTGGCAATATATGTCCAGTGATCATTCTCTACTAGTTACATACCAAGCCTCTCCAGATCTATTTGAATTAGATGTTGAATCTCTACTGCCGAAAATACTGCTCCCACTGATTTTTGACTCAGAGCATCAGCCACCACATTTGCTTTCCTTAGGTGGTAGCTAATAGTACAATCAGAATCTTTAATGAGCTCCAACCACTTTCTTTGCCTCATATTTAGTTCTTTTTTAGTGAAGAAATATTTCAAAATTTTATGATCAGTGAAGATCTCACGTCTCTCACCATAAAGATAATGCCTCTAGATCTTTAGAGCATACACCACTGTAGCTAACTCTAAATCATGTACCGGATAATTCTTTTCCTATTCCTTAAGCTACTGAGAAGCGTAAGAAATAACCCTCACATGCTACATTAACACGCACTCGAGTCCCTTCTGGGATGCATCACTGTATATAAAAAAATTCATCCTCTCCGAATGGAATAGATAATACCGGTGCAATGATCAATCGCTGCTTCAATTCCTAGAAACTTTGCTCACACTCATTGGCCCATTCAAATCTCACATTTTTCCTTGTGAATCATGTTAGTGAACCAGATAATCTGGAAAAACCATTCACAAAATGTCGGTAGTACCCCATGAGCAAATGATGAAACTCTTAATGGCTTGAATTGTGGCCATTAAGGAGGCCTTTTTTTTTTTTTATAAAAAAAAAAATAGGCTTTTGACTTTAACTTCAATGAATCTCATTATGTTTTCTTTCACTTTTTATCATTTATTCATTGGATCATCTTCTTTTTAGTTGGTCATTTTCTTCTCTATTACTCATGCAAAAAAAATAATGCTTCCTTCCAAATGTCTAGGGAATGATATTGATTGTGATGAACGTGTCTCCCCTAATCCAAGAAAGAGTGACAAGGAGGTGAGTTGAAAAAACTATCAGATCAAGAAAAAAAAAAAAAAAGGAAATCAGCCCACATGCAAAAGCCACTGAGATTATAAATCTGGGAATAGATGAAACTCCATAAGAAAATTAAGATTGGAAATAAAATGAGTCCTTAGTTGAAAGAAGGAATAATAGCACTCTTCCATGAATACAAGGATGTCTTCGCATGGTTGTACCAAGACATGCCCAACTTAAACATTGACATGGTGATGCATTAAATTCCCATCTGCTCAAAGTGTAATCTAGTCAAATAAAAGCTCGGAAGAATGCATCTTGAGTAGCTAATGAAAATAAAGGAGGAAGTGAAGAAACATTTAGATGCAAGATTCTTGCAGGTATCACACTACCCATAATGAGTAGCCAATATTGTTCCTATCCCAAAGAAAGATGGTAAAGTAAGAATTTGTTGACTACAACGATCTAAACAAGGTTAGTCTAAAGGATAATTGTCTTTTGCCCTAAATAGACGTTTTGGTAGATAACATGGAAGGGTATAAATGTTCTTATTTTTGGATGGGTTTTCAGGATACAATCAAATTAAAATAGTGGAGGAAGATAAGGCAAAAACTACCTCTATCACACAATGGTGGAATTTTTGCTACAAAGTGATGCCTTTTGGACTAAATAATGTCGGGGCTACTTAGCAAAAGGTCATGGTAAAACTCTTCCTCGACATACTGTATAAAGAACTGGAGGTGCATGTTGATGAAATGATTGCCAAAATGACCAGTTTGAAAGAAAAGAGAAGACCATCTATTACCTCAACAATAGATTTAATCCCTACAAAGAAAATTACTTTATGATAGAGTGGACTCACTATGTGCTTACTGACTTCGATAGTATATGTTGTATTATACCACCTGGTTGGTTTCCTAAATGGATCCTTTGAAATACATATTTGAAAATCCTACCAAGTCAAGAAGAATCACTCAATGGAGCATGTTTCTATTAGAATATAATATAGTTTATAAATAAGTTAAGGTAGTGAATGGACAAGCAATAGCAAATTATCTAGTTGGCTATACGGTGGGAAGCAATGAACCTACTAAAGTAGAGTACCTAGATGAAAATATTCTGGCCATAGATAGTGCATCTGTAAGAACCCGACCCGTGAGATAGGGAATAAATAAATAAGAAAAGGGTAAAACAGTAAATTAAGCAGGCTTCATCGATGAAGGTAGAGTTCGTTGACGAAGGCCCTTCTGTTGTTTGGCGATGAAATTCAGAGGTTCGTTGATGAGGATAAGCTGAGAGGTTTTGGGAAATCTGAAAATCTCAGGCTCATCGACGAGGCCACCACTATATCGACGAACTCCCTTTGTTGACTCGTCGATGAAGACTCTGCCTCATCGATGAGGTTGGCCGAGTTAAAGGTGCTATAAATATCCTATTTCATCACTTCTTGGCTAAGAAAGCCAAAACTATCCCTCTCTCTCTCTCTAGAACTAGCAGGAACTCTCTCTCTCTCTCTCTCTCAAGATTTCTTTGCCATTCGTTGTTAGAATTGACGATTCGGAGTTACTACAAGGATCAAGGAAGGATTCTCTTCGTGATTTGTGGAACGGATCTCCATTTTGAGGGTTCTCAGGTTTTGACCCAAAAATCGAGGTAAGGCTTGGTTTTCACTTCTGTTTCGATAGATATATGGAGAATAGAATTGTGAGTAATTATTGTACTGTGATTTATAGGTTTTGGGAACTTGGTTCGTGGTTTAGGAGCCGTAGAGTTCGAGTTTGGATTTTTAGGGAAAGATAAGGGGATTCTGTTTATATCAGTTATTTTCGAAATCGAATTCGGTAGAATTGTGGTTCACGGACCTGTGTGTGTTTTGGCTACTTATTGGGGAAATCTAACAGGTAAAATTTTGGGATTTTTATGTTACAGTTTTGGGAAAAAAGGGGGCATCGAGTTGCATCTCTGGTTTCATTGGAAAACTGTGGATATATTATGTTTTTTATTGTGTTATAGAGATGGTCGTGCCTTGACTTGTTTTAAACTATATTTTGAAAATCATGATTTTTAGATTACCAAATGAGTATGGAATGAACTGTTATATGAACATGCATGAGTTGAGATTTGCTGAAATGAGATATAGGAACATGAGTTTCGAATTGTTCTAGGTTATGAAAGAGTGTCCGACTCTATATCCGAGGGTATGAAATACCACCTGCCAGTGACAAAAAAGTCTGACTCTATATTTGAGGGAGTGAAATATTGCCTCTTATCGGCTAATCACCGAAGGGTGTGGATCCACTAGTTGTATCAGTACGATGCCATGGGAGTCTGGGGTTACGCCATGTGCTAGGGACATTATGTAATGCGGGCCAACTTCGTGCCAAAGGGTTTGACGACACTGGGTTACTTGATCATGTGTGTGTGGGTGTTAAGAACTATACTGGAACTGTTTTGTGAAAAATATTGGAATTTTATTGAACTGTGTATGTTTTATGTCATGATTACACTCATATGCCACACACCGATATAACCTGATTCTTCCTTATTGAGAGGTGTCTCACTCTTATCATACGTACATGTTTTTTAGGTCCTTTGAGTAATCAGAACTAGCGTCCTTGTGTTAGAAGCGTAGTAGTTGGTATACTGCATGAAGTGCTTGTGTAAGTACTAGGAAGGGTAACAGGGTTGTTGTTTTGGGTATTTGTTGGCACCTTGGGTTATGTTTTGTATTATGGAGTTTAGACTCTGTTTGTATAGACTCTGGTATGGTACAATGTATGTATGGAATGAAATTTTTCGCTGCATATATGTCGTGTATGTGAATGTGTATAGGGTGTACAGGAACCCCACGGGGTCGAACCCTCATTCATTATTGTATCATTTTTTTATAGTATGATACAGGGACATGTTAGGTTACTACATCACACCTTGGGTCCCATTGCCAGGTTCGGGGTGTGACAGCTTGGTATCAGAGCTAACTAGTTTGCTAGGTCTTGTAGACTTGGATAGGCATAGCTATATGTACATGCCAGAGTATAGGATGTAGGAAATGGGTAAAATAGGTCGAGGGTTGTTTTGTTCCTAGACAGGGACTCGTTGGCGGTGTTTTGTGTTTTTCCTGGAATGACGATTTTAGTAAAATCACAACAAACCATTGATGGTTTCGTGTCGATGTGATAGGACAGACTTGGACCCGTGAGTTTGGTAGTTGACATGATTCGATGTCAATGATTGCGTAAACTGTATATGACATAGGGATTCTAACCGATTCCTATCCTATTTTCAGAATGGAGCCCAAGGATAACAACTTAGATAGTGGCTTCGAGGAGACTACAAGTGATGAGTCTCCTTTTGTGCCTCGAGGGTTGATGAGGTAGGTTATGCAGGAAATCGAGCAGAGTGTTAGGAGATGTGAATGTTCTCCTACTGCTACAGGGTGTACCATTGAGAGGTTCACTCGTATGCACCCTCCGACGTTTGTAGGAGGACCCGATCCGATGATAGTGGAGGACTGGATTAAGAATACTGAAAGGATTCTGGAGGTCCTACACTGCACATATAAGCAGAGAGTCCTTTACACTACTTTTCAGTTGTCTGAGGAGGTTGGGCGATGGTGGACTGCGGTGAGTTTGCTGGAAAAGCAGAGAGCTGGTCCTATAGAGATGACATGGAGCTGCTTCAAGGAATTTTTCTTTGAGAGGTACTTCTCGGCCTCCACACGTGATGTTAAGGCGGATGAGTTCTCTATTCTGACCTAGGGTGATATG